>NC_064637.1:37537840-37846451 GCF_023864275.1 Schistocerca cancellata | reverse complement strand
CCTCAGCATTTTGGTCCCATAGAACTCACCGCAAAGTTCCAGTTACATAAGGACGGTAGTAGGAAGCCTAATGCTGAACTTAAGTTTATTGTGAGAGTTTTGGGAAAGTTGGTTCACCTGTCAAAGAGGCCGCTTACAAACTCTAGTGCGACCCATTACTAAGTACTGCTCTGGTACTTGGGATCGCAACAAAGTCAGACTAAAGGACGACATCGAAGAATTTCAGGGACGTATTGCTACATTTGTTACCGATTTTTCGATCTACACGCATATTACGTGAATTCGAATGGAAATAGCAAGAGTGAAGGCGACGTTCTTTTCGCGTAACGTTGTTGGGGAAAATTAGAGGACCGGTATTTGAAGCTGACAGCACAGTGATTCTACTGCCACGGAGGTACTTCTCACGCAAGGACCAGGACGATAAAATAAGAGAAATTACGGCTCGTGCGCTGGCATATACGTTTCCCTTCGCTCTGTATGTGAGTTGAACATGATGATGATGTTTTGGTTTGTGGGGCGCTCAACTGCGTGGTTATCAGCGCCCGTACAATTACCCAATCTTTGCTCAGTCCAATTTCGCCACTTTCCTGGATGATGATGAAATGATGAGGACAACACAAACACCCAGTCATCTCGAGGCAGGGGAAAATCCCTGACCCCGCCGGGAATCGAACCCGGGACCCCGTGCTCGGGAAGCGAGAACGCTACCGCGAGACCACGAGCGGCGGACGTGAGTTGAACAGAAAAGGAGGTTGAAATGTCCCCTTTGAAAAATTAATGAATTACTGTGCTGATAAACCTCTCACATTATTTGATTTTCAAAGAGCTGAGCAGAACTGAACGTACTCAGACATTTCGCTCTTTACCTATTCTGATCAACACTAAACTGACACACAATATTCCTAGCGCAACGCAATCTGACTTTCAATAATCCCTAAAAAAGAATGGCTCTGACTAAAAATGACCTATACCTTTCATGAATCACTTACCTCACAAAAATCTTCGTTACTCAAACTACTGCAATACAGCGAGCGCCAATACTGCCGGCTAAATAAAAGATTCAAACTACTGAAGGCACTAACTACTGACAGACATAGTTAGCAAATAAAAGATTTTGATAGAGAACAAACAATGTACACTCCTGGAAATGGAAAAAAGAACACATTGACACCGGTGTGTCAGACCCACCATACTTGCTCCGGACACTGCGAGAGGGCTGTACAAGCAACGATCACACGCACGGCACAGCGGACACACCAGGAACCGCGGTGTTGGCCGTCGAATGGCGCTAGCTGCGCAGCATTTGTGCACCGCCGCCGTCAGTGTCAGCCAGTTTGCCGTGGCATACGGAGCTCCATCGCAGTCTTTAAAACTGGTAGCATGCCGCGACAGCGTGGACGTGAACCGTATGTGCAGTTGACGGACTTTGAGCGAGGGCGTATAGTGGGCATGCGGCAGGCCGGGTGGACGTACCGCCGAATTGCTCAACACGTGGGGCGTGAGGTCTCCACAGTACATCGATGTTGTCGCCAGTGGTCGGCGGAAGGTGCACGTGCCCGTCGACCTGGGACCGGACCGCAGCGACGCACGGATGCACGCCAAGACCGTAGGATCCTACGCAGTGCCGTAGGGGACCGCACCGCCACTTCCCAGCAAATTAGGGACACTGTTGCTCCTGGGGTATCGGCGAGGACCATTCGCAACCGTCTCCATGAAGCTGGGCTACGGTCCCGCACACCGTTAGGCCGTCTTCCGCTCACGCCCCAACATCGTGCAGCCCGCCTCCAGTGGTGTCGCGACAGGCGTGAATGGAGGGACGAATGGAGACGTGTCGTCTTCAGCGATGAGAGTCGCTTCTGCCTTGGTGCCAATGATGGTCGTATGCGTGTTTGTCGCCGTGCAGGTGAGCGCCACAATCAGGACTGCATACGACCGAGGCACACAGGGCCAACACCCGGCATCATGGTGTGGGGAGCGGTCTCCTACACTGGCCGTACACCACTGGTGATCGTCGAGGGGACACTGAATAGTGCACGGTACATCCAAACCGTCATCGAACCCATCGTTCTACCATTCCTAGACCGGCAAGGGAACTTGCTGTTCCAACAGGACAATGCACGTCCGCATGTATCCCGTGCCACCCAACGTGCTCTAGAAGGTGTAAGTCAACTACCCTGGCCAGTAAGATCTCCGGATCTGTCCCCCATTGAGCATGTTTGGGACTGGATGAAGCGTCGTCTCACGCGGTCTGCACGTCCAGCACGAACGCTGGTCCAAGTGAGGCGCCAGGTGGAAATGGCATGGCAAGCCGTTCCACAGGACTACATCCAGCATCTCTACGATCGTCTCCATGGGAGAATAGCAGCCTGCATTGCTGCGAAAGGTGGATATACACTGTACTAGTGCCGACATTGTGCATGCTCTGTTGCCTGTGTCTATGTGCCTGTGGTTCTGTCAGTGTGATCATGTGATGTATCTGACCCCAGGAATGTGTCAATAAAGTTTCCCCTTCCTGGGACAATGAATTCACGGTGTTCTTATTTCAATTTCCAGGAGTGTATTTACCTTAATAGTGTTCAAAAGTCATAATATATATAGGAATTCATGACATCCAGTCTTACAAATTTACTGTCTCTGATAGACACACGTCCAGATCATCCGCTCTCACAACTCCGCCATCTCTCTCCCCACATCCACCACTGCTGGCGGCCTACCTCCAACTGCGCAACGCTACGCGCTCTTAACATCTAACTGCCCACTACAATAGAGAATTTTTCAACAATGCAAACCAGACACAGACTGCACAAAGCACAGCCAGTGATTTTCATACAGAGCGCTACTTGGCGTTACCAATATAAAAACCTAAACAGCCTACTTACAAGGTGACTAGCAGTTGGACAAGCTACCCTTCGCCACGCACCATACGGTGGCTTGTAGAGTGTTTATGTAGGTGTAAGTGTAGAATGTTTGTTCCCTAGTCGTGTTAACAGGACTGCTCGCGTACCTTGCCTGTGTGACGAACACTCAGGCACCCTGTTGCAACCTTGAGTGGTTCGCTCAGTCACGAGATGTTCATCTCTATATACAGGGTGTTACAGAAAGGTACGTCCAAAATTCAGGAAACATTCCTCACACACAAAGAAAGAAAATATGTTATGTGGACATGTGTCCGGAAACGCTAACTTTCCATGTTAGAGCTCATTTTATTACTTCTCTTCAAATCACATTAATCATGGAATGGAAACACACAGCAACAGAACGTACCAGCGTGACTTCAAACACTTTGTTACAGGAAATGTTCAAAATGTCCTACGTTAGCGAGGATACATGCATCCACCCTCCGTCGCATGGAATCCCTGATGCGCTGATGCAGCCCTGGGGAATGGCGTATTGTATCACAGCCTTCCAACAATACGAGCACGAAGAGTCTCTACATTTGGTACCGGGGTTGCGTAGACAAGAGCTTTCAAATGCCCCCATAAATGAAAGTCAAGAGGGTTGAAGTCAGGAGAGCGTGGAGGCCATGGAATTGGTCCGCCTCTACCAATCCATCGGTCACCGAATCTGTTGTTGAGAAGCGTACGAACACTTCGACTGAAATGTGCAGGAGCTCCATCGTGCATGAACCACATGTTGTGTCGTACTTGTAAAGGCACGTGTTCTAGCAGCACAGGTAGAGTATCCCGTATGAAATCATGATACCGTGCTCCATTGAGCGTAGGTGGAAGAACATGGGGCCCAATCAAGACATCACCAACAATGCCTGCCCAAACGTTCACAGAAAATCTGTGTTGATGACGTGATTGCACAGTTGCGTGCTGATTCTCGTCAGCTTACACATGTTGATTGTGAAAATTTACAACTTGATCACGTTGGAATGAAGCCTCACCCGTAAAGAGAACATTTGCACTGAAATGAGGATTGACACATTGTTGGATGAACCATTCGCAGAAGTGTACCCGTGGAGGCCAATCGGCTGCTGATAGTGCCTGCACACGCTGTACACGGTACGGAAACAACTGGTTCTCCCGTAGCACTCTCCATACAGTGACGTGGTCAACGTTACCTTGTACAGCAGCAACTTCTCTGACGCTGACATTAGGGTTATCGTCAACTGCACGAAGAATTGCCTCGTCCATTGCAGGTGTCCTCGTCGTTCTAGGTCTTCCCCAGCCGCGAGTCATAGGCTGGAATGTTCCGTGCTCCCTAAGGCGCCGATCAATTACTTCGATCGTCTTCCTGTCGGGACACCTTCGTTGTGGAAATCTGTCTCGATACAAACGTACCGCGCCACGGCTATTGCCCCGTGCTAATCCATACATCGAATGGGCATCTGCCAACTCCGTATTTGTAAACATTGCACTGACTGCAAAACCACGTTCGTGGTTGATGCTACGTACTGATGTGCTTGATGCTAGTACTGTAGAGCAATGAGTCGCATGTCAACACAAGCACCGAAGTCAACATTACCTTTCTTCACTTGGGCCAACTGGCGGTGGATCGAGGAAGTACAGTACATACTGACGTAACTAAAATGAGCTCTAACATGGAAATTAAGCGTTTCCGGTCACATGTCCACATAACATATTTTCTTTATTTGTGTGTGAGGAATGTTTCCTGAAAGTTTGGCGGCACCTTTTTGTAACACCCTGTATAAAAGGCAGTGTCCTGAGTGACTGACTGACTTACCTATTATCACCCAGAACGTGTGGATATTATACTTTAGATGTCGTTTAGGAAGGGATTTTTCGAAATTCGAACCCTAAGGGGGAGAAATAGGGGCTGAAGTGTTTAATGAAAAATGTCACTATTAAGGCAATTTTGAAGCTAGACCTACTAAAATTTGGGTCTGATATCTCGTTCAGAAGCAAAGAAATACGTGTTACAGCATTTTTGTAAATTTAACACTATAGGGGCGAGATAATGGATGAAAGCTTTTCTTGAAAATAAATATCACTAAATAACTAGTGAAGTATTTTTAAAGCAACGTCTATGGACGCTGGTATTTCGCTTCCCAGGAGGAAAAAAAAACGGTGTTTCTATGTTTCTACACATTGATTCCCTAAGTGGATACCATAGGGGTTATGTAAATACTTCATGTTGAAAGCGATTTTAAAGCTAAATCTATGAAATTTTAATTTCGTTTCTCAGAAATTAAAGAACACATGTTTCAGAATTTTTGGAAATTCAGCCAATATGAACGTAAGATAATGGATGAAAGTTCTTTCTGAAGATGGATAATTACTGAAGAACTACTAAAGAATTTTTAAGGCTTCATCTTTGACAACTGGTATTTGACTTCTCGGTCAGAAATAAAAAAAAAATACGTTTTCAGTTTTCCTGGAAATTCAATTTATAAGCGAGTTCAGCAGCGGATGAAAACTTTTAAAACAATGTATCGTTACACTAAAAAAATTTAGAGATAAATTTGTGAACACTGGTAAATCACTTCTCGGTACGCCGACCGCAGTTCTAGGCGCTTCAGTCCGGAACCGCGCTGCTGCTACGGTCGCAGGTTCGAATCCTGCCTCGGGCATGGATGTGTGTGATGTCCTTAGGTTAGTTAGGTTTAAGTAGTTCTAAATCTAGGGAACTGATGACCTCAGATGTTAAGCCCTATAGTCGTAAGACCCATATGAACTATTTTTGAACTTCTCGGTTAGATATAAAGAAATATTTGTTAGGGGATGAAAGTTGCCAAGGAAATATCTCCCCAAGAACGCAAAAAGCGTAATTAACAAAGGCTTTGGACTCCAGCTGCTAGAATCGCTTTTTGGTCGGAAATACATCCGGAAAAGACCATCCTCATATGGCTTTAAAGGTGTTCCAGTTTGTGAACAACATAAAAACTCGGTTAAATAAAAAAAAAAATCTCTGCGGGCCATATGGTCTACGCGAGAGAAGCAGCGGGCGCAGCGCTAGTCCCATATAAAATGTCGGAGGACCAGACTGAATTGCAGATGGAATGTAGCAGTGGTCATCCCTGAAGTTTGGTTGCCCTTTTGGATCTGACTATGTGTTTTCAGCTGAGTGTCGCTGTCCTCAGAGCTTTCTGTGAAATATGGACAAGTTTGGCTATGTATGGGATAGCTGCAGCGACGCTCTACTCCACCGATTTGAGACCAATATCTAACACGGGGTCGGCGTTACGGGGTATTAGGGGTGTCTCTCCTGGGGGTCACTTATTCTTCGCCCAGTGTGCTCACAAACAGCTGTAGAAGCAGCGGTATGTATAGAAACAAAATAATTATTTCAGAAAAACCCTAGGTTTCTCCTAAATTAAAATTCCGTATTCATGTGAAAAAACTTACCAATTTAGCAGCATCGTACGATTCAAGTTGTGCCATTTCGGAGCTTGGAATGATCTTCGTTAGTTTGTCACGTGCTTCACCTATTTCTGGGAATTTCCTGCAATACGTTGTCATTGTATCATCGTACCAGAGTCCGCCCCCGGTAGTTGAGAGGTCAGCGCGACAGAAAAAAAAGGTTGCATGGGGGCTTAATTAAAAAAAATAAGAATGCAATGCAAATACTTTTTAATTTTCTGTCGCTGTATGTCCGATTACCCAAGTCTCGTAAACGGCTGACCCTGACTAGTATTAGTACGCAATCTGACTGCTTAGAATGACAACAAAGAATGTAAGAAAATTTTCGTTAACACAGTTAATTAATTAAGTCCCCAGCAACTATAAAACCTACGAAACCAACAAAGCACAAGTGTAGCTGTTCTGTATGTGGTAGTATGACTCAACGCACATCTGGCACGGTTCTTCATCAACAAGACAAGAATTTTTAAATACCAATTATACTGACATGATAAAAGAAAATTAGAAATACTATAATTGTGCAAGAAAACCAAAATTACACTCTAATACAAGAACACAAGCCAGATGCTTTGTTGACTGAACCTGTAATGATGCATTATTTAGGTCACTGAAATAATGAGAGAGAAAAATAAAAGTAGTTTGTTACCTTAATTTATATTGACGAAATGCACTCTGATCATTACAATGTCTCCATTAGAATAACATCTGCTATCTCTCCCATCAAATAGCTGCATAAAACATGGAACAAACACTCATTACTACCCCATCTCACTCCAACTTCAGCGACAAGCAGTGTCCACCACAACTTCTTGGCAAGAACTGCCTGCCGCTACGTCTCAATAAGCACTGCCAGTGGAGGCAGCGGAACAATACTCTCTCGCGCGATCTTTGGCGCTGTGGCTCAGTGTAGCCACCTTTCAAGGTTCAAATGGCTCTGAGCGCTATGGGACTTAACATCTAAGGTCATCAGTCCCCTAGAACAGAAATACTTAAACCTAGCCCGCATCTCGTGGTCGTGCGGTAGCGTTCTCGCTTCCCACGCCCGGGTTCGATTCCCGGCGGGGTCAGGGATTTTCTCTGCCTCGTGATGGCTGGGTGTTGTGTGCTGTCCTTATGTTAGTTAGGTTTAAGTAGTTCTAAGTTCTAGGGGACTGATGACCATAGATGTTAAGTCCCATAGTGCTCAGAGCCATTTGAACGATTTGAACTTAAACCTAACTAACCTAAGGACATCACACACATCCATGCCCGAGGCAGGATTCGAACCTGCGACCGTACCTGTCCCGCGGTACAGGACTGTAGCGCCTATAACCGCACGGCCACCACGGCCGGCAGCGCGACAGAATGTCAATACAAAGGGCCCATGTTCGATTCCTGGCTGGGTCGGAGATTTTATCCGCTCAGGGACTAGGTGTTGTGTTGTCCTAAACATCATCATTTTATCCCCATTGACACGAAGATCGCCGAAGTGGCGTGACATCGAAAGACTTGCACCCGACGAATGGTCTACACTGACATTTACATTTACATCGTACCAGAAACTTTATTCGCCTGTAGTGCCTGACTTCATTGTTCCTTAAGTGCAGTTTTTGATAGCCCTCTCCCCTGTTCATTAACTTTTAATAACGAATAGGACAGTAAAGGCGGATTCATTTAGGGCGTCAGCAGAACTGAGCGTAAGGCAACGTCAACACAACGTCATTACGCATAATCCACTACTTGTGGCGTCATCGAAACATAGAACTGAAAGCTGTAAGAAGTGTAAATTAATAAAAGAGATGTTATTAGTTTCTTTGAACTTGATACGTTTTGATCCAAAAGAATGCTAATGAAGAGCGTTCATTAAGCTTTCTCCTTGTGCGACTCCAATGATGATATGCTGAAACAGTGATTGCTGGCATCACCAAAGAATGCAAGATTCCCTCTTATACCAAAATACATGTACCTTCGTAACTGGTAATTCACTACATTTGATTCCTTATTTTTCGCTCTCCAGCTAGCAGTCACATCATTATTCATAACCTACCACATATTTTTTACACTGCATAATATTTTTTTACACAGGATAAGAAAAATTAAAAAAATTGTAGTAACTGAGTGCTTTCATTGGTACAAAAAGTGCAAGCGAATAACACGAGAAAAATAGTTTTTACCTTGAATTTAGATTACTTCCTTCGATAAGCTATGTTCAACAAGATAGTAGTACGTCGCTGCCTGTGCTCCTGACCTATATAACTCCTGTACAGAAATGAGCCACACAGCGTAATGGCGGATTTGGTGCTACGTGCTCCGACACCTATACCAGCAGGTGTGAAGTAGAAGATGGTGGTGGTGCAAGATGAACATCACTTAGAAACAGGCGACGAACGTAATTCCCGGCAGTCATACACGAAAAACTACCTGTCCTCTGTCCTTCAAAAATACGTCTTTGGCGATTAATGTAATTAATGTTCGATAAAAATATTGAGTATTACCGATACTACATATTGGACGATGACTGAGGTACTGACATGCAAAATATCGAAATACACGAAAGTACAGGGACGACAAACGTGAATCAGTAGTCAGGGTGACGTGTAAAGCAACTACCAGATCACTACTTTGCTAATGGCCAAAGCAAAATTCAATACGTATGTTCTACATCTACATCTACATACATACTCCGCAATCCACCATACAGTGCGTGGCGGAGGGTACGTCGTACCACAACTAGCATCTTCTCTCCCTGTTCCACTCGCTAAGAGAACGAGGGAAAAATGACTGCCTATATGCCTCTGTAGGAGCCCTAATCTCTCTTATCTTTGTGGTCTTTCCGCGAAATGTAAGTTGGCGGCAGTAAAATTGTACTGCAGTCACCCTCAAATGCTGGTTCTCTAAATTTCCTCAGTAGCGATTCACGAAAAGAACGCCTCCTTTCCCCGAGTTCCTGAAGCATTTCCCTAACACTCGCGTGATGATCAAACCTAACAAATCTAGCAGCCCGTAATGTGAATTGCTTCTATGTCCTCCCTCAATCTGACCTGATAGGGATCCCAAACGCTCTTGACAAAGATAGTATCGGAAATTATCCACACTGCTGGAAAGTGAAAGATCAGTAAAACTGCCGTCCAAACTTTTCAAAACATCGCTTTGGCTCTGAGCACTATGGGACTTAACATCTGAGGTCATCAGTCCCCTAGAATTTAGAACTACTTAAACCTAACTAACCTAAGGACATCACACACATCCATGCCCGAGGCAGGATTCGAACCTGCGACCGTAGCGGTCGCGCGGTTCCAGACTGAAGCGCCTTTAACCGCGTGGCCACACTGGCCGGCCAAAACATCGCTTTTCCTCTATAAAATATCAAATACCTTGAATGCATTGTGTTAATGTTCCACAATTAATATTGTGTATTCAAGTTTTTATTATGTCGATGTTCCTCCAAGAACCACGTTTAGTACCAGCTAAATGGCGCCTTTTTTACTTCTTCCACTGTGTTTTGCTTTCATATTTTAATACGGCTGATTCCTTTTTTTTCCTAACAAAAAATTGTTCCATCTATTTAATTTTCTATTTATCGACAGCGTACGCTTTTTCTTCACCGAGGTGTTTCAAAACTTGAATCATTTTTCACTTTTAGATATTTTCCTTGTTTTATGGAAGTGCACTTACAGGAGAAATAGCAATGTCGTCGGGTAATCTTATCAGTGTCTCACGATAACAAAACAAATAATAAAATAAAGATTAAGAACAGACAAGCGCAATATCCACAGGGTGACGAGAATAGGCTACTTCCGATGTCAGTAAACGACGCTTCTGCTGTCTCCCCTTCCCCCACCAAACGGAAATATCAAAGCGACAGCTTCCTTCCGTCTCTTCCGCTGACGGTCTATGTGAACGTCACCATTGAAATACATTGTGAGATCTTCTGACCTTCCGTTCTGCGATCCACTTATACAGTCCGCTGCGCACACCTGACGATGGTGTCAATACATGCTGTAGAAACTACGTTACTTCGAAGCTCAGTTTCAAGAAGTGACCCTGGATCTGAAATACCAGGAGAAGAAAGCAACATTCTGCCACATTCCACAGGTCGTTTGAATGGATTTACAGGACGAGAGATGACGCCAGCCACTATAGAGCTTAAAAGGATCAGTAAATTCCGGCACCTTTGTGCCGCCTCGACATTCTAATGTTTGTTTGTCGTTGTTAAGAACGTTCCATCCTTTGATCTACATCCACCCGGCTGAAGACGCCCGCCATTTAATTGATAAACTGCTGAAAACACGCATTTTTCAGGTGACGCACTTGACACAGCGCGGTGTTTTACAGTGAGAAGCGTGCAATTTATGCGACTGTGAGCGTATTTAAGGGCTGCAGCTAATGGAGCTGAGTGTTTTAAATATTTGCTTCCAGAGCACGTGACGTTTAGTACGCAAGTATGTCACACCTATGCGGGTGCGTCACGGTGAATCACACTTTATCGCTTTCTGCACTCGCCACGCGCAGCGATCAATTCTTCGGAAGGCGGTTGTCACTGTATCCCTCCACTGTCACCTGTTTTTGCTACATCAGTGCTTTTTTCTTTTCTTTGAAAGAGAGAGAGGGGGGGGGGAGGGAGGGAGGGGAGGTCGGATTTAAAAAAGCACACTCTACAAAAAAAGTTTCGCGCTGCCTCAGATCAGAGAGTTCCGGAACCTGTACAGAAAATTGGAATGAAGATCAACATAAACATCATTTCCGCCCTTTTTATTGCTCATGAAAATCAGCCATTGCCTGTTATACCACATACAGTGAGACATTCAGAGGTGGTGGTCCAGACTGCTGTACACGCCGGTATCTCTAATATCCAGTAGCACGTCCTTTTCCACTGACGCATGTCTGTATTCGTCGTGGCATACTATCCACCAGTTCATCAGGGCACTATTGCTCCACATTCTCCCACTCCTCAACGGTGATTCGGCGTAGATCCCTCACAGTGGGTGGTGGGTCACGTCGTCCATAAACAGCCCTTTTCAATCTATCCCAGGCATGTTCGATAGGGTTCATGTGTGAAGAACATGCTGGCCACTCTAGTCGAGCGATGTCATTATCCTGAAGGAAGTCGTTCACAAAATGTGCATCATGGGGGCGCGAATTGTCGTCCATGAAGACGACTGCCTCTCCAAAATGCTGCCGATATGGTTGCACTGTCGGTCGAAGGACGGCATTCGCGTATCGTACAGCTGTTACGGCGCCTTCCATGATCACCCGCGGCGTACGTCGGCCCCACATAATGCCATCTCGAAACAGCAGGGAACCTCCACCTTGCTGCACTCGCTGGATAGTGTGTCTAAGGCGTTCAGCCTGATCTGGTTGCCTCCAAACACGTCTCCGACGATTGTCTGGTTGAAGGCATATGCGACACTCATCGGTGTAGAGAACTTCAAATGGTTCAAATGGCTCTGAGCACTATGGGACTTAACATCTGTGGTCATCAGTCCCCTAGAACTTAGAACTACTTAAACCTAACTAACCTAAGGACATCACACACATCCATGCCCGAGGCAGGATTCGAACCTGCGACCGGAGCGGTCACGCGGATCCAGACTGAAGCGCCTTTAACCGCACGGCCACACCAGCCGGCGGTAGAGAACTTGATGTCAATCCTGTGCAGTCCATTCTGCATGTTGTTGGGCCCATCCGTACCGCGCTGCATGGTGTCGTGGTTGCAAAGATGGACCTCGCCATGGACGTCTAGAGTGAAGTTGCGCAACATGCAGCCTATTGCGCACAGTTTGAGTCGTAACACGATGTTCCGTGGCTGCACGAAAAGCATTATTCAACATGTTGGCGTTGCTGTCAGGATTCCTCAGAGCCATTATCCGTGGTAGCGGTCATCCGCTGCAGTAGCAGCCCTTGGGCGTCATGAGCGAGCCATGTCATCGACAGTTCCTGTCTCTCTGTATCTCCTCCATGCCCGAACAACATCGCTTTCGTTCACTCCGAGACGCCTGGACACTTCCCTTGTTGAGAGCCCTTCCTGGCACAAAGTAGCAATGCGGAAGCGATCGAACCGCGATATTGACCGTCTAGGCGTGGTTAAACGACAGACAACACGAGCCGTGTACCTCCTTCCTGGTGGAATGACTGGAACTGATCGGCTGTCGGACCCGCTTCGTCTAATAGGCGCTGTTCATGCATGGTCGTTTACATCTTTGGGTGGGTTCAGTAACATCTCTGAACAGCCAAAGGGACTGTGTCTGTGATACAATAACCACAGTCAACATCTGTCTTCCGGAGTTCTGGGGACCAGGCCGATGCAAAACTTTTTTTGATCTGTGTATTTAAATCTATTGCCACATATCACTTTGGATGATTTTCAGGGTTCGATAACATTCGCGGTTGAAACAGTAGCCGAAGCATGCCACAGCTGAAACGATTATAATGATTACAATCGCCAGATAGAGGTGTTCGAAGCTTTCAGTAACAAATTTAGCAGCCCGCCTCTGAATTGCTTCGGTGTCTTCCTGCAATCCGACCTGGTACGATCCCAAACACTGTAGCAGTACTCAAGAATAGGTCGCACCAGCGTGCCATGTGCCCTCTCCTTTACAGATGAATCATTCTTTCCTAAAATTATCCCAGTAGACCATTCGCCTTTCTTACAACAGTTCTCTCATGCTCGTTTGATTCTATATCGCATTGCAACGTTATTTCAAGATATTTAAACGACTTGACTGTATCAAGTAGGACAGTAGTAATAGTGAATCCGAACGTTGCAGGTTTTTTTTCTTCCTACTTATTCGCATTATATTTTTCAACATTTAGAGTTAGCTACAATTCAGCAACCCCAACTAAACCGTCTTGTATCTTCCTACGATCACTCAACTTCGGCACCTTACCGTACACCACGGCATCATCAGCAAATAACCGCAATTGCTGCCCGCGGTCTCTGCCAAATCATTTATGTATATAGAAAATAAAAACGGTCCTATCGCACTTCACTGGGGCACTTCTGATGTTACCTTTGTCTCGGATGAACACCCGCCGTCGAGGATAACATACTGGGTTCTATTATTTAAAAAGTCTTCGAGCCACTCACATACCTGTGAACTTATTCTATTCGCTCGTACCTGCGCTAACAACCGCAATGGGAAATCGTGTCAAACGCCTTCCGGAAATCTAGAAATACGACATCTGCCTGTTGCCCTTCATTCATAGTTCGCAGTATATCATGTAAGAAAAGGGCTGAGTTTCGCACGAGCGATGCTGTCTAAAACTTTGCTAATTCGTGGAGATAAGCTGTTCAGTCTCTAGAAAATTTAATATATTCGAACTGAGAAAATATTCAAGGATTCCGCCGCAAACCGAAGTTAGGGATATAGGCCTGTAATTTTGTGGGTCCGTTCTTTTATCCTCATTATATACTGGAGTCACCCGCACTTTTTCCAGTTACTTGGGACGTTGTGCTGGGCGAGAGATTCACGATAAATGCAGGCTAGGTAAGGGCCAATAATGTGGATACTCCTCGTAAAATCGAAGTGGGATTCCATTCATACCTGGTGATTTATCTGCTTTCAAATCTTCCAATTTTTTCTCTATGGCAGGGATGCTTAGTAGTATTTCGTCCACACGGGAGTCCGTCTGATGGTCAAAGGACGTATGTTTGTACGCTTCTCCTGTGTGAACCATTTCTTGAAAGTGAAGTTTAAAACTTGGGCTTTCGCTTTGCTATCCTCAACTGCCACACCATACTAGTCAGCAAAAGATTGAATGGAAGCCTTTGAGACGCTTAGCGATCTAACGGAGGACCAGATTTTTCGCAGGTTCTCTGCCACATCTTTTGCTAAAGTGTGAAACTGGTAGTTGTTTTTATTTTTCACGCGTAGATCTTTTCACAGACGCACCAATAAATGGCTCATTCTGTGTGTTTATCTGTTTGTGTGTTTATGTCTCAGTATGCGTTACAGTTTGTTATGAGCTGTGAAGGCAGTGTTAATCTTGTACGGTCTAAAAATTATTTTTCGCTTTGTACGTGAGTTTGGCTGTGAATAGTATGCAAGTAGTGCGTTTCTTTTTCGTTTTCTGTTGGTCTGTTATTGCTTCTTTTTATTTCTGTATGAGTTTGTCAATAAGTATGTCGTCATGGCTATTTGCTGCAGCTGTTTGTTTGATTCTGCTGAGTTCATCAAGATTCTTGTATTTATCGATTGGTATATTGCTGACATTAGTGTAAAAACGGTTGTAGCCTTTCCCCGATGTTATTCAATCTGTATATTGAGCAAGCAGTAAAGGAAACAAAGGAAAAATTCGGAGTAGGTATTAAAATCCATGGAGAAGAAATAAAAACTTTGAAGTTCGCCCATGACATTGTAATTCTGTCAGAGACAGCAAAGGACTTGGAAGAGCAGTTGAACGGAATGGATGGTGTCTTGAAGGGAGGATATAAGATGAACATCAACAAAAACAAAACGAGAATAATGGAATGTAGTCAAATTAAGTCGGGTGATGTTGAGGGTATTAGATTAGGAAATGAGACACTTAAAGTAGTAAAGGAGTTTTGCTATTTGGGGAGCAAAATAACCGATGATGGTAGAAGTAGAAAGGATATAAAATGTAGACTGGCAATGGCAAGGAAAGGGTTTCTGAAGAAGAGAAATTTGTTAACATCGAGTATAGATTTAAGTGTCAGGAAGTCATTTCTGAAAGTATTTGTATGGAGTGTAGCCATGTATGGAAGTGAAACATGGACGATAAATAGTTTGGACAAGAAGAGAATAGAAGCTTTCGAAATGTGGTGCTACAGAAGAATGCTGAAGATTAGATGGGTAGATCACGTAATTAATGAGGAAGTATTGAATAGGATTGGGGAGAACAGAAGTTTGTGGCATAACTTGACCAGATGAAGGCATCGGTTGGTAGGACATGTTCTGAGGCATCAAGGGATCACCAATTTAGTAATGGAGGGCAGCGTGGAGGGTAAAAATCGTAGGGGGAGACCGAGAGATGAATACACTAAGCAGATTCAGGAGTATGTGGGTTGCAGTAAGTACTGGGAGATGAAGAAGCTTGCACAGGATAGAGTAGCATGGAGAGCTGCATCAAACCAGTCTCAGGACTGAAGACCACAACAACAACAACAACAGTGTAAAAACTGGGTTAGAAGGCCATGATTTTTTCAGATGCCAAAGTCAAACCCTAATACAGTACAAACACTGAGCAATTTGTATGTATTGCGTTATATAATCGAAAAAAGGGAAAAAAAGGAAAAAAAAGACTTTGTTCACGAATTCTAAGTAACTACGATTTTTTTTAAAACTTTTTAACACTTGCCCATCTCACCCGTCTGTCAGGGTTAGATGGCTTGACACGCAAGACACCGATAAAAAAGAGGAACTCGTATTAAAAAAGTTTCGAGTAATCTTAATATGTTTTTATTGAACTGGTCCGCCGCAGCCCGTGGTCTAGCGCCTAGCGTTGCTGCCTCTGGATGACGGGGTCCCCTGTTCGATTGCCGGCCTGGTTGGAAAATTTCTGTACCCGGGGACTGGGTGTTTGTATTATACTCATCGTTTCATCATCAATCACGAATGTGGAGCGAATGGACTGTGTGAAGATTGGGAGTTTGCATGGGCGCTGATACCCGCGCAGTTGGGCGCCCTGCAAACCAAACATCATCGTCATTATTACTGAGCTACTTGTAAGAGGTAAGTTTTGTACAGAAGCGTATAAGAAACCACACAAGTCGCTCGTCATTGGCTAAATACAAACAGGAACCTCGAGCCATTACAGATTTTGAATCACGACGCGTTTTTCATTTTGCTCTTGGGCTTAATTTGGAATATTAAAATCTATAGAACGTTTCCAGACTGAATAACAATCATTTTTGATTTATTAATATTAATTTGAAGTGTCCTTCTTTGTATCTACCGTCTTGGGAACGTACGTAGTTCGCATCTGTAAAAGAAGGAATTCCCTTAAAAACAGTAGGTCTCTAGAACAGCGTACCGTTCCAAAGGATTGGAAAAGGCCACAGGTCATCCCCGTTTTCAAGAAGGGACGTCCAACAGATGTGCAGAACTATAGACCTATATCTCTAACGTCTATCACTTGTAGAATTTTGGAACACGTATTATGTTCGAGTATAATGACTTTTCTGGAGACTAGAAATCTACTCTGTAGGAATCAGCATGGGTTTCGAAAAAGACGATCGTGTGAAACCCAGCTCGCGCTATTCGTCCACGAGACTCAGAGGGCCATAGACACAGGTTCACAGGTAGATGCCGTGTTTCTTGACTTCCGCAAGGCGTTCCCCACAGTCGTTTAATGAACAAAGTAAGAGCATATGGACTATCAGACCAATTGTGTGATTGGATAGAAGACTTCCTAGATAACAGAACGCAGCATGTCATTCTCAATGGAGAGAAGTCTTCCGAAGTAAGAGTGATTTCAGATGTGCCGCAGGGGAGTGTCGTAGGACCGTTGCTATTCACAATATAGATAAATGACCTTGTGGATGACATCGGAAGTTCACTGAGGCTTCTTGCAGATGATGCTGTGGTATATCGAGAGTTTGCAACAATGGAAAATTGTACTGAAATGGAGGAGCATCTGCAGCGAATTGACGCATGGTGCAGGGAATGGCAATTGAATCTCAATGTAGACAAGTGTAATGTGCTGCGAATACATATAAAGAAAGATTCTTTATCATTTAGCTACAATATAGCAGGTTAGCAACTGGAAGCAGTTGATTCCATAAACTGTCTGGGAGTACGCATTAGGAGTGGTTTAAAATGGAATGATCATATAAAGTTGACCGTCGGTAAAGCAGATGCCAGACTGATTTCAAATGGTTCAAATGGCTCTGAGCACTATGGGACTTAACATCTATGGTCATCAGCCCCCTAGAACTTAAAGCTAACTAACCTAAGGACATCACACACATCCATGCCCGAGGCAGGATTCGAACCTGCGACCGTAGCGGTCGCGCGGTTCCAGACTGAAGCGCCTAGAACAGCTGGGCCACATCGGCCGACCGGAACAGGTCTCAGAAGACCCTAAGGGTACTGACCGACTGCCGAGTCGTCCTCAGCCTACAAGCGTCACTGGATGCCGATATGGAGTGGCATGTGGTCAGCACACCGCTCTCCCGGCCGTATGTCAGTTTACGAGACCGGAGCCGCTACTTCTCAGTCAGGTAGCTCCTCAGTTAGCCTCGCAAGGGGTGAGTGCACCCCGCTTGCCAACAGCGCTCGGCAGACCGGACGGTGACCCTCGAAGCGCTAGCCAAGCCCGACACCGCTTAACTTCAGTGACGGGAACCGGTGTTACCACTGCGGCAAGGCCGTTGGCGAACTAAGAGACTATATAGAAAAAATTCTTAATTACTACAGCATGTCTGAAAAATCTCTCGACTTATTGTTGTTGAATACGTGTATTGTATTGTATTGTATTGTATGTTAAACGGGGACCTAGAAACGACGGAGAGGCTCCGTCCCCGCCGCAGCCGCAGTGGTCCACAACCCCACGACGACTACCGCAGTCCACTTCACCCCTCCGCCGCCCCACACAGAACCCAGAATTATTGTGCGGTTCGTTCCCCGGTGGAGCCCCCCGGGGAACGTCCCACCCCAGACGAGTGTAACTCCTATGTTTGCGTGTTAGAGTAATGGTTGTGTACGCGTACGTGGAGAACTTGATTGCGCAGCAATCGCCGACATAGTGTAACTGATGCGGAATAAGGGGAACCACCCAGCATTCGCCGAGGCAGATGGAAAACCGCCTAAAAACCATCCACAGACTGGCTCACCGGACCTCGACACAGGTCCGCCGGGCGGATTTGTGCCGGGAACCAGGCAATCCTTCCCGCCCGGAAAGCCGTGTGTTACACCGCACGGCCAACCGGGCGCGCTTTTTTGAATACTTACAAAAGAAAGAAATTAAATTAAGTGATTGTATTGGTGGAAAATAAACACATTCGGTAACAGGGACAAATTTTTTGT
Source organism: Schistocerca cancellata (assembly GCF_023864275.1). Classification (NCBI taxonomy): domain Eukaryota; kingdom Metazoa; phylum Arthropoda; class Insecta; order Orthoptera; family Acrididae; genus Schistocerca; species Schistocerca cancellata. The sequence continues at coordinate 37,828,159 of NC_064637.1, read as the reverse complement.
TATCAAATAGAGTAGTTAAACGTAAAGTTAACATAAAGCAGATCGTAATTAACAAGTAAATGCTTAATCACGTCTAACATTCTTCTCGAAACCTCGTGGCTGCAGCGCCACTGGCAAAAGAAAACAGCTCAGCGAGGTACAGTCGCTTGCGACTGTCGCCGTGAAAAGTATCACTCAGTCCTGTTACTGACGTGACAAAAGTCGTTCATATTTCTCCAATAAAAGCGTCCAGTTTGGCATGCTGATTTGTGAACAAAATCTTTGACAAAAGCGTTTCTGTCTCAAAGAAATTTATTGCACTATAATTCATAATGTGTTCAAGAATTCGGTAGCAAATCGATGCTAAGCGTATCGGTCTGGAATGTTGCGGATCCACTCTTTTACCCTTCTGAGTCACCTGCGCCGTTTTCCGGTCGCTCGGGCGCCGGGCGAGAGGTTCGCGGCAAATGCCAGCGAAGTAAAGGGCCAATGCCGCAGAGTACACTCTGTGGAACCGATCTGGTATTCCATCGTGAACAGCATGGGACCCATCCCACGTCTGCAGCACCCCAGCACAAACTTCTTAAAAAGCTGCCCCATTATGTGATTTTTGTATGTTGAGATTCTTTTGGTGACAATAGCTCTGATTAATATAATCACAAGGAAAAGTTTGACGCTGTTGTGGTCTGCAACCCGAAGACTCGTTTCATGCAGCTCCCCATGCTACTCAGTCCTGTGGTAGCCTCTCCATCTCTGTATAACTACTGTAGCCTACATCCTTCTGAATCTGCTTATTATATTCATTTCTCGGTCTTCCTCTACAATTTTTACCGTCCATACATCTCTCCATTACCTAATTAACTATTCTTTGGTACCACAGGATGTGTCCTATACCTTCTTTTAGTCTTCCTTTGCTACAGATTTCTTTTCTGAGAGGCTTAAATCACTACCTGTTCATTAGTTACCAAGTCAACACATCTAATTTTCATAATCCGTCTTAGCACCACACTTCATTGGCCTCCGTTCTCTTCTTGGTTGAACCGTTCATCGTCCACGCTTCACTTCCGTATTAGGCTACGCTCCAAATACTTTCAGAAAGAAATCCTACCACAAAAATTTCTATTCTAAGTCAACGAATTTCTATTTTTCAGAAATGATTTCCTTTCTATTGCCAGTCCGCATTTTATATCCTCTCTACTTCCAGCACTGTCAGTTAATTTGCTGTGCAAAGAGCAAAACTTGTGTAATAGGCTACTCTGAATGCCTAATTTCCTAATGTAATTCCCTCAGTGTCACCTGATTTAATTACACTGCACTGCATCAGACTCCTTTAATTTTTTGATATTCAACTTTTCTATTTTTAGACATTATCCATTCCCAGGATCAGATTTTCACCCCGTAGTGGAATGTGCGCTGATATGAAACTTCCTGACAGATTAAAACTGTGTGCCAGACCGAGAGTCGAACTCGGGACTCGAACTCTGGTCCAAATGATATTGCAAGATCTTCTGCCGTCTCAAAACACAAATGCGACGTCACTGGCAAATCTCAAAGCTTTTATTTTTTCTCCGTTAACTTTGATGCTCTTTCTATGTGTTTCCTCGGTTTCCCTTCCTGTTTGCTCGATGTATACACCAGTTAACACCTTCTTTTACATCCTTCTCACCTACTTGTTACCTACCATGTTCTTCGACTCATATAACTGGAGAGTGTTTTCCGTTGCGTGTGTCTACTCTAGTCAGTACTGGAGAAGGAGGAGGTTAGTGTTTAGTGACCTGTCGACGAAGAGGTTATTAGAGACGGAGCAAAAGCTCGGGTTAGGAAGGGATGCGAAAGAAAATCGGCCATGCCCTTTCAAAGGAAGCATCCCAGCATTTGCCTGAAGTGATTTAGGGAAACCTCCGGAAACCTAAATCAGGATGACCGAACTCGGGTTTAAAACGTCGTCCTCCCTAATGCGATTCCAGTGTGCTAACCACTCCGCCACCTCGGTCGGTATTCTACATTGTCAAGAGGACAGAAATATAAGGAGCGTTCAAAAAGAGGCGAGCCGGAGTCAGGAATGCGCAAATAGGTGACAGGAGGGTTCAAAATGGTTCAAATGGCTCTAAGCACTATGGTGTAAGACAGGGGCGGGCAAACGTTGCACGCGGCTCATGAGCGCACAGCGCTGCACGTGTGCTGCCCGCGTGCAGGCGTCGACCGGGGCTGTGGCGACAGCCGGCAGGTTGCGGCAGTGCAGTGCCAGGCTAAGCTGCGGACGTCGATGCGAAGCGAGCACTGTGTAGTGAACGTTGTATTTCAAGAAACGGAGAAGCGGAGATTTGCTATCTTTTAAAAAGTAATGGGAGAATCATTTTTTCTTTGTGCAAAAACGTGAAAATTCGAAATTTTTAATATGTTGCAGTATTCTCGTTGGTCAACGGAAGTTTAGTATTGAAGGCCATTGTAATAACTTTCACAAGGACGAGTACAATTTATTGTCGGATTCTGAGCGGATTGGGAATTGACTGAGCTTAAGAAGAGCGATATGACGATACCAGATGAATCTGTCGTAGTTGGCCGGCCGGAGTGGCCGAGCAGTTCTAGGCACTACAGTCTGGAAGCGCGCGACCGCTATGGTCGCAGGTTCGAATCCTGCCTCGGGCATGGATGTGTGTGATGTCCTTAGGTTAGTTAGGTTTCAGTAGTTCTAAGTTCTAGGGGACTGATGACCACAGCAGTTAAGTCCCATAGTGCTCAGAGACATTTGAATTTGTCGTCGTTGCTGTTGTCACGAGAGATTTGCAACTTTCTCTCGTCATATCTCTCATCTAACTGATTTAACATTTTATGGAGCACTGTTTTCAAGTTTTCAGGACGACAACAATAATAGCCCAGCGGTATGTGCAAGTTATAAGACTGCGCTTAATATAGCGAGAGCTGGAAAACCGTTTGCTGAATTAACAAGTCTCGGTTAAGAGCAAACATCAGTGATGAAAATTTACGTAAGTGTTTGTGTTTGTCTGTATGGAGAAATTTTGTTCCAGATATTAAACGTATTGTAAACTCCACCTGTGATAATTAAATAGAACGTATCGTAGGTAATAGGTACTCTTTCAAACCATGATTTCTTTCAAGTACTCCTACTAACCTTATTCATTCACTCAATAAAGCAAGCTAGGAAACAAAACGCATTGCAGAGGAAGGAGCGGACAGAAGGTATGGTGGGGATAGGAGATAAGCGGGTGGGCAGCTTGCCCCTGTGTGCACGCAGAACACCTGTTAACTGCACGCGTGCAAGTGCACCGCACATGTGCAGGATTCCTGCCCGCCCCTGGTGTAAGACGTCCATGACTAAGGAATTTATTGGTAGCGCACTCGAGCAGATGTAATCTCGCGCTGCCTGCGATATGTAAGCTATAAGAGAATCTCAGACCAGAGAGCAGTGTCATCAGCAGTAGGGACTGTGTGGCAGTAGGAGTAAGAAGTAGCTGGCAGTCTGGTGTGTGGAGTTGGCCGGGCCGGTCGTGGGGAGCGATGGCGGTGCCTGAGCGATGTAGTATAAGGCAAAAGCAGCTGCGCGCATATGTACTATTGTTATATTAAGTCCCACGTACATGCTTTATTTTTTAAATCTCTCAATAATAATTTTTATAAGACAATCATTCATCTCAATTTAAAGAATTTACTAATTTCTCGAATCCATGGTCATCCAGATTATTGTAAAGAAAAATCAGTTGTTTCCTTTTATACATAACAAATCTATCGGCCAGCATTGCACTGGGATGTGCCACAAAAATTTCTTATAAGGGCAGATATATACGCGTTATCTGGCGACCTTATTGAGGTAAGAGTTTTTAATTTATTCTGTATGATCTTTCAGGGCCATGACGCAGCACTGCTGACGTCCAAATGTACCAGTTTAGATTCACAGTCAGTTAATTACTGAAAGGTTATATTTGAGTCACATTTTTTATTAGGAGGGTAGTCATATTTTATTATTGGTAGGTTACGGAATTTATCTGTTGGAAGGTTATACTATATTAGAATGTTATATAATTTTTTTTTCTATTGAGAGGTTACAATGGGACTTAACATTTGAGGTCATCAGTCCCCTAGAACTTAGAACTACGTAAACCTAACTAACCTAAGGACATCACACACATCCATGCCCGAGGCAGGATTCGAACCTGCGACCGTAGCGGCAGCGCGGTTCCAGACTGAAGTGCCTAGAACCGCTCGGCCGCATCGGCCGGCCAGGAGGGTAATATCGTTCGTGTGTAACGAGGTGTAGTTCCGACCAGAGCGTGGCAGTTCAAAACACACTGCTAGAGGGCACGCATGCACGTGACGTGACTATACAGAGCCAGCAGCAGCATGCATGTCTTCCAACACTGCCAGTCGCATTGTAAACAGCGACATGGAGGCGTCAACAGAAGACCAAGATGGCCTCCTTCTGATTCACATCCTGTAGCACGAGACAACAGAGAATTCCCAGCGTTATTCGCAAACCTTGACCACCCTTCGCCAAGCGATCAAATCAAAAGGATCAAGCAGTCTCACCCGTGACGTCATTCTGCTCCACGACAATGCAAAGCCCCGCACGGCCAACACAGTCGCGGCACTCATGCGGAAATTCAAACTGGAGTCTTTTTTTTTCCTTTATTGAATTTCAATTCCCCCCGAAGGGGGCGGGCTGGCAGCAGCTTAGTATGCCGCTCTTCAGCCTACAGACTTTGTTAGAAAGATGAAGAGAATAAATAATAAAAACAGGCGATAAAATCGGAGATTTAAAAAGTAACATGGCGAAAAGAAATTGTGGAATTTAAAACAAAGATCAGAGGGATGATGACGCTAAGAAAATACATACAAAGCAGACAGGTAAAACAATAGACAGACAATTAAAAAAAACACAGCGACAGTCTGGTTTCTGTTCGCAACACGAGAAAGAGGAACAACACTGAATAGTCACTGGAACACTGCACTAAAAAGTTGGCAAATGTGACGTACCACAGCCGAGAGCAGGTGGGGGGAAACTGGACAGATGATGGGAAAATAAAAAAGGGGGGAGCCGGGAAAGGAGCTGATGGAGGATGAGGACCCATAAGAGGGGTGGGGGGGGGGCGCTGGGCAGACGCGACACGGAGTGGGGTAGGCAGAGGAGGGGAATACAAAAGGACTCGGGGGAGGGAGGAGAAGGGAGGTAGGGAGAGGGTAGTGGGGAGAAAACAGGACGGAAGGGGGGAAGAGGAAGCCCAGGGAAAGGACAGAGGAAAGGAGGGGGAGTGAGGATCAGAGTTGATAGGAGGGATAAATGGAGGGAGAGAGGGCATCATCCGGCAGGGGGAGTTGATGGAAGCCACCTTGGGAAAGAAGATGTAGGGTGTAGAGATGGAGGGTAGGGGGGACACAACGGTGAAGACGTGGCAGGGGGCGGGGATGGGAGAGGAGAGGAGCAACCAGGGGGTGAGGGGGTTCAAGATGGCGGGAGGTGTAGAGGATGCGGATATGTTTGAGGAATAGGAGCAGATGTGGGGAAGGAATGAGATCATAGAGGATCCGCATGGGGGACGGGAGGCGTATACGGAAGGCGAGGCAGAGTGCATGTAGAATTTGGTGGAGGGGGCAGGCAGATATCCAGGCAGGACTGGCATAGCAGAGGATGGGACAGATTAAGTATTTGTAGGTGTGGAGGATGGTAGAGGGGTGCAACATCCATGTCCGGCCAGAGTGGAGTTTGAGGAGTCAGAGGCAGTTGTGGGCTTTGGATTGGATGGAGCGGAGATGAGGGATCCAGGTGAGGGGACGGTCAATGGTGAGGCCGAGCTAGGTGAGGGTGGGGGAGAGGCGGACAGGACGGGCGCAGACGGTAAGGGAGAAATCCAGGAACCGGAAGGAGCGAGACCTACGATGATTGCCTGGGTCTTGGAAGATTTGAGTTTCAGGAGCCACTGGTTACACCATGCAGCAGAAGGTTAAGGTGCTCCTGGAGAAGGCGTTGGGACCGTTGGAAGGTAGGAGCGAGGGTGAGGAATGCGGTGTCATCAGCATATTGCAAGAGGTGTACTGGAGGGGGGGGGGGGGGGGCTGGGGCATATCTGCCGTGTACAGGAGGTAGAGGAGAGGGGAGAGGACAGTGCCCTGGGGCACACCTGCAGAAGGGTAGAAGGTGTGGGAATTGGCATTAGCGTAAGGAGGGCTATGCGAGAAGCGTTCAGTGAATTCGAAAGTAAAATACTAGGTACCGACTTGACAGAAAATCCTAGGAAGTTCTGGTCTTACGTTAAATCAGTAAGTGGCTCGAAACATCATGTCCAGACACTCCGGGATGATGATGGCGTTGAAACAGAGGATGACAAGCGTAAAGCTGAAATACTAAACACCTTTTTCCAAAGCTATTTCACAGAGGAAGACCGCACTGCAGTTCCTTCTCTAAATCCTCGCACCAACGAAAAAATGGCTGACATTGAAATAAGTGTCCAAGGAATAGAAAAGCAACTGGAATCACTTAACAGAGGAAAGTCCACTGGACCTGACGGGATACCAATTCGATTCTACACAGAGTACGCGAAAGAACTTGCCCCCCTTCTAACAGCCGTGTACCGCAAGTCTCTAGAGGAACAGAAGGTTCCAAATGATTGGAAAAGAGCACAGGTAATCCCAGTCTTCAAGAAGGGTCGTCGAGCAGATGCGCAAAACTATAGACCTATATCTCTTACGTCGATCTGTTGTAGAATTTTAGAACATGTCTTTTGCTCGAGTATCATGTCGTTCTTGGAAACTCAGAATCTACTATGTAGGAATCAACATGGATTCCGGAAACAGCGATCGTGTGAAACCCAACTCGCTTTATTTGTTCATGAGACCCACAAAATATTAGATACAGGCTCCCAGGTAGATGCTATTTTTCTTGACTTCCGGAAGGCGTTCGATACAGTTCCGCACTGTCGCCTGATAAACAAAGTAAGAGCCTACGGAATATCAGACCAGCTGTGTGGCTGGATTGAAGAGTTTTTAGCAAACAGAACACAGCATGTTGTTATCAACGGAGAGACGTCTACAGACATTAAAGTAACCTCTGGCGTGCCACAGGGGAGTGTTATCGGACCATTGCTTTTCACAATATATATAAATGACCTAGTAGATAGTGTCGGAAGTTCCATGCGGCTTTTCGCGGATGATGCTGTAGTATACAGGGAAGTTGCAGCATTAGAAAATTGTAGCGAAATGCAGGAAGATCTGCAGCGGATAGGCACTTGGTGCAGGGAGTGGCAACTGACCCTTAACATAGACAAATGTAATGTATTGCGAATACATAGAAAGAAGGATCCTTTATTGTATGATTATATGTTAGCGGAACAAACACTGGTAGCAGTTACTTCTGTAAAATATCTGGGAGTATGCGTGCGGAACGATTTGAAGTGGAATGATCATATAAAATTAATTGTTGGTAAGGCGGGTGCCAGGTTGAGATTCATTGGGAGAGTCCTTAGAAAATGTAGTCCATCAACAAAGGAGGTGGCTTACAAAACACTCGTTCGACCTATACTTGAGTATTGCTCATCAGTGTGGGATCCGTACCAGACCGGGTTGACGGAGGAAATAGAGAAGATCCAAAGAAGAGCGGCGCGTTTCGTCACAGGGTTATTTGGTAACCGTGATAGCGTTACGGAAATGTTTAACAAACTCAAGTGGCAGACTCTGCAAGAGAGGCGCTCTGCATCGCGGTGTAGCTTGCTCGCCAGGTTTCGAGAGGGTGCGTTTCTAGATGAGGTATCGAATATATTGCTTCCCCCTACTTATACCTCCCGAGGAGATTACGAATGTAAAATTAGAGAGATTAGAGCGCGCACGGAGGCTTTCAGACAGTCGTTCTTCCCGCGAACCATACGCGACTGGAATAGGAAAGGGAGACAATGACAGTGGCACGTAAAATGCCCTCCGCCACACACCGTTGGGTGGCTTGCGGAGTATAAATGTAGATGTAGATGTAGATGGTAACATAGGAGGGGCGGTGGGAAAGGAAGGAGGCCACCAGACGGATGTAGTTGATAGGAAGGGCGTAGGTCTGGAGTTTCAAATTGGAGGTTTTCGGCCACCCTTTATACAGTCCGGACCTCTCTCCCTGTGATTACACTGAGTCCTGGCGTGATTGGTGCCAGGGATATCTTTGGCTTAGGCACTATCGATTTCCTCTGGCAGAAGTTTGTCTTTGGAGCCTCAGGCAATAGCGGGCAGTACAGAGTGGAAAGGGACAACAACGTTGGGCACGGCACTCGGAAGTGCGCGTATTAGCGAGACGTTGGAGAGACGACAGCGAGCGCGGCGTGCCCGAGTGCGGGCGGCAAGTGGCGCCTGATCGTACTGGGGTCAGCAGCGGCGGGCCGGCGCTGTGGCTTCTCGGCAGCTTCGTGAAGCTGTGCGTGTGCTCGCTTCCGTGACGGAACACGCTGTTGGTATCGGACTAAGCAACGTCTGGCGTCTCCGCCACATCGATCCAGCAGCTGGCATCAAGTTAAGTAATTCGAGTCCCACCAACAATTAGTGAAATGCGAGGTGCATTCAAGTTCTAAGGCCGATTTTTTTTCTAATTAACTACTCACCCGAAATGATGAAACTGGCGTTACTTCTCGACGTAATCGCCCTGCAGACGTACACATTTTTCACAACGCTGACGCCATGATCCATGGCAGCGGCGAACGCTTCTTTAGGAGTCTGTTTTGACCACTGGAAAATCGCTGAGGCAATAGCAGCACGGCTGCTGAATGTGCGGCCACAGAGAGTGTCTTTCATTGTTGGAAAAATCCAAAAGTCACTAGGAGCCAGGTCAGGTGAGTAGGGAGCATGAGGAATCACTTCAAAGTTGTTATCACGAAGAAACTGTTGCGTAACGTTAGCTCGATGTGCGGGTGCGTTGTCTCGGTGAAACAGCACACGCGCAGCCCTTCCCGGCCGTTTTTGTTGCAGTGCAGGAAGCAATTTGTTCTTCAAAACATTTTTGTAGGATGCACCTGTTACCGTAGTGCCCTTTGGAACGCAATGGGTAAGGATTACGCCCTCGCTGTCCCAGAACATGGACACCATCATTTTTTCAGCACTGGCGGTTACCCGAAATTTTTTGGTGGCGGTGAATCTGTGTGCTTCCATTGAGCTGACTGGCGCTTTGTTTCTGGATTGGAAAATGGCATCCACGTCTCATCCATTGTCACAAACGACGGAAAGAAAGTCCCATTCATGCTGTCGTTGCGTGTCAACATTGCTCCGCAACATGCCACACGGGCAGCCGTGTGGTCGTCCGTCAGCATTCGTGGCACCCACCTGGATGACACTTTTCGCATTTTCAGGTCGTCATGCAGGATTGTGTGCACAGAACCCACAGAAATGCCAACTCTGGAGGCGACCTGTTCAACACTCACTCGGCGATCCCCCAAAACAATTCTCTCCACTTTTTCTATCATGTCGTCAGACCGGCTTGTGTGAGCCCGAGGTTGTTTCGGTTTGTTGTCACACGATGTTCTGTTGCACCCACGAACGCACTTTCGAGATATCCATAACTCCATCACCACATGTCTCCTTCAACTGTCGATGAATTTCAATTGGTTTCACACCAAATTCGGAAAACGTATGATTGCACGCTGTTCAAGTAAGGAAAACGTCGCCATTTTAAGTATTTAAAACAGTTCTCATTCTCGCCGCTGGCGGTAAAATTCCATCTGCCGTACGGTGCTGCCATCTCTGGGACGTATTGACAATGAACGCGGCCTCATTTTAAAACAATGCGCATGTTTCTATCTCTTTGCAGTCCGGAGAAAAAAAAAATCGGAGGCCCTAGAACTTGAATGCACCTCGTATAAGGATGATTGCTCTTGAGACAGCAAAATGTTGCAAGGCCTGTGATGTGATATTTCATGCCTCTTGTTAAGTATGTTCTTACTTCAGCTGGCAAGTGTACAAAAAAAAAAAAAAAAAAAGAAGATACGTGTACGCAGCCTTTCCGAGCGATCTATATTCCGTGTCTAAAGATTGCCCTGTGGTACCTTACAGGCCCACATAAGGTGCTCCATGTGATGCTTGGATTTTAATGAGCCAGTTTCGTTTGCATCATTAGTATACGTGGTTCTGCTTAAAGGAATTAAATTAGTTTCATTATTGTCAATTTTATCGAAGTAGTTTTCTGTATAAGTTGGAGTATTAAGATAAGAAGGGTTGTTGGGTTCCCTGTTGTCGCTTCTGATTCATGTTTCAGAGATCGTTAAGCAGTGGGCCACAGAAGTGCAGAGCCTCCCCTTTTGAATTACTAGCGTGCGTACGGGCGGTGGACTTCGCCTGTGCTCGCGTGTGCCGTTTGGTTCCGGTTTCGGTGTTCTGAACGGGGTAGAAGTACAAACGAGTCTATTTCTAAGGTAAGTACTCAGCCGCCTCCACCGTTCGTGGCCAAGTGGCGACCTCACAATCTCGGGTCTCAGTTATTGTAAAGGCTGCAGTTTTTTAAAGCTTGTGGTGGCTCTGCAAGGTTGCCCGGGTTACATGTTTTAAATATTCGTCTTAAGAAATTTGAGGGATTTCTGGAAGAATGTGTGTTAATTGAAACTTTTTTTTTAAATAGCGGTGCAATTCAGACTTAGTGGTGTAGGTCAATTTTGATGGGGAAATAATTGGGTTATTACTAATCAAACCATCAATAACCTTGTAAAGTTGTTTGGTAATATCTCCCCCCGAAGGGGGGGGGGGTTCATTTCAATGTATGTGGAAATAATAATTGATTGGCTGGTTATTTGATGTAAAGTTTATTTTAAATGTTTTGGCACTTTTTTAAATGTTTGCAAAGAGATTCAAATGGTTCAAATGGCTCTGAGCACTATGGGACTCAACATCTTAGGTCATAAGTCCCCTAGAACTTACAAGGGAACCTCCCCATCGCACCCCCCTCAGATTTAGTTATAAATTGACACAGTGGATAGGCCTTGAAAAACTGGACACAGATCAATCAAGAAAACAGGAAGAAGTTGTGTGGAACTATGAAAAAAATTAGTAAAATAGACAAACTGTGTAGTCCATGCCAAGATAGGCAACATTATGGACGATCTGCGCTGAGAAGCGCCGTGGTCTCGTGGTTAGAGTGAGCAGCTGTGGAACGTGAGGTCCTTGGCTCGATTCTTCCCTTGAGTGAAAATTTTACTTTCTTTATTTTCGCAAAGTTACGATCTGTCCGCTCATTCATTGACGTGTCTGTTCACTGTAATAAGTTTAGTGTCTGTGTTTTGCGACCGCACTCCAAAACCGTGCGTTTAGTAGACGAAAGGACGTGCCTCTCCAATAGGAACCGAAAACATTTCATCGCAAGGTCATAGGTCAACCGATTCCTCTACAGGAAGACACGTCTGATATATTCTCTACGACACTGGTGACGGCATGTGCGTCACATGACAGGAATATGTTGTCGACCCACCTAACTTGTACATTTCGCGAATGGGTAAAAAGATTCTGCTACCTTGCCCGATTTAGGTTTTCTTGTGGATGTGATAATCACTCCCAAAAAAGTGATGAAAACGTAAGAGTTTGTCACATAAACTGCAACAAATGAATGCAACAGTTTCACAGTCGCACAGTTTTCCCGGTGCTCTGTCAAAACATATGTTTTTTACGTTTTCAAATGTTTCCGTGTGTAGACCGTCAAATCCTGCATATGTCCAAGCAAATGTGAACATGTCCTGGAATTTTGGAGAGCGAAGTTGATTATGTGTGAGTGCCTGAACTTTGATAATTGTCTGAAAATAAAAAATTAAACTTTTCACTCGAGAGAAGACTTGAACCAAGGACCTCTCGTTCCGCAGCTGCGCACGCCAACCACGGGACCACGGCGCTCGTACGCTCACACTTTCCTTGATGTTGCCTACCTTGTGCATGGACTACTCAGTTTGTATATTTTGCTTTTTTTTTTCATAGTTCCACACAACTTCTTCCTGTTTTCTCGATTGATCAGTGTTCAGTTTTTCAAGGCCTATCCCTGTGCCAACTTATAGCTAAATCTGATGGGGGTGCGATGGGGAGGTTCCCTTGTTAGAACTACTTAAACCTAACTAACCTAAGGACATCACACACACCCATGTCCGAGGCAGGATTCGAACCTGCGACCGTAGCAGTCCCCCGGTGCCCGACTGCAGCGCGAGAACCGCACGGCCACCGCGGCCGGCGCAAAGAGATTAATTCGCTTGTGGTTTCATATAACAAGCAGTTTGTAAAATTTGCCTGAGTGGCGTTTCTTAAAGAAATTATTATCTGATATATGATTATAATTCTCTTAATGATTTATCTCTGATGCAAATAAATATGTTTAAATGAAATGATCACTGTATGGGTCACGTCCTTCCACTCCCTTTATATCAAATGTTAAGGAATTTGCAGTTCAAAAAGAAATAACGTACCATACACCATTTTTGGACCCCTTAAAAAGGCAGTGAGGGGCAATCGGTTCCCTTCGAACGACGAAGTCTAACTGTACGTGCCCACCTGGTTAACATCGCAGCCGTGGGAATTTTATGATACAGCCATTCACCGCCTTTGCGTCTCAGTGGGACAGGTGTCTCAACAGCCAGATCAATACTTCTAACATACAGGTACTGATTTCTGTAATTACGCCTCCGGCTCGTTTCGTTTTGAACGTCCCCTGTATATGAGAGCCAAATGAATAAAAACCGCTAGGTTTCATACTCAGATGTTGCGAGAACAAGCGTGGCTGCTGCGACAGTCAAGAAAGGCTAGTCTGTGCGAGCTGACACAATATCTTCTCGGAGATTAACCGCCGTTATCACCGTTGAGACCCCATGTCAGACGGCGAGCAGTATAAACAAAGACTTTATGTGCGCGCCGGTGGACGCCGGATTCGGTCTTTTATCGCCGGCCAATGGCGTTCCTCCGGCAGTCAGCGGGAACCAATCAGATGGTCCCCGTGTTACAGTTGCCTGCGCGGTGCCTCCACACGGACGTTGGACACACGCGGCCGGGCTGTCAGATAAGATAGCGGCGCATGCGCTCCGGGACCGCCGGCGAGCCTTTGAGATAACCAGGAACGGGGCGGATGCTGCTAGCTGACCCTAATGGACGGCATTCCTGGGGGCGACTATCTGGTCGCGCGCCCCTTCTCTCTCTCTCTCTCTATACAGCGGGGCGCTCTCACAGACAACTGTGTGTCTTTACTATCAGGCGACAACTCTTACGATCGTGTACGTAAGCCGTCCCGTGGGTTAGACAGCGGTACTTCGTTTTGTCACTCGAACTGATACAGCGCAAAACTTTCAAGAGAAGGATGTCCGTAAAATACAGTAATTGTTGTTGTGGTCTTCGGTCCGGAGACTGGTTTGATGCAGCTCTCCATGCTACTCTATCCTGTGCAAGCTTCTTCATCTCCCAGTACCTACTGCATCCTACATCCTTCTGAATCTGCTTAGTGTATTCATCTCTTGGTCTCCCCCTACGATTTTTACCCTCCACGCTGCCCTCCCTTGATGCCTCAGAACATGTCCTACCAACCGATCCCTTCTTCTGGTCAAGTTGTGCCACAAACTTCTCTTCTCCCCAATCCTATTCAATACTTCCTCATTAGTTATGTGGTCTACCACATTTCGAAAGCTTCTATTCTCTTCTTGTCCAAACTATTTACCGTCCATGTTTCACTTCCATACACTCCATACAAATACTTTCAGAAATGACTTCCTGACACTTAAATCTATACTCGATGTTAACAAATTTCTCTTCTTCAGAAACGCTTTCCTTGCCATTGCCAGTCTACATTTTATATCCTCTCTACTTCGACCATCATCAGTTATTTTGCTCCCCAAATAGCAAAACTCCTTTACTACTTTAAGTGTCTCATTTCCTAATCTAATGCCCTCCACATCACCCGACTTAATTCGACTACATTCCATTATCCTCGTTTTGCTTTTGTTGATGTTAATCTTATATCCTCCTTTCAAGACACTGTCCATTCCGTTCAACTGCTCTTCCAAGTCCTTTACTGTCTCTGACAGAATTACAATGTCATCGGCGAACCTCAAAGTTTTTACTTCTTCTCCACGGATTTTAATACCTACTCCGAATTTTTCTTTTGTTTCCTTTACTGCTTGCTCAATACACAGATTGAATAACATCGGGGAGAGGCTACAACCCTGTCTTACTCCCTTCCCAACCACTGCTTCCCTTTCATGTCCCTCGACTCTGCCATCTGGTTTCTGTACAAATTGTAAATAGCCTTTCGCTCCCTGTATTTTACCCCTGCCACCTTTAGAATTTGAAAGAGAGTATTCCAGTCAACATTGTCAAAAGCTTTCTCTAAGTCTACAAATGCTAGAAACGTAGGTTTGCCTCTCCTTAATCTTTCTTCTAAGATAAGTCGTAAGGTCAGTATTGCCTCACGTGTTCCAGTATTTCTACGGAATCCAAACTGATCTTCCCCGATGGCGGCTTCTACTAGTTTTTCCATTCGTCTGTAAAGAATTCGTGTTAGTATTTTGCATCTGTGGCTTATTAAACTGATTGTTCGGTAATTTTCACATCTGTCAACACCGGCTTTATTTGGGATTGAAATTATTATATTCTTCTTGAAGTCTGAGGGTATTTCGCCTGTTTCATACATCTTGCTCACCAGATGGTAGAGTTTTGTCAGGACTGGCTCTCCCAAGGCCGTCAGTAGTTCCAATGGAATGTTGTCTACTCCAGGGGCCTTGTTTCGACTCAGGTCTTTCAGTGCTCTGTCAAACTCTTCACGCAGTATGGTATCTCCCATTTCATCTTCATCTACATCCTCTTCCATTTCCATAATATTGTCCTCAAGTACATCGCCCTTGTATAGACCCTCTATATACTCCTTCCACCTTTCTGCCTTCCCTTCTTTGCTTAGAACTGGGTTTCCATCTGAGCTCTTGATGTTCATACAAGTGGTTCTCTTATCTCCAAAGGTCTCTTTAATTTTCCTGTAGGCAGTATCTATCTTACCCCTATTGAGATAAGCCTCTACATCCTTGCATTTGTCCTCTAGCCATCCCTGCTTAGCCATTTTGCACTTCCTGTCGATCTCATTTTTGAGACGTTTGTAATCCTTTTTGCCTGCTTCATTTACTGCATTTTTATATTTTCTCCTTTCATCAATTAAATTCAATATTTCTTCTGTTACCCAAGGATTTCTACTAGCCCTCGTCTTTTTACCTACTTGATCCTCTGCTGCCTTCACTACTTCATCCCTCAAAGCTACCCATTCTTCTTCTACTGTATTTCTTTCCCCCATTCCTGTCAATTGTTCCCTTATGCTCTTCCTGAAACTCTGTACAACCTCTGGTTCTTTGAGTTTATCCAGGTCCCATCTCCTTAAATTCCCACCTTTTTGCAGTTTCTTCAGTTTTAATCTACAGGTCATAACCAATAGATTGTGGTCAGAGTCCACATCTGCCCCTGGAAATGTCTTACAATTTAAAACCTGGTTCCTAAATCTCTGTCTTACCATTATATAATCTATCTGATACCTTTTAGTATCTCCAGGGTTCTTCCATGTATACAACCTTCTATCGTGATTCTTAAACCAAGTGTTAGCTATGATTAAGTTGTGCTCTGTGCAAAATTCTACCAGGCGGCTTCCTCTTTCATTTCTTAGCCCCAATCCATATTCACCTACTACGTTTCCTTCTCTCCCTTTTCCTACACTGGAATTCCAGTCACCCATGACTATTAAATTTTCGTCTCCCTTCACTATCTGAATAATTCCTTTTATTTCATCATACATTTCTTCAATTTCTTCGTCATCTGCAGAGCTAGTTGGCATATAAACTTGTACTACTGTAGTAGGTGTGGGCTGCGTATCTATCTTGGCCACAATAATGCGTTCACTATGCTGTTTGTAGTAGCTTACCCGCATTTCTATTTTCCTATTCATTATTAAACCTACTCCCGCATTACCCCTATTTGACTTTGTGTTTATAACCCTGTAGTCACCTGACCAGAAGTCTTGTTCCTCCTGCCACCGAACTTCACTAATTCCCACTATATCTAACTTTAACCTATCCATTTCCCTTTTTAAATTTTCTAACCTGCCTGCCCGATTAAGTGTTCTGACATTCCACGCTCCGATCCGTAGAACGCCAGTTCTCTTTCTCCTGATAACGACGTCCTCTTGAGTAGTCCCCGCCCGGAGATTCGAAAGGGGGACTATTTTACCTCCGGAATATTTTACCCAAGAGGACGCCATCATCATTTAATCATACAGTAAAGCTGCATGCCCTCGGGAAAAATTACGGCCGTAGTTTCCCCTTGCTTTCAACCGTTCGCAGCACCAGCACAGCAAGGCCGTTTTGGTTATTGTTACAAGGCCAGATCAGTCAATCATCCAGACTGTTGCCCTTGCAACTACTGAAAAGGCTGCTGCCCCTCTTCAGGAACCACACGTTTGTCTGGCCTCTCAACAGATACCCCTCCGTTGTGGTTGTACCTACGGTACGGCTATCTGTATCGCTGAGGCACGCAAGCCTCCCCACCAACGGCAAGGTCCATGGTTCATGGGGGGGGGGGATACAGTAATTATATTATTCTAATTCACCTCTGTCTGTCACTAGCAGTTCCTGTCAGCAGTTTCGTTAAATCCAGTGGATTAAGTGCTCTGCACCGGTCAGATATCCTTATACACTACTGGCCATTAAAATTGCTACACCACGAAGATGACGTGCTACAGTCGGGAAATTTAACCGACAGGAAGAAGATGCTGTGATATACAAATGATTAGCTTTTCAGAGCATTCACACAATGTTGGCGCCGGTGGTTTCACCTACAACGTGCTGACATGGGGAAAGTTTCCAACCGATTTCTCATACACAAACAGCAGTTGACCGGCGTTGCCTGGTGAAACGTTGTTGTGATGCCTCGTGTAAGGAGGAGAAATGCGTACCATCACGTTTCCGACTTCGATAAAGGTCGGATTGTAGCCTATCGCGATTGCAGTTTATCGTATCGCGACATTGCTGCTCGCGTTGGTCGAGATCCAATGACTGTTAGCAGAATATGGAGTAGGTGGGTTCAGGAGGGTAATACGGAACGCCGTGCTGGATCCCAACGGCCTCGTATCGCTAACAGTCGAGATGACAGGCATCTTATCCGCATGGCTGTAACGGATCGTGCAGAGACGTCTCGATCCCTGAGTCAACAGATGGGGCGGTTTGCAAGACAACAACCATCTGCACGAACAGTTCGACGACGTTTGCAGCAGCATGGACTATCAGCTCGGAGACCGTGGCTGCTGTTACCCTTGACGCTGCATCATAGACAGGAGCGCCTGCAAGGGTGTACTCGACGACGAACCTGGGTGTACGAATAGCAAAACGTCTTTTTTTTCGGATGAATCCAGGTTCCGTTTACAGCATCATGATGGTCGCATCCGTGTTTGGCGACATCGCGGTGAACGCACGTGTTAAGACCCGTGGCTCTCCCCTGCGTTCGATCCCTGCGAAACCCTACATTTCAGCAGGATAATGCACGACCGCATGTTGCAGGTCCTGTACGGGCCTTTCTGGGTACAGAAAATGTTCGACTTCTGCCCTGGCCAGCACATTCTCCAGATCTCTTACCAATTGAATCGTCTGGTCAAAGGTGGCCGAACAACTCTTGAAGTGTTGTATCGTGTTGAAGCTGCATGGGCAGCTGTACCTGTACACGTCATCCACGCTCTGTTTGACTCAATGCCCAGGCGTATCGAGGCCGTTATTACGGCCAGAGGTGGTTGTTCTGGGTACTGATTTCTCAGGATCTATGCACCTAAATTACGTAAAAATGTAATCACATGTGAGTTCTAGTATATTCAGTTCTAGTATATTCCAATGAATACCCGTTTATCATCTGCATTTCTTCTTGGTGTAGCAATTTTAATGGCCAGTAGTGCATATAAAATTTTCGTGTCACAGTGTTAGTTGCCATACTCCTCCGAAACGGCTCCATCGATTCTGATGAAATTTTACTTGTATATTCGGTAGGTCTGAGAATCTGTCTTAATCTGTTTTTCATACCCCTAAGTGATGAGGGTGATCCACGCAAAAAAAAATTTCTTCTTTTTTGGACGACTTTTTATTTTTATTTTTTTATGATGTGACATTACAAAATACACGCAACCCTAAATTTTCACCCTTGTACCACCAGCCCCTATTTTTTAGTAGCTACTTTATTAATTTAATAATTTTCAACCCCGGTCGATAACCGATCAATTTTCACTTGGTCAGTTATCCCCGCCGTGTGTGTACTGGTGATAGTTGAAAAATGGTTCAAATGGCTCTGAGCACTATGGGACTTAACATCTGAGGTCATCAGTCGCCTCGAACTTAGAACTACTTAAACCTAACAAACCTAAGGACATCACACACATCCATGCCCGAGGCAGAATTCGAACCTGCGACCGTAGCAGCAGCGCGGTTCCGGACTGAAGCGCCTAGAACCGCTCGGCCACAGCGGCCGGCCTGGTGATAGTCTTTCACTATTCGATAGGTAATTGAAGAAAACGTACCAAAAGCAACGACTCGAATATCCCTCTTTGAATCGATATAACTAGACAGAGAATTTTAACTAGGTGGCACGCGTCATTCGCCTAACCGACATTTAGGCCTAGCGCAAACGCATCGATTTTTATGGTACGGAAATATGTCGTACGATCAGATTCTTTTAGTGGAACAAAGCAGTTCCTATGCTCTCCTTTGTTCCTCTAAAGGAATTTAATCATACAATATTTTTACGTACGATAAAAATCGATGCGTGTACGCTTGGCCTTATTCATAATGCTGGCGAACACGTTTCGACACGAAATTGCCGCTATGTTTGTATGCTCATGGACGAGCCGTCTATCGGCTGCAATTGTTAAATCCGCGCGATCTACCGTAGAAACGCCAGAACTAATAGTGGCCGATACTGCCGAACTATCCCCTAAGCCTTTTGTGAATTCCTACACAGTTCTCCGTCATTATTATTGTTTGTGTCACGAGCTCCCGCCAACAACAGCTATTCTGTTGCACGTATACATTATTCTTATAGACTAGAGATAATTTATATGGCAAATCAACGTATGCCTGATTAGCTCATTATTCTTGTAGACTAGAGATAATTTATATGGCAAAACAACGTTTGCCTGATCACATGTAACATATAAAGATTTTCAGAGGCGGAACGAAGTTCGCCGGGTATAGCTAGTTTCTCGTATAATATTACTGCTCCGCCTACCGCTCAGCTTATTTATTTTTACCGCGAAGTGCACTTTATACTTCTGATTTTTTAATTTTTCCCTCACATAAAAAGCGAAAGACACAGTGAGGCAACACAGTACATGATATTTCAAACACAATCATTCGAGATCACAGGACTTCATATTACAAAACTATGCTAATGAGCAACATTATTTATGACCAATGCCCTATCGTAGGGTAAATGGCGTCAGATGACGCTGCACACGCGTGACACTACAAGGAGGAAAGTACACTACGCAAGGAAGTATACGAGTAAGAAGGATGTCAGCAGATGTGACGCACATGTACAGACAAAACAATGATAAAAATTTCAGGAAAATTGGATGATTTATTCAGGAGATATTATTATGCAAGAGTATGTAATGAACACTTTTTTTTGCAAAATTTAATCTCTTAAATGATTGTATCTTTGACAATTTCACATACCGTACCTTTTAGTTTCATAAAAAGCCTTGAAAGAATAAATAAACAGTGTATACGAGCTCTGATTTCTGTTAATTAATGTTCCCTAACCCAAAATTCCTTAAAATTCTAATAAACAGCAATGAATAAGCATTTTATACATTTGTCTATTTTAGCTTGGTTGGCAACTGATGTATCATATTTGATACATGCGCTTCGGTTACTTTTGTTTGATAGAGACCTGCTGTATCACGTATGATACATGATCGGTAGGTCATATATGAAGTCATAATTTTTTTTACAAATTATTCACTTTCAGTAGTGACGGAAATATTATCAATTTTCCAATAATTCCTTTAAAAGTTTGGTTTCAGATCGCTAGAGGTTCAACAGCTGCTGATGCTTAGAATATAAAATATTTTGTGTTAATTGTACTAGACTCCATTATCTTGCTTTTATTTTGATTGGTGTTCGTGTTACAGCCTCCTTCCAAGACGCTATAAATTTTGTTCAACTGATCTTACAGGTATTTTGTTAGCCTCACTAAGGGGATTACACTGTGATCGGCAGTACTCAACGTTCTTATTACTTCTCCCTGAACTTTAATTACCTTTGCGATACCAATAATTAAACGATACTAGAGCTGGCTTTTCTCGCCTTCCGTAGTGGATAACATGCGGATAAAACTCGCAGTTGGATTTACTCGACGGCTGTGTTATAGACGTGTTTACGCGCGTGTGGAACTTCAGTTTAAATTTGCAGTTTCTGTTATATTTGCCCTGTTGACGGGAAGTACTTTGTATTCATAGTGACGTGCCGTACTGTACTGTGACAGATTCCGAAATTATAGCAGTTGGCGCTGCAACAACAGCTGAATGCAAAGCCCGCTATTGTCTCTCTTACTCTATTCGAATACTGGCGAGTGAAATGACTGAACCTATATCAGGCGTGACCAACCCGCAGGGAGCTAATTTTTGGCCGGCTGAGCTGTTTCATATGAACGATTTTATTTCACGTAAAATCCCCAAAAGAACATCAATCGGCATTACGAGACTAAAAATACTATTATAATTGACAAGTACAGAAGACCATTTGGACAAGACCAACCAAACGACTTAAAATTAAAACGTTCTACCTAACAACAGATATTTACATGAGCAAATCTGGAAAAATGGAAATGTCGTGTGGCTAGGGCCTCCCGTCGGGTAGACCGTTCGCCTGGTGCAGCAAATCTGGAGTCAACACGCTACGCAAAGGCTGTATTCAGCTGGCGAAATGGTTAAGGGATACTTAGAGAGCGACGTTCAAATTGTGTGTCCAGAAAAGAAAGTGGATGTCTCGGAAATAAGCCTGTGTTGTCAAAGTATTACTAGACATGTGGATTAGAGTGGAAAACAACCTTAAAGTATTTTAAAAATCGTACATCTGAGTTCATATTTTATTCTTAGTTTCGCATTTGGCGAAAGCACAGGTATGGCAGATATCGCCGAAGTCGCGGTTTTTATCAGGGGTTTTGATGCTCATTTCAATAAAACAAAAACCTAGCGGCACTGTATCCACTTAAGCACACCACGAAGTCACAAGATTTGTTGGAAGCAGTTACGTCAACATGAAGTCGTTTTACGGTAAGACTTAACACCCTTGAAAGGTCTCTGTTGGATAGCTCTCATGTTAATTTCTTAAATCTGTTGTCATTTACGGCATAAATTCCTCTTCTAAATTTACTGTGGCGTTTCTTACTATCTGGGAGGAGACTGAGTAGTGGAACGTGTTACTTTTACACATAAACAAGAACGATCTGTCACACTACTACACTTTAAAACACAGTTTATATGTAATTCATGTCAGACAGTATCATACAGAACCTACATCCGCTTTCTTTTATATACTGTATATAATAAGGTACTGTCATCCCTCTTCCCTTCTGTGTGAAAGGATGAATGAGCAAATGTATTTCTAGTTGCATGCTTGATGATATCAGACAAGCCTGTCTGCTAGAGGACAGTAGGACCAACGTTGGAACAGGTAGCTACACTTTCTAAAAGCAGAGAGGTTTCTATTCTTGGTATGGTCCTGTCCGTCCCTTGTCATGTTGGTATAGGAAGCTGCCTCTCTGGTCACTTCCGTTTGTATCTGTTAAGCACGCTCGGTAGGGGCCCAGGTCAGTCTGTCCGTGGCGAGCGTCTGAAGTGGTAAGATCTCCGCCTAAGCGCGTGTCTGCTAAGTCCGTAGGACAATGGATTTCTTAAGTTCAGCCTAACTGAAAATTTAATCACCTTTATTTCAAGTGTAGATCTAAAATATCTAATGTTATCTTAAATTGCAGCGCAGTGTAATTCGAGTGCGAAGTTCAGAATATCTTCCAGTAGTTGCTTTGTCATTACTTTGTGAGTAAAGGGAAACCACGTGTGGATGATCCGTAACTCGAACTAAGATCATCAATCTTAAATGAGAATGTGCGTGAGATTATAACGTCTCGTCTTGACAATATTTTTCAATGTAGCAACTTTTCTTTATGTTCAACCCACGTGGGGTGTACTTTGTGAGACCAGTACCACGTGCTTATACAATTGTTTGACCCATCAGGTTTATAGTAAGACGATATTAACCAGTTCGAGGTTTTTCTTTTGTAAATTGCGTTTGGATGTAATTTATTTTAATTATCAAAATTATTGTGGAGTTACACTCTTTGTGTAAACCAAGTTGACCACGTGAAGCATGTAGTGTAATCATCAAAGTAGCCCTCTTTCGGGAAGATTTCACAGAGAGTTAGTATGAATTTAGTATACCATTGTGTGGTAATTTCATGATGGACAGGATTGTGCTACGAATGTAACTTCTTTGGGTGAAAATTGAATCGTTTGGTTGTGGTTAATTTCCTCTTGCATGTGTTTCAACGTTGTTCGTGTGTTATTTAATGAATGCAGTGTTGTATGTAGTCTCCCAATCTTGGCTCCGTATTTGATGTGTTCCATAAGATTACAAACTCACATTTTCACAATCCTAAATAAGGCACCAGTTTAGTTATGAATCAAGTTTGATATGCTGAAATGTTAAACGGAACAATGATCAATGTTAAAATAAATGTCCAAATATAAACTGATTTAATTCTTTTTATTTAAATTGTCTTTATATATATATATATATATATATATATATATATATATATATATATATATATATATAAAGACAATTTAAATAAAAAGAAATATAAAGACAATTTAAATAAAAAGAATTAAATCAGTTTATATTTGGACATTTATTTTAACATTGATCATTGTTCCGTTAACAATATATATATATATATATATATATATATATATATCACCGGTTATTGTAAGCCGAGTACTAAAAGATTATAATTAATGTTAGTCTGGTTGGGAATTTGGTAAGCTATACGGGATACCTGGTGAAACAGTTGCGCAGTAACGCAAGGTTAACTTCCTCACATAGCTCACAGCTTTTAACCCACTTTTATGGTCTTGAATATCAGAACCGCTTTCAGAACAATTTAATGCAACAACATTACACCCTGTACGGGCTAACAACAGATGGTGCTCCAGCAATAGCTGGGAAACAAGAAACTTTAGTTCAGTTAATTGAAAATGAGGTCCACGAAGTTGGCAATACGTAGGTGCTAAATTTTCATTCCATTATCCTCCAAGAGAATTTATTTGCCTGGTCGCTTAAAATGCACCAAGTCATGAAGACAGCTGTCAAAGCTTTATTGCGTGGAAAACATGGAATTACCATCAGTCCCAAGAATTTCTCACGTCCTTGGTCTCAGAGCATGATAACGTTACGTTTCATTCAGAAGTCAGTTGGCGCACCCGTGCCAAAATGTTGTAAAGAGTGCTTTATTTGAAGCAAGAAATACAGTCATACTTTGAAGTCAAGTTTGAAGGTAATGAGAAGCTTTCCGCGTTTGTCGATATTACTAGCCACTTAACTGTTAATACTCGACTACAAGGGAAATATCGACTGATTAATGTCGTGCATTACCCTGTTTCCCCACTTCAAATTAAACATGGGCTTCGGGAACCACAGTTAAGAACAGAAAACTTCACTCATTGTCCTGTACTGTTAGGCGGCAACGATGTAGTACGGTACTTTTATTTCAGACTTTAAATTAGAAAACTGATTTCAAGATTTTAGAAACTCTGTCTGCTTTTCTCTGCTATTATCCTCAGATATGAGTTCACTATCGCGACATTCACATATGGAATGTTGCGAAATGCAACGTAATACACAATTAAATGAGATATTGAATCTGGTTGGTTTGAAAGAGTTCTGTAAAACATATCTGGACAAGAAGAAATATCCTGCGTTTTACGCACATACTTTATTGGTGATTTCATTACTTGGAAACACTTATGTGTGTGAGCAGGTTTTTAGTCACATAATTTACGTCAAAACACAAATGAGAACACAAATTACTGCTGTTGATGTGAAAAACTCTTTGCTTGCAGCAATAACTGCAGCCGACATTAACACTGACTCACTCAGTTCAGTCCAACAAAGCCAGACGTCTCAGCAACACAGTATTTCATTAAATTATATGATACCCTAAACATGTTTTTTCCTAAAGTTCGTTTAATTTTCCTCAAAAAATCGATATCTCTTGCTCGTCTTAGTTAACAAAGTAAAAATTTGTGATGTTGCCCGCAGAGAAACTCCTTTCCAAAATTTGGGCCGTCCGCCGACAACATTGGCCAGCGCCGGTCTAGACTCTTCTGAGGACTCCGTAACGATTCTTAGCTCATTCTGCTGGTCGCTAAACGAGACACACAGTTCTCGCACCAGATCTGTCTTACGCTCGTCCTCGAATACCGCTCCTCCAAACTTAATCAATAGGGCTTTGCGAGATTCCGGTCGCACTTCTTCCGACGATTCACATCCAAGTTCTCCGAGCATCTCCGTTACCCTTTCGTATGAGTTCCTTTATGCTTACGTGTTCATAGTGCAGGAGGGATTTGCTTCACGTGTTCTTTCAATTTTCTGATTAATTTATTTGCCTTTCCATTGTACCAATACCGCACTGTTCCTAGGTAGATGCCGTGTTTCTTGACTTCCGTAAGGCGTTCGATACAGTTCCCCACAGTCGTTTAATGAACAAAGTAAGAGCATATGGATTATCAGACCAATTGTGTGATTGGATTGAAGAGTTGCTAGATAACAGAAGGCAGCATGTCATTCTCAATGGAGAGAAGTCTTCCGAAGTAAGAGTGATTTCAGGTGTGCCGCAGGGGAGTGTCGTAGGACCGATTCTATTCACAATATACATAAATGACCTTGTGGATAACATCGGAAGTTCACTGGGGCTTTTTGCGGATGATGATGTAGTATATCGAGAGGTTGTAACAATGGAAAATTGTACTGAAATGCAGGAGGATCTGCAACGAATTGACGCATGGTGCAGGGAATGTCAATTGAATCTCATTGTAGACAAATGTAATGTGCTGCGAATACATGGAAAGAAAGATCCTTTATCATTTAGCTACAATATAGCAGGTCAACAACTGGAAGCAGTTAATTCCATATATTATCTGGGAGTGATTTAAAAAGGAATGATCTTATAAAGTAGATCGTCGGTAAAGCAGAAGCCAGACTGAGATTCATTGGAAGAATCCTAAGGAAATGCAATCCGAAAACAAAGGAAGTAGGTTACAGTACACTTGTTCGCCAACTGCTTGAATATTGCTCAGCAGTGTGGGATCCGTACCAGATAGGGTTGATACAATAGATAGAGAAGATCCAACGGAGAGCAGCGCGCTTCGTTACATGATCCTTTAGTTGATCGCGAAAGCGTTACGGAGATGATAGATAAACTCCAGTGGAAGACTCTGCAGGAGAGACGCTCAGTAGCTCGGTACGGGCTTTTCTTGAAGTTTCGAGAAAATACTTTCACCGAGGAGTCAAGCAGTATATTGGTCCCTCCTTGGTATATCTCGCGAAGAGACCATGAGGATAAAATCAGAGAGATTAGAGCCCACACAGAGACATACCGAGAGTCTTTCTTTCCACGAACAATACGAGACTGGAATAGAAGGGAGAACCGATAGAGGTACTCAAAGTACAGTCCGCCACACACCGTCAGGTGGCTTGCGGAGTATAGATGTAGATGTGGATTATACCTGTTGTAACAGCACTGGACAGTGACACATTTTTATTTTTAGTATACAGCCCGATACACCCAATAAAGTCATCAAGTAACATTTTACAAAATACTAAATTTAGATTTCCATCTACTTTGAAACGCATGGTAAAGTATAATTTGATCATATTCACCTGAAAGTATGTAATGGAAAATTGTTATCATTATTGTTAGATGTTTCCAGCGACCACTTTCACATATGAGTGGTTTTATTATGGTGAGTGATGGAGATTAAACGAGATACTGTACGTGCAATAACGTCAGCTGCCCTCACATATCTGACTTTTTGGGTTAGCACAGCTCATGATGTGCCCACTGCAGTCCCTCCCCACACAGAGAGGCATAGGCAGGAGCGCACATCTATGCACTATGCTGTAACTATACAACGTGTACATTATGCAACAAAATTAATAACTTTTAAGATGATTATTTTAACTGAGGTAAAAAAACAGATGTTCCACTCCCTATTTCACACTCTTAAGGGTGGATTTTTTTATTTCTTAAATTTCTAAAATAACGTATTTTCCTCCTTATTCTCGAGCAATGTCTATAGTAAATTTCATATAAATTGGTTAAGAGGTTTA
The DNA here is from genome assembly GCF_023864275.1 of Schistocerca cancellata. Lineage (NCBI taxonomy): Eukaryota > Metazoa > Arthropoda > Insecta > Orthoptera > Acrididae > Schistocerca > Schistocerca cancellata. The sequence goes on along the minus strand of NC_064637.1, from coordinate 37,801,799 downwards.
GTAGTGAAAATATAACGGACAGTGTCTCTTTCCCATTTATAACATCAGTGTGGATTATTATCTCTACATTTTTTTTAAACTTCGCTTATAACGTTTTCCAAACTCAATCATCAAAATTATAAATTACACATAAAATTCTCTTTGCTTCTATAGGTCAATTTCAAACAACTTTCTTGTACAGATAAATATAACGCTAATCGCCGGCCGGAGTGGCCGTGCGGTTTTAGGCGCTACAGTCTGGAGCCGAGCGACCGCTCCGGTCGCAGGTTCGAATCCTGCCTCGGGCATGGATGTGTGTGATGTCCTTAGTTAGGTTTAATTAGTTCTAAGTTCTAGGCGACTGATGACCTCAGAAGTTAAGTCCCATAGTGCTCAGAGCCATTTGAACGGAAATTGGACTGTTGATGACTGGAAAGATTACGTGTGGTCGAACTAGTCTCCCTTCAAATTGTATTGACGAACGTGTACGGGTATTGAGACAACCTAATGAATCCAAGGACCCTGCATGTCACCAGGGGACTGTTCAAGCTGGTGGAGACACTATAATGGCGTGGAACGTGTGCAGTTGGAGAGGCATGGGATCCCTGGTATGTCTAAAGATGACTGACAGGTCATCCTGTCCTGTCTGATCACGTGCATCCATTCAATTCCACTGTGCGTTCCGACGGATTTGGGCAATTCCAGCAGGACAATGCCACACCCCACACGTCCAGAATTGATACGGAGTGGCTCCAGTGACACTCTTCAGAGTTTAAATACTTCCGCTTGCCACCAGACATGAACATTATTGAGCACTTGTGGGAAGGCCTTGCAACGTGCTGTTCAGAAGAGATCTCCATCGCTGGTACTCTTACGGATTTATGGAGAGCCCTGGAGATTCATGGTGTCTTTTCCCTCCAGCACTACTTCAGATATTAGTGGAGTCCATGCCGCGTCGTGTTGCGGCACTGCTGTGTGCTCGCGGGGGGCTCTACACGATATTAGGCAGGTATTTGTTTACTCTTCTAGTGAGGAACGCTGTCGGAAGTTTGCTAGTAAACGACTTCGTGATGCAGAACGCCTCTCTTGCAGCGTCTGCCGCTGAAGTTGGCCGAGCAACCCCGAAACGCTTCCGCGCTGATTGAATGAAACTACGACGGTAGTCAAGTGTTGGTCGGACAACTGTTTCGCAACCTACTTCCTTTGTCTATTCTGAGGATTCTCTCTCTTGCTGCGTTACCCCCTTTGAATTTTATGGCATCGTTCCACTTCCAATCGTTCCGTACGCCCATTCATAGACATTTTATGAAAGTAACAGCTTCTAGTTGTTGTTCAGCAATCTCGTAATGATATAGCAATGGGTCTTTCCGACTGTATATTCGTAATACGTTACTTTTGTTTCTGGAGAAGGTCAATTGCTACTCCCTGCACCAGTTTTCTGGCGTTTAGACTTCCGTATATACAACAGCATCATCCACGAAATCACGAAATCACGAAATCACTGAAATTACGACGCTTATCCACTACGTCATTTTTACATACTGTGAAGAGTAATGGCTCTACAAACGTCGCTTGCGACACTAACAAGCTCTAAGTTAGTTTTTGAACGACAAATTATGCTGTGTTTGTTACATACGCTTCAGTCACAATGTTGGTCTGATTACGTCCACTAAAAACTGAACTCAACTCCTCCCGAACAGGCCATGAAGGCCCAACGCTACCGACCGGCCGCCGTGTCATCCTCAGACCATAGGAATCACTGGATACGGATATGGAGGGGTCATGTGGTCAGCACACCGCTCTCCCGGCCGTATGTCAGTTTCCGAGATCGGAGCCGCCAATTCTCAGTCAAGTAGCTCCTCAGTTTGCCTCACAAGGGCTAAGTGCATCCCGCTTGCCAACAGCGCCCGGTAGACCGGATGGTCACCCATCCAAGTACTAGCCCAGTCCGACAGCGCTTAACTTCGGTGATCTCACGGGAACCGGTGTTACCATTGCGGCAAGGCCGTTGGGACGTCCACTAAGCGACAGGGCGAAAATGTACCGAAAGCTTTCCGGAAATCAAAGCACGCACTAACTTCCTGTGCGCCTGTATCTACTTCTTTACAGATATCATAGGGGAATAGAGAGAGCTGTGTTTCACGCGGAAGTTGTTTGTGGTACGCGTGTTGATTCGTACAGAGGAGGTTTTCGGTCTGCACAAATGCCATGACATACGAGAGCGAAACATGTTCCAAAATTCTACAACAGACCCTGGACAGAAATGTAGGCCTATATTTTGTGCATCTATCCGACAACACTTCATATTTCTTTTTCCTTTTTCTTTTGCTTGTGCCGTTTTTCCCGCGGATACGCAGGGTCGGCATGTTTAATCGGATGTGGCAATGTTAGTTGAAGGCGTGGCCAGATGCCCTTCATACCACCACCCCGTATCCCCCGGGACGGAATTAGTGTACCCCAACTGTCTGCGACTAGTGTAATCCATGGAATAGTGCGGAAGTGTTCAGATGTCTGCTATGTAACTGAGGCGGGACGTGGGGACCAGCCCAGTACTCACATAGGGGCATGTGGAAAACCGCCTAAAAACCACACCAAGGCTCGCTGGCACACCGGCCCTCGTCGTTAATCCGCCAGGCGGATTCGATCCGGACCCGGCGCGTCTACCCGAGTCCAAGAAGCGGCACGTTAGCGGGCTAGGCTAACCTGGCGGGTAATCCGACAAGCCTTCTTCTAAACAGGAATAAACTGTCCTTTCTTTCCGATCCTTAAGGGCACATTGCTGCTACAGAAACCTGTAGTAGAGTGCTGACAGAAGAAGAGCAAACTCTTTCGGTGGTCTGTGCGAAATGTTACTGACCCTTTCGGATCCAGTGGTCTTCCTTCCGATGAGCGATTTCAGGAATCGATGTTACAGGAACACCATATTCAACACCAAAAATAGCCTGGCCGCACGTGACTAGTGCCCGAGAGAACAACATGTTATTCGGTCTGGAGTGCAGTATCGTAGAACTACGTCACGTTTCTCGACCTGGGAAACGATTTTCTGTCAACTAGCACAGTGTGGCGATGTCTGGGGCACAGGGACCGTCAGAACGGCGTCAGACGGTCGCGGCTTCGCTTCACGCAGCAGCAGCCGATTGTGGTGCGGCCGATGATAATGCTGCACACACGAGTGCGACGAAGTAGTCTCTTCCAACAGGTGCCAGTTCTGCGTGCACGTGTCGATGCTGGGAACGGAGCGAACATTCCGAGATCGCATTCGCCATCGTCATTCGGCCCAACACCAGAATGACGGCACTGGGTGCCATTGGGTACGCAACACGATCACCTATGGTTTACACAGCCGGTGATTTCGACAGCCGTCGCTTGACTTCTGACACTCTGAAGGCGGTGCCAGCGCCATTTCTTGGATGAATACGTGATGTTATCTTTCAACAAGATAACGCAAGACTACACGTTGCCTGATCTACCTCGATACACAGTTTGTTCGATTGGCAACCTGGCCAACATATTCTCCTGGTATCCTAACCACCTAATACATTTGGTCATCAAAGGCACTGGCACGCCACCATTCGACGATCTCTGCGACTGCTGAACTATGGCAGAGAGTTCAAGCAGCAGGGAGTACCCTACCGACACCTGCAATCCTAGTTCAATTCGGCTGGACGCTCAGTCCGGCTAGAGCTGTAGTTGCTGCCACAGATCGTAGCTCTGTCAGCTGAATTTGAAATATTCAGCGAGCATCCTTCCTGCTATTCTGTACACGCCAAATAAGAAAAATTTCGCATAAGAGCAAAAACTCGGAGTGCTGGACGCTTGCAGGGAAGAATCGCAAAGAGACTTAAGCTGTAGAACTAGAGCAGCGTGAAGGATCTCTCGGTTCGAACACAGACCAAATAAGGATCGATTGGAAATAACACCATATGTAAGGCGGCAAATCGTCTTCAGCTCGTAAAAAGCGCGCATTACTTGTTCGTATCGCCTCAACTTTTGGTCGATTTTCACGTGCTAGAAAAATGAAGACATTAATTTGTTTATATAGTTTCCTTATATTTTTGTGTTAAAATGTTGTAGATGTGTGACTACTAATGTTCGAGAGAAGCTGCGTCCTGACAAGTCAGCGAGTTTGCAACGCCCAGCCGTTTGCTGGATCGCGGCGTGTGGCAAAGATAACAACTACGACGCAGCTGGCCGCTACGAACGTTTGCCGGCGAAAGCATAGAAGAAACAATTACTGTAAAAGAGAGAATTAGCGTGGTGTGTTTGTTCGTAGAGAATGGTTCTTGGCTTGTGAAACCTGGTAGTCAAGGAAGGCAAGATTCGGTTACGACTGTCCACGGGGCCGTAATCAGTTATTATTGCTTTCCTATTGCAATTACACACATTTATTTTAAACGGTAATTCCAGACTCAGCAATAAATAAAGATATCACACGTTATTAATGATAGAATAAACAACTGTCTAATTCCAGAATGAGATTTCCACTCTGCAGCGAAGTGTGCGCTGATATGAAACTTCCTGGTAGATTAAAACAGTGTGCCCGACCGAGACTCGAACTCGGGACCTTTGCCTTTCGCGGGCAAGTGCTCTACCAACTGAGCTACCGAAGCACGACTCACGCCCGGTACTCACAGGTCCCGAGTTCGAGTCTCGGTCGGGCACACAGTTTTAATCTGCCAGGAAGTTTCATATCAGCGCACACTCCGCTGCAGAGTGGAAATCTCATTCTGGAAACATCACCCAGGCTGTGGCTAAGCCATGTCTCCGCAGTATCCTTTCTTTCAGGAATGCTAGTTCTACAAGGTTCGCAGGAGAGCTTCTGTAAAGTTTGGAAGGTAGGAGACGAGGTACTGGCAGAAGTGAAGCTGTGAGTACCGGGCGTGAGTCGTGCTTCGGTAGCTCAGTTGGTAGAAAACTTGCCCGCGAAAGGCAAAGGTCCAGAGTTCGAGTCTCGGTCGGGCACACAGTTTTAATCTGCCGGGAAGTAACAGTCTAATTAACAGTGTTTTCAGTGCGTTACAGTTTACCAAGTGAGCAGCCGGCTGCGGTGGCCGTGCGTTTCTAGGCGCTCCAGTCCGGAGCGGCGCTGCTGCTATGGTCGCAGGTTCGAATCCTGCCTCGGGCATGGGTGTGTGTGATGTCCTTAGGTTAGTTAGGTTTAAGTAGTTGTAAGTTCTACGGGACTGATGACCACAGCAGTTGAGTCCCATAGTGCTCAGAGCCATTTGAACAAACCAAATGAGCATAAAATACAGACACAGCAAATAGTCTTAAAAACAAGCCAATGTGATCTCAGTTAGAATTTTAAGGCAAGTAACCACAGTCACGGCTGAAGGCCTTTAACGCCAAGAACGGCAATTACAAAAAAAATTAACAAACACACTATAAGACAGAAGTGCAATAGCAAATGTTAATTTAAAAAGACAGGCAACTGATCACCAAACTGGTGCGACGAAATGATGCTAAACTTGGTAACACAATCATTTAAACGTGCTGTAACGCCAAGAATAGCAATTATATAAACATTTTAGAAACATACGACATAACGGCAAATACAATAATAAAACACAAGGGCCAGTCACATATGGTGCACCAGGAATCGACCTCCGAGTAGGTCCGACAAAAAAAGCACTTTCGCGAGCAATGAAACAGCCAGCCGAGAGTTGCATTCACTCCACAAGATGGTAACTCAGACTAGTGGCAGTCTAACGAATGACTAATTGTAATCTTGCTGAGGCTAGCTGACGTCCATTAAACCAAATGCAAAGATGTAAAAATACGCCAAAGCCGGAACTGGCGGTCTGGACTCCGTCTGCAGAATACTGTGCTTAGAGCGCCCAGAACGAGATAGGAACCCCTACCACCAGAGTAGAAGAATCACCAACGGACCTACAATCAAGAAAGCTGTCAAAACTACACGTCTTACCGGACAGCAGCGGCAAGGCGAGGAAACGTACACTGCCGTTACGTACACGAACCCCCAGGGCAGGTAACTGGGGCGACAGTGGCCACCAGGCAAGAAAAATACCGCTAGTTGAACTTAACAAATAGCAACAAACTGAACGCAATAAATAGTAAGGCATACCCAGGAGCAGATATAGACTCAGATCACAATATAGTAGTGATGAAGAGTAGGCTGAAGTTCAAGACATTAGTCAGGAAGAATCAATACGCAAAGAAGTGGGATACGGAAGTACTAAGGAATGACGAGATACGTTTGAACTTCTCTAACGCTATGGATACAGCAATAAGGAATAGCGCAGTAGGCAGTACAGTTGAAGAGGAATGGACATCTCTAAAAAGGGCCATGACAGAAGTTGGGAAGGAAAACATAGGTACAAAGAAGGTAGCTGCGAAGAAACCATGGGTAACAGAAGAAATACTTCAGTTGATTGATGAAAGGAGGAAGTACAAACATGTTCCGGGAAAATCAGGAATGCAGAAAGCACTCCACTCGCTGCTCTTCGCCTCGGCGACACTACGAGCAGCAGCACGAAGGACCTGGCTCCTCCTGAGTCCCCAGCGGAACTGCCCACTGACACGACCCGGAAGAACCACGACGCCGCCCCAAAGGTAGGGCCACCATTACTACATATCGATATCCGCCGCTGCTGCCACTAGCGGACAGGCAACGCTTGCGAAACCGAGTGGTGCCAATCTACACGAGGAGAAGACAAACAACAACAACCACGCCAACTAAACGAAACCGTCTGGCCTCCAACAGAGGGTGGAAAGCTACGAAGAGCACCAAAGCGAGCCGCAGCACGGCTGAGCTCCTCCTTTGAGAATTTCAGTAGCAGTGTCAGAGTATCGTTCGATTAGTGAGCCTCGAGAGAGATAATCTCAGGAGTGTGATGAGATCAGCTCACACATACGACACATGAAGTAGTCTGCAATGGGAATAGCAGTTCTCAGGCGTTTAGAGAGGTATTTTGAGAAGATTATCGCCTTGTGTATAAAATGATTATTTCGCCGATTTTGGTAGAGTGTAGGCTCGCCAGGTATACGAAGACCTCCGATTTATTGAAGTGTGAGGTTAGTTTCTCATAGTTGTGGTTCATGGTGCGTTGTGCTCCTTAATAGCCACGTGATAGTAGGCGAACCGTGTTTCAATGTTTTGTGAGACTTCCCGTTGGCTAGTGTATGTGAGAAGACATGTTCTCGCGAAGTCGTTTAGTTATTTTGTGGTTGAGGATTACAGTACACGCTAAGGAATGGTAGCGTTGCACTGCATTAATGTGGTTGTAAAGTGTACGCAAGCAATGATGGATAGTGATTCAGCGATATTTCGTTAGGATTTAATGTGTGACTTTCGCTTGAGCGTCGCAATGTAGTAAATTCCGGAAATCTCGTTGGCTGCAGTGCTTGTGTAGTCTTGTGGTGTGTGTACTGTAAGACCTTCGGTACACACACCATCAGATTATTTGACTTGTCGCTCTGACGAAGTATGCGAGTGTCAGAAATATGTCTCGTGGTCTTATCGTGGCGTGTTTATCTTCCGCCGTTAGGTCAGACGATAGAAATGCCACTCGCACGCTTAGAGTAGCAGATTGACGGTGACCAACTTTAAACAGAACTTGATTAATTTTTACACACATTTATTAAAATAATAAAAAGGATAGACATTACGTAACTTGATTCTGGATGCTCTTTACAATTGACAATCTGCAGTTCCTTTGGTCTTGGTACGTTAATCTTATTCTCACATATCTCTGATACTTCACAAAGTGTCTATACATTTCTCTTCATGGCTATGTACAGGAATATGGTAATCTTATTAGGCGCAGACTGAAACTTGACTGTAGACTGGTACAGACAAATGTAGATAAATGCAGACTGGTACAGACTAATGCAGGCAAATGCAGACTGACTCATCGGAGATCTGTACACTCGTTATAATACCTGGCGCGTTCAGGTATCACTGCGCGAGAGTGATCCGCGAGGAGAAAAGATTCTACGTTAGCAGCTATCTCATTGGCTGCGTTACATATTAATACGCGGATCGGCGGAAGCAGAATTTGTTCCGTCTCTAAGGCAGCGCCATCTCGTAGTGCGGAGACGGACGAGCGCTGCGCCTGCGCTGTTGTGCTTAGCGGGCCGCGCTCTGGTGGGAAAGTTGTGTACGCGCTGACTACGCGGAACTATGTACCCAACAAGTCTGTATTAAAGAACGGTCTTCGAACGTAATAGTTATTTATTGAGAAACAATCGGAAGTTTACTGAGAATGTGACAGCTCTGCCCTTTGGCCCTAAACGAAAAATCCAGAATCATTTAAAAGAGAACACGCTAATTCTGTCTGAAAGAGGTCATCGAGTTTTAGATATTGGCGTGTCGCGCAAGTCAACGCCTCATGGTTGAGCTTTGTCTGATTATTTGAGTTCAGACAGCTGCAAAGTGGCGGTGACACACAGGCTTTTTGTTTTATTTTTTTTAAATTCATGTCCGCTTAGTGGGGTTTTGAATAGTGCACCAGCACTCGTAAATGAAACGCTGACTTTGTAAGTAGGCTGTTTATGTTTTCTTATTGGCAACGTTAGATAGCGCTCTGTATGAAAATCACTGGCTGTGCTGTGTGCAGTCTGTGGCTAGTTTGCATTGTTTGCCATTGTAGTGTTGGGCAGCGGCAGCTGGATGTGAACAGCGCGTAGCATTGGCAGTTGGAGGTGAGCCGCCAGCAGTGGTGGATGTGGGGAGAGAGATGGCGGAGTTTTGTAATTTGTCATGAACTGCTATATATATATTATGACTATTAAGGTAAATACATTGTTTGTTCTCTATTAATATCTTTCATTTGCTAACTATCCCTATCAGTAGTTAGTGCCTTCCGTAGTTTGAATCTTTTATTTAGCTGGCAGTAGTGGCGCTCGCTGTATTGCAGTAGTTCGAGTAATCAAGATTTTTGTGAGGTAAGTGATTTCTGAAAGGTATAGTTTAATGTTACTCAGGGCCATTCTTTTGCAGGGATCTTTGATAGTCAGATTGCGTTGTGCTAAAAATATTGTGTGTCAGTTTAAGCACAGTCTTGTAAAATTGTTCAAAGGGGACGTTTCAACTTGTACCTGTAAATGATTCAACTGCAGGAAATAAATAAAACGGTTTTAAACTGAAAAAGTCAGTAACCGACACGTCCTTTATCCCCAAACTATTAAAAGGAAAAATAATCAAAGACTTATTTGAAAGCAGACTCATATCTGAATGAATGAATGTTTGGTTTGTGGGGCGCTCAATTGCGCCCGTACAAATTCCCAACCTTTGCTCAGTCCAGTCTCGCCACTTTCATGAATGATGATAAAGTGACGTGCACAGCACAAACACCCAGTCATCTCGAGACAGGAGAAAATCTCTGCCCCGCCGGGAATCGAACCCGGGACTCCGTGCTCGATAAGCGAGAACGCGATCGCGAGACCACGGGCTGCGCGCACTCAGATCAGGATTATATCTTTTGGGAATAAAGTAGATCCAAAAGCCAAATGTAAAAGACTGGAATATTGGTAAACGTTCAAAGAAATTAGAGAGAAGGAATGGTATGTTTCAGTGAACGACTTGTAGCGAAAAGAAAGATAATTAATCTTTAGGCAGAGAAAGCAAGCTTAAGTGTTATGGAAAAGTGATTAATTATAAACGAAATTCTAAAAGGTTGAGATTAACGAAATAGTTTATTATGATAAAATTTCAATAGAGTAATGGATATTGTTATAGCAAGGCGCTACTTATAGAGGTTATCGTTGGTTGACAACGAGATATAAACAGTATAAAGTTGTATCTTTTTCTTGTGAACGTTTTCTCCGATTGACGTAAGAATTTATTACGTTCATACTCTTTGAGTTCGTTGAAGCTTTTAAAGAGTAGAAACAGCAAGAGGCAGTAGATCTATATGGCGTATTCTTCAATTATATACGAAGGTTATCGTTTCTGGTATCAACGTTGTTGAGAAAGAATAGTTGTGTCGTCAGAGAATACAGAGTAAGCTTCGCTGTGTGTCCCTGTTATTGGTGAAGTAAATACGAGTACATCACTCCTACTTCCCGTAGACTCTCACATTTTGTATTTTTTCTGGCGATTGATACTAACTTTGGTGGTTCTTTATCTTTCGTACATAATTAACTCTGATGGTCAGATGCGTTCTTGTAATTAATATTAATTATTATCCAGATAGCTACCATTGAGCCCATTATACCAGGAAAAGTGTTATTGTGACTATCCTTTGATACATAGTTGAGAGGCACCCACATGCCTTGCTCATACTGTGGCATCAAGCAGTCAGGCCTCCAAGATGAGTGGTCTGCCAAGCGAGTGGATTCATTCTTATTTATCGAGTAACATGAACTCTCGTACTCACAATTAAGTTACAAATTATCCTCCTGTATGAATAATACGCAGCGGAAACGCACATCTGACTATCAGTGATTTACAGAACTCAGACTGTTCTCTACGCACTGGCAATACCACATTTTCTTTATGTCTTTTATTTAACGGCTTTTATCAACACGTTGCCACCGCACTGAATATGAATGGCGCACACATTATAAATACGGGACATCATGACAACATACACTTCGAAGGAAAAGTCCACCAATCTTTTTCTTTTCACTATCTTATTTATTCCGATAAATTCTATAACCTAAACACACAAATTCTATATCCTACAACAATAACACATGAGAAATTCCGCCCAGTGGGCAAGGCTTTACATTGGTGAATCTCTATATTATGGTCTCGTAATTATTTAACGCTACAGTGCACTTTCTAGATAGGATGGTGGATCTTTTATTATTTCTCACACGTCGACTCTCACAATCATTATCACGAAACTTTCCTCCAGACCGAGCGGTACAGAAGGAACAAGCATAACCCAATCTTTTGAAACTACCTCGCTACTCTCCCATGCAAACCACACGTACCCAAATTACATGACATACACCACACTATAATATGAAATACTACACAGGTAATAGTCACAACATTATCACTTTCAGCTTTCCCACTTCAATTAATATTTATCCCAGTTTCACACGACACTGCCCCACTTCGTAATTCTACTTTTCTACTATGAACTCTGGAGATATATGCACGTCTTCCTGTGCAATGCAAGCCAAGTGGCGTTGCTGGATAGACGGCCGACTCACCTTGCTTCTCTCTCAGAGTTTGAATCTAGCGTCACAGGGAATCATATCACGCAAAGTAATATTAAGAACATATTCATCACACACGCGAGTCCTCAACTGATACCATGGATGAGTACTTCTCTTTATCTTTTGTCTCATACATAGTTTGAGACTCACACAGTACTCACCCCGTGGAAGTACTCGTCTCTAATTTCAAGTCCTGCACATGCCATTTCTTAAATATTTCAACTTATGGTACACACGCTATTTCTTAAATATTTCAACTTATTGTACACACCCTAGCAATTCAGCTTAACTTAAGCACACGGAAGTATTTCAACTTATTGCTACACGTGGTTTCATTGTGACCGTTGGTCACTTCCGAAGATTACTACAATCCCATTAATATTACCTGCCTGACATTTAATTCTCCCCACAAAAGTTCCTGAAATAGAGAAATTATTATTTCAAACTACTTTTAAATATTCCACATGCATACCATGTCTCCACTCTTTCGTCATTACGGAGCACAACTAAAACAGGTCATAACAGCACAAGATCCAGCGGCAGAGTGCTGAAACATGGCCATTCTCGAGGTCCTCTTGCACCTCTACTGAAGTGGGGGAGCACCTTGCTACCGTATTGGTCAGCCACATTTCAGGCGCTCAAAGCTCAGGTAAGTTTCATCTCTTTGGTCCCACCAAAGGATCGTCTCAAAGATGATCATATATTCACATTCACTATCTGCGGTTAGCAGACGACCATACATTCATTCATTTCACAGATCTCACCAAACTGGATGTAGGGATTTATTTTGTGGGAGTGCACATGTGTTCAATTAAATAAATAAATTGTCATTCTTTCCCACACTGGTATCCGGCTTCGCTGTATTAATTGAAATTGAGTTATTTTACAAAAAAAGTGTTGTTCTGACAAAAATAATGAAGTAATTAATATTAATTATTATCCAGATAGCTACCATTGAGCCCATTATACCAGGAAAAGTGTTATTGTGACCATCCTTTGATACATAGTGATGTCGTAGCGAGCGGTAGTGTAATTTATAGCGCGAGAAGCTGAATATAAAATCTTACATGACGTCGTCATGTTAGTACAGACAATTATTTGAGGTCCCACAGATTACGTCGTTGAGAGTAGGTAATATCTTGTCAGGACAACTAATTGTAGTACTGCGAGAGTGAGCTTCATCGGCCGACGTTGCTTTTCACGTATTTATTGCAGTGCTGATACAGCTTGTTCATACAGTATATCTCTTAAGAGTTACTGGTATCTAAAGAGACGGCGCAATACACATAATAGCTAAAACAGAATCCAGAAAACTTTTATCGTTTGAATAGTTAACGAGAATGGTGCAAGAAAGGCTATGCAAAAACATGTTTGATTGTACACCGACAGATGAAGACAGTGATTTTCACGGATTCAAGAGATGAAAAGGAGTATGACCAACAGAAAGTTGACTGTTCAAGACGTAGAAAATAGGCTGTGATACAGATGCAGCAGCAGCCATAAGACCGACCCCTCGCCAATGTGTATAGTAAGAACTAGATTGATCACTTACTGCTAGGTGATTAACTAAAGAAGATGTAACGCTCAAGAAAACGTCTATGTGGTCGTTCAAATTGGAGTTGCAGCTCTGAAACCCGTGTTCGCCGAAAAGAGGAAACTAGAATGTTGTGATAGAAGCCCCGACGTTCTGTCCACGGATGACCGTGTCATCTTCTGTCATTTGGATGCGGTACAAAGGGGCGTGGCGTGGCGACCCCCAGTCGTTGTGGGCTGTGCAGACATTGGAGCCGGTAGCTGTCATCCAAGTAGCTCCTCAGATAGAACCAAGAGGCTGAGCAGACCCTGTTCCATTCCATCCATCAAGGAAGTAAAAATACCTAGCAGTATCGGGAAATGAAGTTTAGTCCTTCGCACGGCAGTCACCTACAGTGATCACTCGGCCATGGGGAGACAGACATTGTGACAGGTGGCGGCGTACTAATAACAGAAAAATATTGTCAACCTGTCAGTTACAGTCACAGACAGTCGGTGAAGAAACGACTGCCAGCAACATTAGAAAGAGAGGTTCTGGCAGACTGAACGAATAGCACGGGCCCACGGTGCATACCTCGACAGCTCTGTGCGTAAGAGATACTTCTGTTTCTGAGCCACAATCAGACGCTTTAGAGGTGTCCCCCGACTTATCCGGTGCGCCACCAGCCCTCGGTCACTACACTACACTACGCCCTGGAGACGGCGCCAGTGTCCGTATCCGCCCCTGCCGCTGAGTAATGGCCGCACCTCCACCACTTATACTCCCCTCCCCCCCACCCCCTCCTCCTACCCCCTACCCCCTCCAATGCTCCCCCCCCCCCCCTCCTCTATACCCCCCGCACACAGTGACTCGGCGGCTAGGTCCGGCTCGCCGCAAACTTCCTTAATTAATTCCTCGTTGTCGTGTCCAGGCGGCGTGTCCAGCCAACTCCTGGAAGCTGCTGCCGGCGACACCACGCCGTGACCTCCCTCGCCCCCCCCCCCCCCCTCGCGAGTCGCGCAGCCGGTGCAAACACTGTACGTCCCGCCGGCAGTCGGCGCCCTGCAAGGTAAACACCGAGACAGTCGCTTCCACAGCGCCGAGTTCCCGCTCTGATTGTGCTAGGGGGCGTTATGGTTGCGTAGCAGTCCTCTGGGATTCTGAATGACTTATCAGAGACCGTAGGAAGAAAAACCTCATTCACTGAAACATGGAAGTAGTGCTGCTACCCAGCGTCCCATACAATTAAGAGCAACAGGACATTTTCACTAAGCCGGGTCATACAGCCGACTGGAGAAACCCACTCTCAGCATTCTCTCTCATTTCGTTTCTCAATCTGTCACGTCACTTCCTTTGTCACTCGCTTCTTCTATTTGTTTCTTTCATTCCACTAGTATGATAAAGACGACGATTATGGTGATTAGTTCTGCCCATTAGGCAGGTGAGTCACTGCACGTTCTCCAGTCCTCAGTCCTCCGGGTTTCCACTGTACTGCTGCGTATTGCGCTGGATCGGGCTGAGAGGCATATTTTGAAGTATCCGATACCACACCAAGTACTCTGCCCCCCCCCCCCACCCTTCCCCAGTCACATTTTTTTACGTTTGTAAATATCACGAATAATGACTTTTCATTTATTTTTTATGCTAACTGGTGAATAGTATGCTGTGTGTAAACACATAACTAGCTATCATTAGTCAATTATGTAAAAGTTATACCTATCGGCAATGTAAACATTACCACATTAATGACCTAAAATTAGATTCATACAAGAGTATAGATTTAAATATCAGGAAGTCTTTTCTGAAAGTATTTGTATGGAGAGTAGCCATGTATGGAAGTGAAACGTGGACGATAAATAGTTTAGACAAGAAGAGAATAGAAGCTTTCGAAATGTGTTCCTACAGAAGAATGCTGAAGATTAGATAGGTAGATCACATAACTAATGAGCAGGTACTGAATAGAATTTGGGAGAAGAGGAGCTTGTGGCACAACTAGAAGAAGGGATCGGTTGGTAGGACGTGTTCTGAGACATCGAGGGATCGCCAATTTAGTATTGGAGGGCAGCGTGGAAGGTTAAAATCATAGAGGGAGACCAAGAGATGAATACACCAAGCAGATTCAGAAGGATTTAGGTTGCAGTATGCACTGGGAGATGAAGAAGCTTGCAGAGGATACAGTAGCATGGAGAGCTGCATTAAACCAGTCTCAGGACTGAAGACCACAACAACAACAACAACAACAACAACAAAACAGGCAAACCATACGAACCATATACGCTCTTGTATTATACCAGAAATTTATAATATCTGAAGAAAATATTGCTTGATGTGAAGTAGTTTATTTCGTAACCAGTTTCGACAGTAACTATCTATTATTCTCGGATTCTAAGATCTCTCTGAAATATAATTACACATCAGACTCCTCGACATATTGAGAACAAGTTCCAGTTATAATAATACAGCTCCATTGGAGCATGTTCTCAGTATATCGACGAGACTGATGTGTAATTATATCTGTGAGTGATCTGATAATCTAAGGAATGCAGCTAGTTACTGTCTAAACTGGTTATGAAACAAACAATATCACATCAACCAATCTTGATGTGATAAATTACAGCATTAGATCACCCCAAACAATAAGCGTAAATTGTATGTGCCGAAAATGATACTAAATAATATAAAGAAGCAATTGTTTGTTACATTAAGATTTATTAACTTCATATTGTTGAAAATATTCGCATTGTAAATTTGAAACCGGAGATGTTGTACTGTTTATTCTCCTTTGTAGCCAATTCAATTTTGTAATTTACTATGTACACCATGGTACGATGTATTTTATTTGTAACCATCTTCAGCAATTATAACTTAATCAAAAATGTAATATTAACATTGGCTTCAACTGCAAGTAAATACAGTTCGTTTCCAAGTCTTTGCATCAAACGTTTAGGTGCGATGGATCAAACCATGGGCAACAAATTTAGTCGCCGACTAAATCTTAGCTGACGGTTCCTGGTGTCATTAGGTGCCCGTTCTGGAACGGCAAGGTTTCACCGAACTCGCAGATTTTACTAAATAGGTGTGCCGCATGTCACTTACCACAGCAAACTGATGGAAAACCTGAAGTACGTCTCCAAGCTTTAGAAGCGAATTACAAGCTTTAATCTCACTGGGCCTATCATTTTGATACGGAGCAGATTCCTGAATGATACGCAACACACATTGCATACACATTGTAACTAACTTGTTACTACGGGTTATTCCCTATTATTGGGAATGGAAATACTTATTGCTTATGAAATTAACGTCAGAAGAGTAGGGTGGCCACCGACTCTAGCCATACAACTAATCAAAGATTTGGTCGAGTCGGAAAATAAATTAATTTGATCACAGACCAAAAACTCACAAAAATGCATACGTTGTGATGTCGCTCATAGGGAATACGATGTAATTAATAGTGTTCCCCGTGCACTGTTCACGGCAATCAAACATTTAAAATAAAACAGAACATACAAGAACACTGTGCAGAAGATCAGCTCCCAGCAACACACCTGAAAATAAGACTTAATCTAAAGCATTTGTTATAAAATACAAGGGGAGACTAATCACTGGACCTGTGCATAAGCAAACGCGTTGGATGTGCTAACGGGAAAGCTACGAGGTGAGTGGCTTAGGTGCAAAAACGTAATCTCGGAACACAATAGAAAATTGTAGATAAAATCATTTATTCCCAAGATAAGGATGTGAGGCATGTACACGATTCCTGATAACACGTGGTTTGTGGAGACACAATTTCTAGGTATAGTGCCAAATTCCAACAATATCACATCACACAATCATGTTAACATTATCTAAAACAAACATGCGATCGGACAGTTAGTGATGCCGGTAGCCCAACAACTATAATGTTCTACCACGTAGTTGGCTCCCCACGGACGAAAGACACATAAAGCAAGGAAAATTTACGAGAAGGCAAAACTCTAAATATTTAGAAAAATGAAAGCTTATACAGGCACAGCTGAAGGCAAACAGACATTCATACAGAAGCGAGTGCTCACTTCTTATCGACACCTTCGTGTGGCGCTCATCCAGTGGATCCAAGTCTGCTATAGAAATTTACTAAGTGAAACATCTGCCAAACTTTTGCATTCCTTGCTGCGACAAGGCAAAGCAATCTTTCAGAGTTGAAAAACGAGACCAAAAGCTAACAGCTCTCCCCTCGCCAAGTAACAGCGCGGCACCCGGTCAGTCTAACTCAGCCTTCTTCGACTGGAGCACAGCTGTGGACGCTTCCCTTACCGGCGGCAGACTGCCTCCCTTTTACTTCTCCAGCCTCTTCCACGCTCCGCGTGGTACAGAAAACCTAAGGATGCCATTTCCGCCACCAATCTAACGCAGGTGGATTTCTCATAAGTAGCGCAAACCTCTTTGCCTACTTGACCACTACGAGAGTTGGCTATTCTGTACCACTGCTGCTGGATCTGTATCACTATCGCAGACTTTCTGCAGCAGACTACGCCACCATCTAGCAGCGTGACACACAGCCACATTCATTCAGTCACGCCACTATGATAATTATGAGAAAAGAGAAACAAGGAAAAGAAAGAGAAATGCTAGTGAAAATGGGCTACCGGACTAAAGAAAGATGGCTACAGGACCCTTCCAATATGCCACAGAGTGCCTACACAGTGCTGCCTCGCAGGGGCATAACCGATAACAAAGGACGCCTAACGTCGCCGGGAGGCTTCGGTGAACATTTTCTCTCTAATAAAAGTTGTTCCCTGTGTTCTGATCTATCACCTGTAGACGTTTAATGCAAAGACTTGGAAACGCACAGTATATATAGAGCAGCGGCTGCGACCGCCAAGGTGGCGCATATTTTCAGGTCACAAAAATGACGGAACACTTGTTATGACCTCAGAACTCTTGCCGTGTTTCTACTACTTCAGTTAAAACTACATTTATGCCACAGACCGGATATTATGTGCATGTTTTACGTACGTCAGTACAGTAAAGTTTAACCTCTGGATCTCGGTAACGAATAACAATATCGAAATACGTTTAAAGGACTCCCCGAGAACATAATTGGCGAGGATTTGCTGCTGTGCGCGCTGACAGAACTGTACATGATTCTGGAAAGCATTGCCATGCAATTCGTGATGTAGGTGTACATGGTAAGGATGGAACCAGTGACGTGTAAGAATACGATGTACACTGGTTTTAGGAATGCCAGTCTCCTGTTCAAGCTGTCGTGTGCTCACATGTGGATTCAAAGCAACTGAAGCGAGAACAGTAACATTGGCAGCTTCGTCTGTGAGAGTGCTACGATGGCTGCGTTGTCGTGGGTTGAAACTTCCCATTTCCTGAAGCGTCGCAGCAAGACGAGAAAAACCTCTATCGGGAAGGTGGGTTCTTGTCAGGATATCGCTTTCTGTACAGTTCCGCTGCCTGCGTAGCATTTCGCCTACCTTCAACAACAACAAAAGAAACGTTATGTCGATGCAGTTTGCAGGAAGGACAGCCTTCACTGTACGCCTACTCTACACAACAGTATTTAAAAGGACTAAACTACTGTACGAAATGTACCCGTACATAAGGAGACAGTATTGCAATTACTTTTCTGCTAAGGTACATTCCCCATAGATGAGTAGCATTTCTACCTTCTCTTCGTTGTTGTACATTCTACTTACACAACTCTTCAACTGACGATGGTTGACGGAATGACGCGTGTGCATTCTACTTATGTTTACATTTGTCCTCTGTCATCGTCAGCACGTGGATGTGCTCCATTACCGCGAATACCTGCACTAAGGGCAGGGAGCGTTAACGTCAATGTTGTGTTATGTAATTAAAAACGTTGTGTTTCAGTGATAATTTTTGAATAGGTCTTTAGGAGAGGAAATGAATTACTGAATAAAAAATACGGGGTGCCATTTAAAAAGAGTCATACTGCTGTTCATATCTTTGTAAAAAACAAAGCTACAACGAAGGCAATCATGGTGATTGACCTCCACCTGACGACTGAGGAACAATTGCTCGAAACAGTTTGTAATTTGCACCTGGACAAACAGTTATTTACCAGGTGTACCGGTATGAAATGAGCGTTAATATACAAATGTGTCGATAGGGAACGTTTGTTGTGAACGAGCATTAATTTTTTTTTGTTTGCTTGGCATGACATCTGTCAAAGATATTTAGTATATATCAAGTCATGGGACAAACAACATCATATGTTTTCCTCGTGTTAACAATGTCGAATTTTGTACCAGAAAGTGATGATTTGCGGAAAGGATTAATTTTTTGTTTTCATTTGAAAAAAATAAGTGCTGCAGAGTCGCATCGAATGCTTGTCGAGGCATATGGTGATCATGCTCTATCAGGAGCAACGTGCAAAAGATGGTTCCAACGGTTCAGAAATAATGAATTTGATGCAAGAAATGAAGAACGTGGAAGACAACCAAAAAAGTTCGAAGACGACGAATTGCAAGCAATATTGGATGAAGATGATACTTTGAGTCAGAAGCAAATGGCAGCAATTCTAAATGTTGCACAACAAACAATTTCTCACCGTTCTAAAGCTATGGGGAAAGATCCAAAAGTGTGGAAAATGGGTGCCACATGACTTGAATGAAAGGCAGATGGAAACCCGAAAAACCATTTGTCAAATTTTTCAATCAATTTTGCATCGAATTGATACAGGCTATGAAAAATGGATTTATTTTAAGAATCCTAAACGGGAAAAATCATGGGTTAATCCGGGACATCCATCAACATCGACTGCAAAACCATATCGATTCGGCAAGAAGACAATGCTCTGTGTTTGGTGGGATCAGAAAGGTGTGGTGTATCATGAGCTTCTAAAACCCGATGAAACTGTGAATACTAATCGCTACAGACAACAAATGATCATTTTTTGCAAAAACAGACATAATGTCTTATGGGACAACAGCAATCAGTGATTTTATAATGTTACTTAAAATCCGTCTTGATTGCAAATTCTTTTATTATTCATATGACCGGTTTCGGTTCATTCAGAACCATCTTCAGATCTGTAAAAATAATTATACTAATTTACTATTTCACGGAAGCAAATCTTTTTCATCCTATCTAATCAACATCAAATGTACCAGAACGTACCTGATATTTCAGTTACAGGAGTAACAGGTACGTTCTGGTACATTTGTTGTTGATTAGATAGGATGAAAAAGATTTGCTTCCGTGAAATAGTAAATTAGTATAATTATTTTTACAGATCTGAAGATGGTTCTGAATGAACCGAAACCGGTCATATGAATAATAAAAAAAATTGCAATCAAGACGGATTTTAAGTAACATAACAAATGATCAATTCGAACTATGCATTGATCGAAAAAAGACCAGAATGGGCCAGAAGACATGGCAAAGTAATTTTTTTACACGACAATGCACATGCACACAAAGCAAAACTGGTTCAGGATACAATCAAAATACTTGGCTGGGAGCTGCTACCCCATCCGCCATATTCACCAGACTTGGCCCCTTCCGACTACCATTTGTTTTCATCAATGGGACGCGCTATGTCTGAGGAACACTTCGATTCCTACGAAGAAGTCGAAAATTGGGTGTCTGATTGGTTTGTTTCAAAAGACAAACATTTCTATTGGCGTGGTGTCCACAAATTGCTAGAAAGGTGGTCAAAATGTATAGAAAGCAATGGTCAGTACTTCGAATAAAATGTTTTTACTTTTCGATTCAAAATTAGTGTTTCATTTTCACAAAAAAAGGCTTATTTCATACCGGTACACCTGGCAGAGTGGTCAAGATAAATGGGACACCCTCCATACAGGGTGTTACAAAAAGGTACGGCAAAACTTTCAGGTAACATTCCTCACACACAAATAAAGAAAAGATGTTATGTGGACATGTGTCCGGAAACGCTTAATTTCCATGTTAGAGCTCATTTTGGTTTCGTCAGTATGTACTGTACTTGCTCGATTCACCGCCAGTTGGCCCAATTAAAGGAAGGTAATGTTGTCTTCGGTGCTTGTGTTGACATGCGACTCATTGCTCTACAGTACTAGCATCAAGCACATCAGTACGTATCATCAACAGGTTAGTGTTCATCACGAACGTGGTTTTGCAGTCAGTGCGATGTTTACAAATGCGGAGTTCGCAGATGCCCATTCGATGTATGGATTAGCACGGGGCAATAGCCGTGGCGCGGTACGTTTGTATCGAGACAGATTTCCAGAACGCAGGTGTCCCGACAGGAAGACGTTCGAAGCAATTGATCGGCGTCTTAGAGAGCACGGAACATTCCAGCCTATGACTCGCGACTGGAGAAGACCTAGAACGACGAGGACACCTGCAATGGACGAGGCAATTCTTCGTGCAGTTGACGATAACCCTAATTTCAGCGTCAGAGAAGTTGCTGCTGTACAAGGTAACGTTGACCACGTCACTGTATGGAGAGTGCTACGGGAGAACCAGTTGTTTCCGTACCGTGTACAGCGTGTGCAGGCACCATCAGTAGCTGATTGGCCTCCACGGGTACACTTCTGCGAATGGTTCATCCAACAATGTGTCAATCCTCATTTCAGGGCAAATGTTCTCTTTACAGATGAAGCTTCATTCCAACGTGATCAAATTGTAAATTTTCGCAATCAACATGTGTGGGCTGACGAGAATCCGCACGCAACACAGATTTTCTGTGAACGTTTGGACAGGCGTTGTTGGTGATGTCTTGATTGGGCCCCACGTTCTTCCACCTACGCTCAATGGAGCACGTTAGCATCATTTCATACGGGATACTCTACCTGTGCTGCTAGAACATGTGCCTTTACAAGTACGACACAACATGTGGTCCATGCACGATGGAGCTCCTGCACATTTCAGTCGAAGTGTTCGTACGCTTCTCAACAACAGATTCGGTGACCGATGGATTGGTAGAGGCGGACCAATTCCATGGCCTCCACGCTCTCCTGACCTCAACCCTCTTGACTTTCATTTATGGGGGCATTTGAAAGCTCTTGTCTACGCAACCCCGGTACCAAATGTAAAGACTCTTCGTGCTCGTATTATGGACGGCTGTGATACAATACGCCATTCCCCAGGGCTGCATCAGCGCATCAGGGATTCCATGCGACGGAGGGTGGATGCATGTATCCTCGCTAACGGAGGACATTTTGAACACTTCCTGTAACACAGTGTTTGAAGTCACGCTGGTACGTTCTGTTGCTGTGTGTTTCCATTCCATGATTAATGTGATTTGAAGAAAAGTAATAAAATTAGCTCTAACATGGAAAGTAAGCGTTTCCGGACACATGTCCACATAACATATTTTCTTTCTTTGTGTGTGAGGAATGTTTCGTGTATAGCAGAGGAGAGACAAATTTGGTGGTTACCTGGAACCAGTGCACGAACCTACTTACAGAATTTAAAGAAACGATGTAAGTAAGGAATCTAGTAGAGTACTACAGCATTGCTCGTGCATCTCCTGTAGGGAGCGCGCTGACAAAGTGAACGGAACGAGGAAAAGCCCCACTGACTGGTACAAAGGGAAGTACTCTCAGCCACGTACTTCACAGCGGTTTGCAGTGTATGGATGCCGACACACTGCCTTATCCCCGCGGGACTTTTCCCGATACCAGACCTGCCATTCCTGAGGCACTTCCCCCACCCGTCACCCCAGCCCCTCGCGCGCAGTGCGGCAGCGATGAATGCCCGAACAGGCGGCCGCCGACACGTCCTCTTTAAAAGCGCGGCGGGGACATTTATTATACATGAAATTTTTCCCCATCAGCGTGTCGCGCCGCGTCGCCTCAGCTCACGTCGCCAGACCTGACAGCACAGCCCAGGGCGGGGCGGGAGACGCGGCCGCCGCCGCCGCCGCCCCAGTGTTTTGTGCAGCAGGGTGAGCACGCGGCCGACACCTTGCGCAGACCTGTGCGAAATTAAAATTCAATCAAGGGGCAGCGGACCGGCGAGGCGCCTGTCCACACGGCTGTGGCGTCCGCGCCGTCGCTCAGGCGGAAGGGGGGCCTGCGGGGACCCACAGGGGAGGGGAGGGGAGTGAGACGTCAAACCTACAACACGCATCTGCCCCAACGGGAATGACGTTAAGAAGGACCTCACCTTCCGCATGCGCAAAGCCTGCTCTTCCCTCCTCTTCTCAGACAGCTAAATATTTGACTAAAGAGTTTACAGGTGATCAGCCGGGTGTTGGTGTCCAATGGGCACAATATTTCGGTAAGCGACCGCGTTGCCATCATCAGGTTGTAACGCCGGAAATGCATATCCTCCTATTTCCATCTATTGTACTATTTTTTTTTCCTTGCTTTGTTACCTCAAGATATGACATTTCTGTCTCTTTGTATATTGTAATTGTTTTACTGTTTGTATATATATATTTATGCATTTATGTCGATGTATAATTGGTTTGTTTCGTAAATATTATTTGTATTTTTACGCTATCGAACGATTACGTCGATAGGTCGTGTGAAGAATCAAAGTGTGTAGGATCTTTGGTAGTGTTAACTCTGCCGCGTGGAGCGCGGGCTGGCAGAAGGAGTCTGGCGGGAGTAGCGAGTGGAGCAGGTGTGTTGTGTGACGCTCCCGCGAGTTGCCGCGCTTTCGGGGTTTGGCAGCATGTAATTGCGCTCGACTTGCGATGATAGTTTCTGACATGGTGTCGCGGACGGGAAACATTAACTAGCGTACATCAAGAGCCCGTTTCGTCTGGTGACCGTGTCGAGAAGAAGGCGCGCCAACATCCAGCTTCTGCAACAGCGACGGCCGACAATGAGTGACTGTCGCCACCTCCTCGACCGACGGCTTCAAATCTTCAATCAACCGACAAGGAAGACTGGACGCACGTAAAGTTTTAGAACTGTATGGCAGACCTCAGCTTTTCAAACTGTACCATTTTCGTAACTGCAATTACAGCAACTTAGCATGAACCTTTGTTGCTCATTGTCCCAATTGCATTGCCAAGCAGGGTCCCTTCCTTTTCCGGAATGAACCCGAGTGTCGTTGAAATTCAGACGCCAGCATTAAAGTAACATCATTTCACTGCTTTAATTTCAAAGTTCAGTTAGCTGGATACAATATTCAGATTACACAAGCACAAATTAAGAGTGCGAGTTTTGTCACCATATTTTAGCTTACCTGTGACTGCAGCTCAGCTTGGTACGTACTAAATTTTACTATTGTTAATTGTTCAGAATCATTTAATTCAGGCTCAAAGTTAAATCTCTTCTTTCTAAATTGCGTAGATTCAAGTAGCTTTTGAAATGATTGTTGAGGTAGTCCAAGACTAACCGTATTTTACTGAATTTCGATGTGCTTCAGAAAGAAAGCTCACTATTAACTTCAGTCACTAAATTAACTTTCGATTTTCCGGTTTTATTAATTCTTTTGCTAAATTAAGTCAGGGTGTAGCGAAATTTATTACTTCTGACAAACTTTCAGTTTTCACACTACACGTGTCAACCTTCAGTTGCCACGCTTCTAGTGCTAATTATATGTGTAATAACCTTTCTTTTTCAGTTACTATAGTAATTGTCCTTAGGACTGGCGACCGTGATTTCCCCCAAATCTCAAATACCTAATCACCGCTAGTTAATTGTTAACGTAACGGCTGCACATTTACTTTCTTTATTAACTTTACCCCTTTTCAAAATTAATTTCCACCAGTTTCATTAGCACATTTCCTTTCATTTAGATGTAACCCTTTCCTCCCTCTTTACCGACAGGTTAACTTCGGTGACGATTGCTTTTCCAAAACTCCCATTAGGTACACGCGGTTTCATTTTTCACTGTCATTAAGGTCGATAAGTGAGGGGGAGGTTACAAGGTGCACTCACGAACTGACTGCCGAGTCACCTCCGCCCCTCCCCTCTAGGTGTTTCGAACGTGGTCCGCGCCGAGGCACGGAGCGTCCATCATCCGGTCCGTTCGCGGTCCGCTTGCAGGGACGCGTGCCGTCGGCGTCTTCTTAGTATCTTTGTGGTGGAATGTCTTCTTTCTCCTTTTAATCACATTCAAAGCGGGTTCCCAGGCCTTACAAGGATGGATCAAATGGCTCTGAGCACTATGGGACTTAACTTCTGAGGTCATCAGTCCCCTACAACGTAGAACTACTTAAACCTAACTAACCTATGGACATCACACCCATCCATGACCGAAGCAGGATTTGAATCTGCGACCGTAGCGGCCGCGCGGTTCCAGACTGTAGCGCTTAGAACCACTCTGCCACTCCGGCCGGCTACTAAGGATGTAACTGCAATCTCGAGTGGTCAGCGGTTCCCGTACTTGATTCTTTAATGACACAGTCCCAGTATTTGGACGTGTGCGTCTGTCAGACCCATGGTCTGGTCATAATTCATTCCTCAAACGCTGGACTTGTTAGGCTGCTTCAGTCTGGCGTGCCACTGATGTTCTTGATAACGATCTTCGATACTATGCACCGTTTGACCTATGCAAGTCATTCGTAGTGGATCTGGTACAGTTCAGATTTCTGTAGTCCTACATCGTCCTTGACATTACCGACCAGTGCCCGTGTGTTAACAGGTGGGCGGAAGACAGTCTGCACTGGTTGTTTTTGAAGAATTCGACCTATCTTTCCCGATAAAATGCATACAGAACGGATTAAGTGGTATGCCCCCATCCTGCTGAGGTTCTGTTTCCTCCTGTTGTACAGCCGGTGTGGGACGTAGAGCTCTCCGAATTTGCTTCTCTGTGTAGCCGTTTTTTTTGGAAAACCGACCTCAGATAAACATTAGTTACTGCCCGCCATCTGTGGGGAGCACGTGTTGATCTCACCGCGGACTTGTAGACTGAGCCACACACAACTGATTTCATCAAAGTATACGGGCCTGAAGATGGCGTTGACGCAACGCCGAACCTAGTAGCGAAGTAAATAAAAAATCTTAAGTACAGCCGGAGGAATTTCATTTTTAATAAAAATTACACCAGCTGTGTCCCACCTTCATCCAGGTTAAATCCGGATTTACGAAGGTCAGATGCTCAGGGTCATTGTTATGGCTCCCATTGTCAGACAGGGTACAGGACACGTGAATCAATGTTTTGAGGACGCCGTTCTGCTGTGCTGGATGGTGGCAGCTGTTCGCATGTACGTAAAGCTCGGTGTGCGGCTTCCTACTATACTCGCTGTGGCCCAATGTGCCGTCTATTCTTCTTTTAACCAGGACATCCAGGACTCAATCCACATCGACTTCCCTGGCGAACTTGATGTTCTGGTGCATGGAATTGAGATGTACGAAGTGCATTCAAGTTCTAAGGCCTCTGATTAACTACTCACCCGAAATCGATGAAACTGGCGTTACTTCTCGACGTAATCGCCCTGCAGACGTACACATTTTTCACAACGCTGACGCCATGATTCCATGGCAGCGGCGAAGGCTTCTTTAGGAGTCTGTTTTGACCACTGGAAAATCGCTGAGGCAATAGCAGCACGGCTGGTGAATGTGCGGCCACGGAGAGTGTCTTTCATTGTTGGAAAAAGCCAAAAGTCACTAGGAGCCAGGTCAGGTGAGTAGGGAGCATGAGAAATCACTTCAAAGTTGTTATCACGAAGAAACTGTTCCGTAACGTTAGCTCGATGTGGGGATGCGTTGTCTTCGTGAAACAGCACACGCGCAGCCCTTCCTGAACGTTTTTGTTGCAGTGCAGGAAGGAATTTGTTCTTCAAAACATTTTCGTAGGATGCACCTGTTACCGTAGTGCCCTTTGGAACGCAATGGGTAAGGATTACGCCCTCGCTGTCCCAGAACATTGACACCATCATTTTTTCAGCACTGGCGGTTACCCGAAATTTTTTTGGTGGCGGTGAATCTGTGTGCTTCCATTGAGCTGACTGGCGCTTTGTTTCTGGATTGAAAAATGGCATCCACGTCTCATCCAGTGTCACAACCGGCGAAAAGAAAGTTCCATTCGTGCTGTCGTTGCGCGTCAACATTGCTCGGCAACATGCCACACGGGCAGCCGTGTGGTCGTCCGTCAGCATTCGTGACACCCACCTGGATGACACTTTTCGCATTTTCAGGTCGTTACGCAGGATTGTGTGCACAGAACCCACAGAAATGCCAACTCTGGAGGCGATCTGTTCAACAGTCATTCGGCGATCCCCCAAAACAATTGTCTCCACTTTCTCGATCATGTCGTCAGACCGGCTTGTGCGAGCCCGAGGTTGTTTCGGTTTGTTGTCACACAATGTTCTGCCTTCATACTGTCGCACCCACGAACGCACTTTCGACACATCCGTAACTCCATCACCACATGTCTCCTTCAACTGTCGATGAATTTCAATTGGTTTCACACCACGCAAATTCAGAAAACGAGTGATTGCACGCTGTTCAAGTAAGGAAAACGTCGCCATTTTAAGTATTTAAAACAGTTGTCATTCTCGCCGCTGGCGGTAAAATTCCATCTGCCGTATGGTGCTGCCATCTCTGGGATGTATTGACAATGAACGCGACTTCATTTTAAAACAATGCGCATGTTTCTATCTCTTTCCAGTCCGGAGAAAAAAATCGGAGGCCTTAGAACTTGAATGCACCTCGTATGAGGAAACCATTCAGCTTGTCCGCTGCACGTGGTCTAGTGGATAGAGTTGCTACCTCTGGATCATGGGGTCCCAGGTTCGATTACGAGCCGGGTTGGGGATTTTCTCTGCGTGGGGACTGAGTGTTTGTGTTGTCGTCATCATCATCATCATCATTCGTGACAGTGGCTAGATTGGACTCTATAAAAAAATGGAGTGTGAAAAAAATTGGGACTTTGTACGGGCGCTCTTGACCGCTCAGAGCCCCAAAAACCAAACATCATCATCATTCAACTTGTCTCTGCCATGTGGCCATATAAAAAGGTGTCATCGACATAGCAGAAGAAACAGGTAGGTTTCCACTGCGCTGAATCCAGAGCTTTGTTCTCCCTGGAGGAAGGCGGGGGAGGGGGGGGGGAGGGGGAGGCGGAGAAGATAAAAGCCCAGTTGCGGCACCTTGGCGGTCAGTTCGTCAGCGCACTTGATGATGGCATCGTGGTCGCTCCCCGTAATATTGTACCCGTTGGACACTAACACCCGGCTGTTCACCTATCAACTCTTTCGTCCTGAAGTACGTCAGAAGAAATTGAAGAATCACAAAGCTAAATATTGTGCCAACGAAGAATATACACTGAGGTGACAAAAGTCATAGCGTATCTCCTAATATTGCGTCTGACCTTTTGCCCAGCGTAGTGCCACAATTAGACGGGGCATCGACTCAACAAATCGTTATAAGTCCCCAGCAGAAATGCCGAGTCATTTTGCCTCTATAGCATTCCATAATCGCGAAAGTGTTGCTGCTGCAGGATTTTTGTGCACCAACTGACCTCTCTATTAGGTCCCATAAATGTTCGATGGGATTCGTGACAGGCGATCTGGGTAGCCGAATCATTTGCTCGAATTGTCCGGAATGTTCTTCAAACCAACTGCGAACAACTGTGGTCTGGTGACATGGCGCGTTGTCACCTATAAAAATTCCATCGTCGTTTGGGAACATGAGGTCCACTAATGGCTGCAGATGGTCTCTGTTGCTTCAATTGGACCAGAAGACCCAGTCCATTCCATGTAAACACAGCCCACACCACTATGGAGCCAACACCGGCTTGGACAGTGCCTCTTTGACAACTTCGGCCCATGGCTTCGTAGAATGTACGTCACAAATCGGGACTCGCCTGACCAGTTCAAGGTTTCCCAGTCGTATAGGATCCAAACTATATGGTCACGAGCCCAGGAGAAACACTGCAGGTTGGAACCGCGTGACCGCTAAGGTCGGAGGTTCGAATCCTGCCTCGGGCATGGATGTGTGTGATGTCCTTAGGTTAGTTAGGTTTAAGTAGTTCTAAGTTCTGGGCGACTTATGACCTAAGCTGTTGAGTCCCATAGTGCTCAGAGCCATTTGAACACTGCAGGCGATTTTGTGCTGTTAGCAAAGGCATACGCATTGGTCGTCTGCTACCTTAGCCCCTTAACGCATAATTTCGCCACACTGTCCTAACAGATACGTTCGTCGTACGGTTATTTCATGCAGTCTTGCTTGTCTGATAGCACTTACAACTATACCAATACGCCGCTGCTCTCGGTCGTTAAGCGAAGGCCGTCGGCCACTGTGTTCTCCGTAGTGAAGGGTATGGGTAATGCCTGAAATTATGTATTCCCGGCATACTCTTGACACTGTGGATCTGGGAATGCTCAGTTACCTAATGATTTCCGAAATGGAATGTCCCTATCTCCAACTACCATTCCGCGTTCAAAGTCTGTTAATTCCCGTCGTGCGGCCATGATTACGTCGTCAAACTTTTCACACGAATCACCTGAGCACAGATGACAGTTCATGCAGTGCACTGCCCTGGTATATTTTGTGTACGTGACGCTACTGCCGTCTGCAATGTGCATATCGCTATCCCATGACTTTTGTCACCACAGCGTACGTACCCTCTAAAGTTGCTACCTTATCACGCCCTCGGACATACAGTAGCGACATATTTCGAAATGAACAGCCAAATATTTATGACAAGCGCTGAACTACGAGGGTTGTTTTTTAAGTAAGGGCCGTTCGCGCGTATAGTCCCGTAGTTCGCGCGGACGCCGCAACAAGCCACCGCGCCACTTGCCGGCATCCTTCCCGTTCACACTGATGCAAGTTGCAGCTCTGTAGCTGACCTGTACGCATCGCTGTGCTACTTTATAATGTTCACGATTATTGAATCGCCCGCCGCGTGTGAGATACGGTCAGTGATAAGTTTTTTGACCGCGAGAACCCTGTCAGCTGCAGAAATTCATTGTCAGTTAACAGAAGTTTATGGCTCGAATGCAATGAGTAAAGGTAAAGTGCGTCAATGGGTTAGAGAGTTTAAAAATGGCCGTCAAAACGTCCATGACGAAGAACGCTCAGGCCGGCTCTCTGTGATCACTGGCTGCAGTCGAGACAAAGATTCGTGAGGACAGAAGATTCACAATTTCCACTCTTTCTTTCGAATTTCCGCAAGTTTCAAGATCGATTTTGTACAAAATTGTGTCTGAAAACCTAAACTTTAAGAAACTGTGTTCTCGGTGGGTACCCAGACTCCTCACAGAGGACCACAAAGGGAAGATATTTGCAACTTCATTGGACTTTTTGATTCGTTACGAGGAAGAAGGGGATGACACGTCGAGTGAAATTGTCACTGGAGATGAAACATGGGTATCCCGTATCACTCCCGAAAGCAAGCGACAATCGATGGAATGGCGACACACAACCTCACCCGTCAAGGTCAAAGCCAAACAGACGCTGTCAAAGCGCAAGATTATGGCAACTGTGTTCTGGGACCGGCGCGGTGTTTTGCTAGTGGACTTTATGCCACGAGGAACGACAATCAACTCAGATGGCTACTGTGCAACTCTAAAGAAGCTCGGCATGCTGACAAAAGGAGTTTTGCTCCTGCACGACAACGTTAGGCCTCACACCTCTCAAAAGACTCGGGATTTGATTGATTCTTTTGGCTGGGAAGTTTTGGACCGTGCACCATACAGCACCGACCTTGCTCCTAGCGATTTTCACCCTGTGCAGCTGGTTTCGGTGGAGGTTCGAGTCCTGCCTCGGCCATGGGTGTGTGAGTTTGTCCTTAGGATAATTTAGGTTAAGTAGCGTGTAAGCTTAGGGACTGCCGGCCGCGGTGGTCTGGCGGTTCTAGGCGCTCAGTCCGGAACCGCGCGACTGCTACGGTCGCAGGTTCGAATCCTGCCTCGGGCATGGATGTGTGTGATGTCCTTAGGTTAGTTAGGTTTCAGTAGTTCTAAGTTCTAGGGGACTGATGACCACAGATATTAAGTCCCATAGTGCCCCCCATTTGAACCATTTTTTTTTCTTTTTATGGACTGATGACCTTAGCAGTTAAGTCCTATAAGATTTCACTTGCATTTGAACATGTTTTTGATTTTCACCTTTTCCGGTACCTGAAACACCATCTTGGCGGGCAGCGCTTCAATGACGACGATGAAGTGAAAGCGGCCGTGAACTCTTGGCTGTCGGAGCAGGCGGCCGAATTCTTTGAAGAGGGATTTAAAAACTTAGTTGTACGGTATGACAAGCGCTTAAATAAACAAGGCAACTATGTAGAAAAATAGGTATAAGTGTGTAGAATCAGAAAATAAAAGTTTTTTACAAAAGTATTTGTATCTTTTTTTAAAAATAAAAACGGGCCTTACTTAAAAAAACAACCTTCGTATTAGGGCGGCAACGCACAAGGCAGCCTGGGTGCGGCAGGCAGTAAGACAACGACGGCGTATGGTAGGCCGCGCACTGTGCAGCCAGGGTTCTGTGGCTGCGGCAGCCAGGGGAACGCAGCCAGGTGGCTGCGGGCAACAGCGTGTCTCGCAGTGAGCGTATGTGGCTGCCTGCAGTGTCCGTGCATTCGTCCGAGCAGCCAGACCGTGTGTTCGTGTGACCGAGAAACGAGGTACAGGGTTATTACAAATGATTGAAGCGATTTCACAGCCCTACAATCATCATCATCATCATCATCATCATCTTGGACAGTTTCCAGCCACTGGCTGGGTCTGTCGGGAACACAAGCCTCTCCATCGTGTTCTGTCTTTCCACCATTCCCCCTCTTCCACCTTCGTCCAGTTCTCTTCTCATCACACATTCCTTCACTCCCTTCACCCATCTATCCCTTGGTCTTCCTCTGGGCCTCTTCCCCTCCAGGTGCAGATCAAACATCCTCTTTGGAATTGTTCCTTCATCCATTCTCTTCATGTGTCCATACCACTGCAGTCTTGATTTTTCTATCCTGTCCTGTACTGGTTCCTCCTCTAGTCTTTCCCTCACATACACATTTCGCAATCTATCTCGTCTTGTTACACCCAGCCTGCTTCTCTGGAACTTCATTTCACTAGCCTGTATTCTACTTTTGTCGCTTTCGAGCATTACCCATGTCTCACTTCCGTATGCCAATCCCTTGGATTTCTGTGGCACCTCCTTGCTCCAAATAAGCCCCCTAATGCATTTGTAGAACTGCCCTGCTTTTCTGCACCTTTCATTTATTTCCATTGCGTTTCCCCCCTTACTTTCAATCACGCTTCCCAGGTACTTGAAGTTCTCTACCACTTGTAGTTTCTCCCCTCCACAAGTTATATCCACATTTGGCCTATTCTTCTTCCTTGTTGTGACGATTATTTCACTTTTCTTTGCAGAGAAATGCATTCCATATTGTGCTGCCGTTCCCTCCTATGCATCTAACTGCTCTTGCACCTCCTTCTCGCAATTTCCCCATAACATCAGGTCATCGGCAAAAAGCACTGCTTTCATTTTATGATCTCCAATTGCATCCGATACTTGCTGTAGGATTTCATCCATAACAATAATAAACAATAAGGGCGAAAGTGCACTTCCCTGTCGCAGCCCATTTTCCAGCTTGAACCATGCAGTACGTTCCCTCCCCACTTTCACACAACTCTCACTTGCCTCATACATTTTTCTGACTTTTCGTGTTATCTCTTCATCTATCCCTTTTGCGTTCAGCATATCCCAGAGCTTGTCCCTACATATACTGTCATACGCCTTCTCAATATCCAAAAAGGCCATGATTAAGTCCTTCCCGTACTCATAGTGCCCCTCCTGCAGTTGCCTTACCGCAAATATGAGGTCCGTTGTTGATCTTCCCGGTCTGAAACCGTACTGCTCCTCTTGCAGTCTACTTTCAATACTGCTTCTTATTCTCTTCTCGCCCGCATCTCGTGGTCGTGCGGTAGCGTTCTCGCTCCCCACCCACGGGTTCCCGGGTTCGATTCCCGGCGGGGTCAGGGATTTTCTCTGCCTCGTGATGGCTGGGTGTTGTGTGCTGTCCTTAGGTTAGTTAGGTTTAAGTAGTTCTAAGTTCTAGGGGACTTATGACCACAGCAGTTGAGTCCCATAGTGCTCAGAGCCATTTGAGCCATTCTCTTCTCCAGGATCTTTTCATAGATTTTTCCACAGTGGCATAGGAGGGTGATTCCTCTGTAGTTCTCACATCTCCTTTTATCCCCTTTCTTGAAGATCGGGACTATAATTCCTTTCAACTTTATTATTTGAGATATTTGCACAATGCTTTGCACACACATACAAAAACTCAAAAAGTTTTTTTTAGGCATTCACAAATGTTCGATATGTGCCCCTTAGGTGATTCGGCAGACATCAAGCCGATAATCAAGTTCCTGCCACACTCGGCGCAGCATGTCCCCATCAATGAGTTCGAAAGCATCGTTGATGCGAGCTCGCAGTTCTGGCACGTTTCTTGGTAGAGGAGGTTTAAACACTGAATCTTTCACATAACCCCACAGAAAGAAATCGCATGGGGTTAAGTCGGGAGAGCGTGGAGGCCATGACACGAATTGCTGATCGTGATCTCCACCACGACCGATCCATCGGTTTTCCAATCTCCTGTTTAAGAAATGCCGAACATCGTGATGGAAGTGCGGTGGAGCACCATCCTGTTGAAAGATGAAGTCGGCGCTGTCGGTCTCCAGTTGCGGCATGAGCCAATTTTCCACCATGTCCAGATACACGTGTCCTGTAACGCTTTTTTCGCAGAAGAAAAAGGGGCCGTAAACTTTAAACCTTGAGATTGCACAAAATACGTTAACTTTTGGTGAATTGCGAATTTGCTGCACGAATGCGTGAGGATTCTCTACCGCCCAGATTCGCACATTCTGTCTGTTCACTTCACTATTAAGAAAAAATGTTGCTTCACCACTGAAAACAAGTTTCGCACTGAACGCATCCTGTTCCATGAGCTGTTGCAACCGTGCCGAAAATTCAAAGCGTTTGACTTTGTCATCGGGTGTCAGGGCGTGTAGCAATTGTAAACGGTAAGGCTTCTGCTTTAGCCTTTTCCGTAAGATTTTCCAAACCGTCGGCTGTGGTACGTTTAGCTCCCTGCTTGCTTTATTCGTCGACTTCCGCGGGCTACGCGTGAAACTTGCCCGCACGCGTTCTACCGTTTCTTCGCTCACTGCAGGCCGACCCGTTGATTTCCCCTTACAGAGGCATCCAGAAGCTTTAAACTGCGCATACCATCGCCGAATGGAGTTAGCAGTTGGTGGATCTTGTAGAACTTCGTCCTGAAGTGTCGTTGCACTGTTATGACTGACTGATGTGAGTGCATTTCAAGCACGACATACGCTTTCTCGGCCCCTGTCGCCATTTTGTCTCACTGCGCTCTCGAGCGCTCTGGCGGCAGAAACTTCAAGTGCGGCTTCAGCCTGTAAGGCGTCCGCAGGCCCTTACTACTAGGTTTGCACTCACACAGGTCGACAGGGCAACTATCGATTAGTGTGTTGGGTCGCGAGAGCGAGAGTTGAGTCAAAGTCAGTGTGTGTGTTGTAGGTTCCCGCGAGGCGGGCAGAGCTGAGCAGAAGGCAGCAATTGATAGAAATTGCCGGCAAAGGGAGTGGCCATCGCCGCCGTTCAACCCCTTTGTGTTAGTATTATACGGGAAAGTTAGAAAGTATAATTAACAGAGTGTTTCAGTGATATTTATGTGCCGTTACTGAGATTCCGCGTCTACCGCGCCGGCATTATTTGGATTGCAGTGTTGGATTGCAGTGTTGGATTTCAGTGATTTGGATTTAGCGTGTGACGATAATGAAAAACGAAGAAGCCTGTGCTGAGATTAGCCGTTATTAAAAGTGTATGACGAAGGCAGTGGCTGTCTCCTTCTTCTTGTGTTTTTTGAGACGAATATAGATTTTGATTAGCGAAGCTGTGTTGGTGTTCTTCTTGTTACCAGACGTTTCATTATTACAGCATTGAGAAGGACAGAATGGAATGTAACAACTCCGTAGCAGTCCATTCCGATTGCCATCCCCATTAGGTAGACGGTCACATTAATTAATTATTATCTGGGCTGCTATCAGATCCCGATCGAGCGGGAATGTAAAAATTAATCAGGGTGTTACAAGCCGAACAAAACTTTATGAGTTTTTCTAAGTATCAGTAGTGTGTCGTGACCATATATCAATGAATGGAGCTTCAGTGAATTTATGAAATCGCTTCAATCATTTGTAATAGCCCTGTACACGGTGACTTTTGGTACGGAGAAATTTATTCGTGAGGTTGAAAGCCGAAGAGAAATCTGGAATATTTCATCAGAAGAATACAGTGATTTTCATTGGAAGAGAAGGAGTTGGGAGGAAATATCAAATATAACGTGTGAGCAGAATATGAGTGAAAATGACAAGAATGAATTCGGTGTTTTTTTTATTTACTACATAATGAAAATTTGTTACACGTACAATAATGGAAAAGACGGTATCAATTCACACTTAACAATAACTGATAGTAAATCACTTGGAAGCAGTAATAGTTACATACATTATCTAAATGACACAGACAATTACTACCTTAATGCAATTCTGTTTTGCCACTCCAGCGGATTTTCATTTGTAAAATAATCCACAAATAAATCCCTAGATGCTGATGCTGCCTGTATGACCTGGGGGAATTTCCAGTTCTAGAGGTACGTACAATGTCTTCAAATTTATAAACATATCTTTCGCGGACATAATTGTTAAAACACAGCACGCTTTATTATGGCAATTGCGAAGTCTTTTCGAATGGCCATTGGGCGATGAAAAATTCTCCATTTGTTTTCCAGAATGCCAAACGTGCATTCTATAAAACGCCTAGTCCGAGAAAGTTGGTAGTTAAAGATTCTTTTCTCGTTTGTTAAGCTCCTTCCTCCATAACAATGCTCCACAAGTAGAGGATGAATCCAATACCTTTTTTTGCCATTGCGTTTCTCTCGAGTCAAAAGGCAGGCAATTGTTACATCTTCCACGTCCATCTTGTTCGGCTGATCGATCTCGACTGTCAGCTGGCCGCCTCAACATTTCTGGCTGCCGCAGCCAGGCTGCCCAGTGTGTTGCCGCCCTTGACATCTTTTTCATTCGCAGTAACTCAAGCCGTACTCATAGATTACCGTCTAATCGCGCACTCTGAAATCGCCATATTCTGAAATAAACGGCGAAATATTTGTGACAATCAAGAGTATGAATCTTATGGTTGTTCGTTTCATTCGCAACGATTTCAACTGTCCGCTTAGTTCCTTGCCTAGTTACTCACTCGGAAACCGCCATATTCGGAAATAAACAGCCATACAGTACGTTCATTTCATTTTTCGTTTTCTAATCAAACTCATACATAAGTGACATCGAATATTGCAGAATATACCTCTGGTACATTCATAAGAAAGTCCCAGAATCTGTCAACAGTGGTAAGATGAAAAAAAAGAAAAAGCAATAACGGCACGTAGCGGGATCCGAATCTAAGGTTACTTTCTTTGGCACAGTAATCCTCGACTTTGCCAATTACGATTTCGATGAGTCGTAGAAGTAAGTTTTCTGTCTTTGTCATGGACATGGCTTATGTCGTTGATGGGTACCTAGCTGGCACTTAATGATACGGGCGTCGTGCTTGTGATAAAGGTACACCATTACCTTCGAAGGGCGTTGAGCCCTAGTAAAAATCTGCTGTTTTGAAAAGCGCGCCGGAGCGCGTAGTGTGAGGCAGTCGCCCTCCGTTTCTGGCGGTGGAGCCGCTGTGGCAGCTTTGGTGTCTCCCTCTGGTGGGAAAGGGGAAAGGTTGCCTGTTCACGTGCCTTTAAGGGCCGTTATGAGCTCTCCAGTCGGTTAGTCTGGTTCAGTCTTTCGTCCCCAGCTTGCTAGTCTGTCTCTCGTTCGCATTTGTGCGGCAGTTAGTCGTTCGGATCAACCTTTAAAGCCGGTAAAATGAGAGTCCTCCCACTCCGCCAGTAAGAGAACTCAGCGAGTGGTCGCCCGGTCGGAGCTTAGTTCCTGCATCTTAGTCTGCGTGTTAGGCCGCCAGTCTGCTCGAGTTTGCTCAGGCAACGGTCATTGGCGGTTGGATCGATCGGTTGGTCGGTCGCGCACTGAGACACGAGATGACTTGTCCGCCTTGAGCGTCGGCGCATCTGACAAGGGAACCTCCCCATCGCACCCACCTCAAATGGTTCAAATGGCTCTGAGCATTATGGGACTCAACTGCTGTGGTCATAAGTCCCCTAGAACTTAGAACGACTTAAACCTAACTAACCTAAGAACAGCACACAACACCCAGCCATCACGAGGCAGAGAAAATCCCTGACCCCGCCGGGAATCGAACCCGGGAACCCGTGCGTGGGAAGCGACAACGCTACCGCACGACCACGAGATGCGGGCGCACCACCCTCAGATTTAGTTATAATTTGGGACAGTGGATAGGCCTTGAAAAACTGAACACAGATCAATTGAGAAAACAGGAATAAGTTGTATAGAACTATGAAAAAATAAGCAAAATATACAAACTGAGTAGTCCATGCGCAAGATAGGCAACATCAAGCAGATTGTTAGCTCAGGAGCGCCGTGGTCCCGTGGTTAGCGTGAGCAGCTGCGGAATGAGAGGTCCTTGGTTCGAATCTTCCTTCGAGTGAAAATTTTAATTTTTTTATTTTCAGACAATTATCAAAGTTCAGGCACACACACATAATCAACTTCGCTCCCAAAATTCCAGGACATGTTCAGATTTGCTTGGACATATGCAGGATTTGACGGTCTACACACGGAAAAATTTGAAAACGTTAAAAATATATGTTTTGACAAAGCACAGGGAAAACTGTGCGACTGTGAAACTGTTGCAGTCATTTGTTGCAGTTTATGTGACAAACTCTTATGTTTCCATCACTTTTTTGGGAGTGATTATCACATCCACAAGAAAACCTAAATCGGGCAAGGCAGAAGAATCTTTTTACCCATTCGCCAAGTGTACAAGTTAGGTGGGTTGACAACATATTCCTGTCATGTGACGCACATGCCGTCACCAGTGTCGTATAGAATATATCAGACGTGTTTTTCTGTGGAGGAATCGGTTGACCTATGACCTTGCGACCAAATGTTTTCGGTTCCCATTGGAGAGACACGTCCTTTCGTCTACTAATCGCAAGGTTTTGCGGTGCGGTCGCAAAACACAGACACTAAACTTATTACAGTGAACAGAGACGTCAATGAACAAACGGACAAATCATAACCGCGAAAATAGAGAAATTAAATTTTTCACTAAAGGAGAACTCGAACCAAGGACCTCTCGTTCCACAACTGCTCACGTTAACCACGGGACCACGGCGCTCCTGATCTCACACTGTTCTTAAAGTTGCCTATCTTGCACATAGACTACTCAGTTTCCATATTTTGCTTATTTTTTCAAAGTTCCACACACCTTCTTCCTGTTTTCTCGATTGATATGTGTTCAGTTTTTCAAGGCCTATCCACTGTGCCAACTTATAACTAAATCTGAGGGGGGTGCGATGGGGAGGTTCCCTTGTGAGGTCGCCACGTGAGTCCAGTGGGCCGCGTCGTATAGCGAGGGGTAGTGGCTTCGCGGTCGACACGAGAGCAACAGGAGTCAACCCACGACATCGGTCTGGCCGGTGCGGGCTGCGACGCCGTGAGACGGGAGATCGGCGCGCCTTCCTGCGTCCGTTGAAGCGGCTGGCAGCGGTCGGTTCGGGAGAGCGATTGGGGGGGCTGCGCCAGGTCTTCTCGAGAAAACGCAGTTTATTAGAAGTTAAGTGATTGCTGATATGTTGTTTGATTTACTCTTGTTAAATTCTACTTGTGTTCTTGGTGAGTCTCTCATCCCCAGCTTGCTCGTCTGTCTCTCGTCCGCATTTGTTAGGCAGTTAGTGTTTGTCTGTCTGACGGTCTGCCGTACGTTAATAGCTGCCTCTGTCATGTTTGTCGGATTTGGTGTTAACGAATTTATTCCTTAAAGGCGAAATTCTTGAAATATGTTTCTATCTTGCTTATCATCTTGAGAGGCGGTATATGTGTAATGTAGAGCATGTTGTACATTTTATGTAAGTCTGCATTTTATGGGTTTTATTTAAACAGTCATCTTGCCACCCTCCCCTTGTAAGAGTCATTAAAAAAATTGCACTTTCAGTGGCAAACAATTTGAGGGTTGTACCACTTCCATTCCTCTTACGGGGTGCATAGTTTACATGTTTGTATGAGTTGTTAAAATTTTTTGTTAAAAGTAATCTGGTGTGTTGCAGATTTGCACCAGAGTACTCTTTCAGAGGTGGTTGTGAGCGGTCGAGACTACGGCCGTGCTCAGAAGGAGCAGCCCGAAAGCTCCTACTTTTAATATTGTTCTTGCCTATAAATAACTGTAACTTGATATTTCGAGTGTGCTTTTCTGCTTATAATTTTAAATCTGTTTTGAAAAAGCTTTTGGGAACAAATTCACATTTGTTAAAAGTAATTTTCCATTTACTTCCTGGCAACCACTTTCACGCTCACCTAGTGTCAATGTTCTTGATGAATCGACAGTAAATAAAGCAAATTCTTTAAGAAAAAAAATGTTTGAAAATAAATTCGCGGTTCAGGCGTACTGCTAGATACAATACAAAACGGCTACATATGCAAAAGTAAACATGGCGTCTGTTGCATCGAGTCACATTCCGTTTGGAGCAGATGCGTGTTTCAGATTTAGCGTCTTCACACGCCGAGTGGAGGGGAACAGGAGCTTCCAAGATGCTACTCCAGTCGGGTGTAAAATGCACTTGCACAACGGAAAAATACTGAACGCCAAAATGATGATTTGGTCCTGTCTGACTACCCCCTGAAGCAGATCTTAGGATCTCTTAATGCTTTTTGACGTATAAATCACAACCATAAGTTAAATGAATGATTAAGGCAACGGATACTACTAAATAATAAATTCCTTCTCATTATACATTTATTGTAAATTTAAAAAAAAATTGTTCAAATGATTGTGAGCACTATGGGACTTAACTTCTGAGATCATCAGTCCCCTAGAACTTAGAACTACTTAAACCTAACTAACCTAAGGACATCACACACATCCATGCCCGAGGCAGGATTCTAACCTGCGACCTTAGCGGTCGCGCAGTTCCAGACTGTAGTGCCTAGAACCGCTCGGCCACTCCGGCCGGCGTAGATTAAAAAAAACAAAACTTTACTACAAATGTCTATAATTCCTAACTAAAATTTGTGATCAGTTGCTCAACTCTGCCCCTTTTATGGCCACGCGATCGCCGGCCGGAGAGGCCGAGCGGTTAAAGGCGCTACAGTCTGGAACCGCACGACCGCTACGGTCGCAGGTTCGAATCCTGCCTCGGGCATGGATGTGTGTGATGTGCTTAGGTTAGTTAGGTTTAAGTAGTTCTAAGTTCTAGGGGACTTATGAGCACAGCAGTTGAGTCCCATAGTGCTCAGAGCCATTTGAACCATTTTTTGGCCACGCAATCTAACATAAATAATGCGAAAAGACTGACATCATCTACGTACGAAACACTACTTTCAAAGATGACCTATGGTGGTGTGAAAACTCAGTGGAAATAACCTAGGGTCATCACAAAAATGGTTCAAATGTCTCTGAGCACTATGGGACATAACGCCGGAGGTCATCAGTCGCCTAGAACTTACAACTACTTAAACCTAACTAACCTAAGAACATCACACACATCCATGCCCGAGGCAGGGCTCGAACCTGCGACCGTAGCTAGCGTCATCACAGCCCTAATAAGCCGAAGAAATTAGCAATATCACCGTATGTACAGCGTCCGGTTCATCGGAGTAATCCAGCCACAAAATAAAACTCTTTGAAACACTATGACGGCAGAAGGCGGTCCTATGACTAATATACTCTAATACTGTCTTCTCCCCTCTGTGTTCTACGGACAGAATTCACTAATGTCTCATCATAAGTTTAGGCAGAAGAAGTGCTCTCAATCACTGAACACTGCGTACTCAACGACCACTTCCAACCCGGGGGTGAAGACCAGAATCATATAAGTTAGCAACAGTACAGTGCCTAACCGTTCTAACAATAAACTCTCCTGAGAGCAAAAACAGCAAGTCCGCCTGTACCAACAGAGCTGATACTGAGCGACCGTCACACACGGGCGCTCAAAAACGGGAGACCCTATACTCATACAGTGGTACACTTCTGAGTAAAAATCCGTGGAAATAACGTAGTCTGCGTGATTTCCGAGGTGACGCTTCCTCGTACCTCTCAGCTGCGTCTAAGATTTGCAGAGTTCCAGGTTATCCCTTCTGGTCCCGCGACAACACCACCGACCGCAATTCAGCGCTCAGGTGCCCCGAGCGTCCGTCTGGCTACTTCCTGTGTTTAAGCAGGACCAACGCACCTGTGTGGGCCTTCCACCCAGCGCTTGAGTTCCGCCTGCCGTTTCATCTCCGCTGCCGTTCCAACCTCTTCTCGTATAGGCAATCAGACATTATGCCGTCTTTTTATTAAAGACAGTTCGTCACCTTTCATGCAATAAGCATTAACAATTACTTACAAGGTGTATGTGACAGTGTCATTCTCCTTTAAATATTCATATATATGATGTAGATGAAGATGAAATGGGAGATGCGATACTGCGTGAAGAGTTTGACAGAGCACTGAAAGACCTGAGTCGAAACAAGGCCCCCGGAGTAGACAACATTCCATTGGAACTACTGACGGCCTTGGAAGAGCCAGTCCTGCCAAACTCTACCATCTGGTGATCAAGATGTATGAAACAGGCGAAATACCCTCAGACTTCAAGAAGAATATAATAATTCCAATCCCAAAGAAAGCGGGTGTTGACAGATGTGAAAATTACCGAACTATCAGTTTAATAAGCCACAGCTGCAAAATACTAACGCAAATTCTTTACAGACGAATGGAAAAACTAGTAGAAGCCGACCTCGGGGAAGATCAGTTTGGATTCCGTAGAAATACTGGAACACGTGAGGCAATACTGACCTTACGACTTATCTTAGAAGAAAGATTAAGGAAAGGAAAACCTACGTTTCTAGCATTTGTAGACTTAGAGAAAGCTTTTGACAATGTTGACCGGAATACTCTCTTTCAAATTCTAAAGGTGGCAGGGGTAAAATACAGGGAGCGAAAGGCTTTTTACAATTTGTACAGAAAGCAGATGGCAGTTATAAGAGTCGAGGGACATGAAAGGGAGGCAGTGGTTGGGAAGGGAGTGAGACAGGGTTGTAGCCTTTCCCCAATGTTATTCAATCAGATGATACCTAGTTGTCGTTGTAGATCAGAGAAAAGTCTGTAGATGAGTGCTTGTAAGGTACGAAATTATAGCTACCTTACAACGTCACTGGTCAGCTCCAAGTCAGCCTGTCTGCTGATGGACAACTATCGTGAAACGAAAATTTGGTGTCACTTGTAGAGTAACTCTTCTGAGATACTGCCACGTCTGAGCAGCCCTTATCCCTCAGGAACAAAAGAACAGAATCCTGCTCGAAGTGGATCGAAAGAGAGGCAGGAAGTACAGTTTAAACTTCTGGTCCCAGAGCACAAACCTATCCACTAACGTTCCGCCCCATCTCTGGGAGACATCTTCAGAGTATGAATCGGTCCTGGCTGAGAGTCACTCCACAGGCGTCTTGACTTCGAACTGTCCAGCGACATAACAGAATGTATCTAAAAAAAAAATTGTATATTGATTACATTTCAAGCCTAGTAGAACATTCCTTTTTTCTGTTTCATCTTCCGATGTATTCTGATGCGTATTAGTACCAACACATACAAGACGGGTAGATGACAGAAGCATATAGGTTTGTTGAAAATCCAGTAAGATTGAAACTTGTCATACTGCAAAAAATCTGTGCAATAGCGACTGAAAACTATAAGCGATGTGTCGGCTGTAAAACAATCTACCCGTCCAGGCCTTTCAGGCCCAAAGTATGTCGACCGACCGCCGCGTCACCCTCTGTCCTGCGCTGTGATGTGGATGTGGTGTGCAGATGCGTGTGGTCGGCACAACGCTCTCCCGATCGTTTCGCCCATCTCCTGGATCGCGGAGATGCTATTTCTCATTCAACTGGTATCACGAGGCTGAGTGGATCCCGCACTATTCCTCCCACCAAGGAAAAACCTTCAGCGGCACCAGGAGTCGACCATGGATCCTCAACACTGCAGCCTTCTACGCTCACCACTCAGCTAAGGAAGTGGACATACGTCGGATTTAGTGATACCAGAATGTGACGTCGGTTCTCTCCTGCAGAGGAAATAAGACGGCATATGTAAGGACGACACGTCCCATGACCGAGCAGTTTAGTCACCATAAAGACAAACGCTGCAAAGACGGTCGAAATGTCGGATTCTTGGTTGGTTTAGTGATCCATCATGACGCGATCGAACACCCGTACGGGAACATAGGAAATAAAATGCCTTCACAGTTAGGCTCAATTGCGTATCTAACACTGAAGGGCCAAAGAAACTGGTATAGGCAAATGCGTATTCAAATAACGAGATATCTAAACAGGCGGAATACGGCGCTCCGATCGGGAACGCGTAAGTAAGGCAACAAGTGTCTGGCGCTGTTGTTAGATCGGTTACAGCTACTACAATGTCAGGTTATCAAGATGTAAGTGAGCTGGAACGTGGCGCATGAGCGGTGGGACACAGAACTTCCACCGGCCGTGGTGGCCGAGCGGTTCTAGGCGCTTCAGTCTGGAACCGCACGACCGCTACGGTTGCAGGTTCGAATCCTGCCTCGGGCATGGATGTGTGTGATGTCCTTAGGTTAGTTAGGTTTAAGGGGCTCCGGAACGCCCTATACTTGCAATGTTAAAATAACGCTTATAAATTACATCTTTCCTCACAAAGTATTTGAGGTAGGAAGTTGAACTTTTTACAGATTATTTATTGGAATATGGGCTACAACTTAACACAGCGATTTTACAAAATTTTAGTTCAGTTATTAAAGATGATTTTTTTTCAATTTTAATGAAAATTCACAGCATTTTTTTGCGATTTTTATTTATATATTCAAAAATATACAGTTTTTTGGAAAAAGGCTGTGTTAAATTATGCAGAAGGTACTGTGTAACATTTACTGAAAGTTTGAAACAAATATGTTTGGAAGATCCTTAGAAAACGTGTAATTAGTATGAGAAAATAAAAGTTTTGGGAATCGAGCGACAAAGATTGGATTGACTTTTTAGTGCATTCCAGGTCCATAGGATGGATTATCTTCATCCTCTGCAAACTCCTCCTCCAGCTTCCTCTTGTTCCTCCTCCTGTTTACTCTTGCTTGTATTTCTAGACTCTTTACAGCCCTGTCTGCAGCCCCAAGGCGTTCCTTGTCTAAAGCAAGCATCGCTCGTACCATGTTAGAACCTATCTTCATTCCCACATTTCTAAATACCTTTCGCTTTCCAACATTTCTCTTTTTCTTAAAAGCCTTCAGAGGATTTCTAATAACTTTACTTTTACTCATTATTATACTCCAACAAAACAGAGACTCAAGAAACAGAATTAATTACGAATATTTTCGAGATGTGAGAGGAAATAAACATGAAACAATCGATAATCACACCAGCGATATATATTGAAGCATCACAAGTTAGACA
This sequence comes from Schistocerca cancellata, assembly GCF_023864275.1. NCBI lineage: Eukaryota > Metazoa > Arthropoda > Insecta > Orthoptera > Acrididae > Schistocerca > Schistocerca cancellata. The sequence continues at coordinate 37,757,727 of NC_064637.1, read as the reverse complement.
CAACACATACTTTATCTCACATCACTAAAATGTACCTGATGAACACGGACGTTAATACTAACACCATTTGACAGCAGTTTAACAGCGCCACAGTGGGTCACGCCCATGTAGAACACATTTCAAAAAAAATTTAAAAATAGTTGTAGTCTTCTGAATTGAATAAATTATATATCTATTAAAAGGTAATAGTCTGCAGATTCAGAAAACGCAAAAAAGTAAAAGTAAGTAGTTCTAAGTTCTAGGGGACTGATGACCTCAGAAGTTAAGTCCCATAGTGCTCAGAGCCAATAGAAGCATTTGAACAGCACCTCCGAGGGAGCGATGACCTTTTCCCGTACGACCATTGCACGAATGTACCGTCGGTATCTTGAATCCGGTAAAACATCGTATCTCCGACATCGCTGCGGCCGGAAAAACTTCCTGCAAGAACGGGACCAACGACAACTGAAGAGAATCGTTCGACGTGGCACAAGTGCAGCCATTCCGCAGATTTCACTGCTTGGCCATCAACAAGAATCAGCGTGCGAATCATTCAACGAAACATCATCGATATGGGCCTTCGGAGCTGAGGACCCTCTCGTGTACCCTGATGACTGCACGGCACAAAGCTATACGCCTAGACTGGGCCCGTCAACACCGACACCCGATTAATGATGACTGGAAATATGTTGCCTACTCGGACGAGTATCGTTTCAAATTGTATCGAGCGCATGGACGTGTACGGATATGGAGAAAATCTCATGAATCCATGGACCCTGCATGTCAACAGGGGATCCTCAAGTTGGAGGATGTTCTGTAATGATGTGAGGCGTGTGCGGTTGGAGTGATATGCGGCTCTGATACGTCTAGTGATGCCTCTGGCAGGTAACACGTGCGTAAGGATCCTGTCTGATCACCTGCAGCCATTCATGTGCGTTGTGAATTCCGACGGACTTGGGCTGTTTCAGCAGGATAATGCGACACCCCACAGTTCCAGAATTGCTACAGAGTAGCTCCAGGAACACTCTTGTGAGTGTATACACTTCCGATGGCCGTCAAACCCTCCAGGCATGAACATCATTGAGCATATGTGGGATGACATTCAACGTGCTGTTCATAAGAGATCTCCAACCCGACGTCCTCTTACGGATTTATCGAGAACCCTGTAGGATTCATGGTATCAGTTCTCTCCAGCACTACTTCAGACAACAGTAGAGTCCATGTCACGTCGTGTTACGGCACTTCTACCTCCTCGCGGGGGCCCTAGACGATGTTAGGCAGGTGTACCAGTTTCTTTGGCGCTATATCTCAAACAAAACTCACTCAACCCCACGGTGTAGAGAACTAAAGCTAGCAAAATTCATACACTCGTCGGACTGTTTGTCGCTGTAAATGCAAGCTCGTCAGATAATGTATTAGGAAGCGAGCAGAAAAGTAGGAACTTATTCAGAACTAAGGTAAAGATACAAATGCTCTGCCGCTAAGGAACGCAAGGTTGCTGATGGAAAGGAATGCTGGAAGTTCTTGACAAATTAAAAATCTGTGCTGATCCGAAATTCCAACGCAAAACCCTACCTCTGGTGGGCGACGCTCTTTCGAAACAAACGGCTACATACGACCAGTGCAGATACATGTAACTTGGTTTACAGCAGTTAGAAAGAAAGAACTATTTCTTTGCTTATTAGTGTCTGTTTTGTGTAAAGGTGCATTTGTTCGATATGAGTTTTCGACGTTGTTGATTATATTGCTAGATACTACTGAAGCCGTATGTCAGTGCTTTCTGAATTTATTGGTGAAATATTTGAGCGGAGTGGAAACAAGAGGCCCTAGAAATTACAAAGTGGATTTACGTCCGAATTTTCATGGCCGACAAAGAGCGGGAAATAGGTAGATGGGCAAGTGGGGTATGAAATTCAACAGGTACAGTGTAACAAAAAAATATCTAATTCTTCGAAAGTAATTGTGGTAATTAACAAAAATTTAACCAGTGATCCGAGAGAAAACTGAAACTTTACACGAACGTCTACTATTGGCTGTGTAGAAACTGTGGAATTCTCTGTTTCATGTTGAAAAGATAATATAAACGTCAAATTACAACATAAATTCGAATTTTTGTGTTTCTCTGGATCTATATGCACCCCATAATACACTCATGCTCATAAATTGAGGATAATGCTGATACATGGTGAAACAACGCTCTGGTTTGCAGGTTTAAATCACCTTGGGGTATGACCATGCAGTGCATTTGTCCTGAAAGGGACCTGTATAGAGGTCGAGGTTTGATGGTGTGGGATGGGATTATGATTTGTTATGCCTGCCACAGACGGCCCCTGCTAGACAGGCTACACTCAAGACACCCCTGTGTACCACGTAACATAGACAAGCACTTGCAGGCGCAACCATGAGGAAAACAATTCTTCAAAACAAACAGAACTTGCTAGAGAATAATGCGAACCGTTTTCGGCAGAGATCGCCTCACAGACACAGGGGAAGTTGGAGTACTCCGCCGACCTCCGCCGGCTTTATAAGGCCAGCGCAGCAGCAGTGCAGCCAGTTCCTCGCCGAGCTAGGACCAGCTCCGTTGGACCTCACAAACACTCTTGATGAATAGTCGTCTACATGTTATTCGTTTTCTTTGTGTGTATACAGTGATTGTTCGAGAAGTGTAGTTCAGTTTCAATAAAGGACATTATACTGAGTGTTCTACAATACTGAGTATTCTTCAGTGGCGACGAGTATAGTGGAATGAACCGACGACCATCACGGTTACGACAGCAGCACCTACGGAATGACAAAAATTCTTAGAAGGACTTCTGCACCGGTTTTTGGAACCTCAGACACAACTGATCGCCGAAATCCGAAGCCGCCACCACCCTTCGCCGCCACCGCCGTTCCAAACATTCAACGATGAAGTTTAAGAATGGGAAACATACGAACGACATCTCCGGCAACACTTCACGATTCATCAAGTCACCCAAGAAGACAGGCAGCGCTATTTTTTCTTGTCATGGGACCAATCGAAGATGTACATCTTGCTCACGAAACTACAGCCACCGGACCCCGATTCCCTCACCTTCACCGCATCTGTGCGACGTTAAATGCCTACTACAAACACCGACATCACGTACTTGCAATTCTACCAATGCCGGAAGAAACCCGAGCAGACCTATCGCCAGTGGGCCGCCGAACTGCATGGCCTCAGCAGGAAACTTAAGTTTCACACACACATCTTTCCAAGGAATCCTACCCTGATGAAATGGTGCGTGACCACTTGATACACGCAGCGCCAGACGTCGATTTCTGCCACGACGCCCTCAAGTTAGAAGACCCGTCCCTCGAGCAGGTCACAGAACTAGACTATAAGTTCGAAATTTCTACAGCCGCCGATCGTCGACTGGAATCGTGGGACGGACACCGAAGACGTCGCAGCAATCCACAGCTCCACGCCGCGCTCCTCCCGCCGCCGCGGTCGTACACCGCCTCAACAACAAGACGCCGAGTCGCACCATCCCGACCGAGGCCAACAGCCACTGCAGCAACAACACAACCGGAAACGTCGTCGTGGGGATCGTCTCCGCCTGCCCTGCTGCCCCACCTGGTATTCAACACATGACAAGACTGCCCAGACCGCTGGGTGCAATGCACACACTGCGGCAGGGGAGGCCACTTAGCGTCCGTTTGTCGCGCAAAAACTACCACCTCCAGCAACCGCCAGCCCGGGCCGTATCCAGACGGCTTCAACAACACTCCAATGGACATCGACCAGGTAGACAACTCATCGACATCAAAAATTTTTGTAGATGTCACCATCAATGACAAGCCTCTGCGTCTGCAAGTGGACACCGGCGCAGCAGTATCCTTGATTAATTAAACTTCATAAGCCAACATTGGTTCACCACCCCTCTCTCCAGACCCTAAGCACCTGCTGGCGTACAATAAGCAAGAGATAGCTCTCCTAGGACAATTCATGGCTCAAGTACAGATCGGTTCACCGTCCAGTCACGTTTCTGGTTGTCAACAATTCCTCCACAGCAGATTTATTCAGACCGGACGCCTTCCGCTTATTCGGATTTTCCATTGTGGGCGATGTTCACCTAGTGTCTCAGCACGTTCCTTTTACTGAAGCTGATGCACTCTGTAATGAATTCCAGGACGTGTTTTCACCGGGCAGAGGCTGCGCCAAGCACTTTGAGACCTCGCTGCAACTCCGTCCCGCCGCCCGGCCCCGTTACTTCCGGGCAGCCGGGTACCAGTGGCACTACAACAGCCGCACAAAGAAGAACTCCAGCGTCTTCAAGATGAAGGGGTTCTCCAGCCCGTGCGGTTCAGCTTGTGGTCCACGCCTTTAGTCATCGTGCAGAACCCAGGTCGCCGCCTTCGCCTCTGCGGTGACTTTAAGTCTACAGTCAACCCACAGCTTCTCGTTGACGACTATCCCCTTCCACGACCGGAAGATCTTTTTTGCAAATTGGCAGGGGGCTCCTACTTTACCAAAATCGACCTAGCAGAAACATATCTCCAAATTCTTCTTGATCTTCCCTCTCGACAATACACGGTTATAAATACTCCTTTCGGCCTCTTCCAACTAAACTGACTCATGTTCGGTTTAGCCAGTGCTCCTGCAATCTTTCAAAGATACCTGAACAACTTCTCGCTGATACCCGGGCTGTATAAATTACTTAGATGACAAAGTCGTCACGGGGTCCTCCTCCGAAGAACACAGCCAACCTCCGCCTCCTCTTCCTCCGCCTTCTGAACTGCAGGTCTGAAATGTAATATTTCTAAATGTTCCTTTTTCCAACAATCTATTTCCTATCTGGGTCACATCATTTCCCAGGTTGACATTTCTCCATCTTTCTCTTATATCGACGCCATTAACAACCTGCCCCGTCCCTGGGACCTTCATCAGTTGAAATCCTTCTTGGGCCAAATTTCGTACTACAGGAAATTCGTTCCTTCTGCAGCTCAAGTGGCAGCACCCCTGTACCACCTCTGCCGCAAAAATGTCCTTTCTGTTGGACCCCAGTCTGCGAGACCGCCTTCCATACCCTCAAACAGCAGCTCCAATCCGCTGTATGTCTCATGCTTTATGATCCAAATCTTCCTTTGATACTTGCTACGGACCACTCTGAGTATGGTTTGGGCGCCGTCCTGTCTCAAATATTGCCGGATGGCACAGAGCACCCCATAGCATACATCTCAAAAGCTCTGTCCACAGCACAAATCAAATATTCCCAAATCGAGAAAGAAGCACTTGCCTTGGTTTTTGCCTGTTCCAACCTCTATCCCTTTCTCTATGGCAAGTCCTTTCACATTATTACTGATCACAAACCGCTCTTTATTTGCGCCTTCCGCGCGGTTACCGACAAAAACATCCCACTGTCTCCACCGTTGGGCGTTGTTCCTATCCCAATTTCGCTACACCATGCATTTCCGTACCACCTCCCAGCATGCCAACGCAGACACCTTGTCGCGTCTACCTCAAGATCGGGACCCTGCTTTTGACCAGTTGCACCACCTCGTTTTTCAGATTGATGATGAAGTGCAAGAGGCCCTGAAGGCAATTCCCGTTACAGCTGTCACAGTAGCTGCAGCCACCGCAGCAGATTCCCTCCTCCGAGTCGTCTGACACCATGATCTGCATGGATGGCCATCCTCGCCGCCTCCTTGGGACCAACGCCACCTCCAGTTGTACTATTCCATCCGACATCAGCTTTCGGTGGCAGAAGGAGTCCTCCTTCACTTAGATTCAGCAGAACCGAGGGTCATCATTCTGAGATCCCTACATTCTTCACCAAGGGCATCGGGGGATCGTTTGCACCAAATCCCTCGCAAGAAGGCATGTTTTTTGGATAGGCCTCACATCTGACATCACAGAGATGGTGCGGCGCTGTACCGTCTGTGCCCACCAATTGCCTCGTCCCCCCCATAAATTCCTTCCCTGGCCTATGCCGAATGCTCCCTGGGAACGCATCCACCTCGACTTCGCGTGACCATTTCTAGGCCACCAATGGCTCCTAGTCATGGATGCATTTTCCCATTTCCCGTTCATCATTCGGTGTTCAGCAATCACCATGCACATTACCTTATCAGCCCTCACAAAATTATTTTGTTTGGAAGGATTACCGAAAGCCATAGTCATGGACAATGGACCACAATTTCGAAGCCAGGAATTCCTCTCGTTTTGCACTGACAATGGAATTCAGCATCTTCTTACCCCGCCCTTTCATCCCAAATTCAATGGGGAAGCGGTACGCCTGGTCAGAACTTTCAAGACACAAGTGCTCAAATATACCAAAGACCACTCCCTTGAAAATGCTCTGACGCTATTCCTCTGTTCCTATCAAGCCACTCCGATAGGGGACAAAAGCCCAGTAGAAGCACTCCACGGCCGCCAACCCAGGACCCTCCTACATCTTCTCTTGCCCTCTCCAAGAATTCAGATTCCTACTGGACAGTCCCAGTTCTTTCCTGGCTCCTTAGTCTGGACCCGAGGTTTTGGCTCTAGAGCAGGTTGGCTGCCCGCCGTCATCCAGTGTTCCCGGGGTCGCCAAATTTTTGATGTCATCTTGGATGGCCACATAGTCCGTCGCCATCTAAATCAATTGCGTCCTCGCTACCCTGCGCCACCTGCACCGCACCCTACGACACGGACCACCGGCTCTACAACCCATTCCGAAACACCTACACCGACCCTTTCACTACTGCCGTCTCATCGTTGCATGGGTGACGTTTCAGGGCAACAGTCGCCGCCACCAGCACCACCAATACAGCAGCAGCCGACGGACCAGCTGCCCGGCCCCTCTTCGACGCCTCCCCAGCAACCGATGGCCACCGATGAAGATGAACTGATGCCACTGGTCCCGCCCATGCCGCCATCACAACCGATACGCCGGTCAGCTCGCATCGCAGGACGTACAGCACCATATTCTCCAAGAGGCAGCCTCCGCAGCCTCCTCCAGGGAGCCGCAGCCGCAGATCTCCACGACGTAGCGCCTCTCGATCTTTCGCGCTGCACCCCCCCCCCCCCCCCGGCGGGAAGGGTGGTATGTTAACGTCTGCCACAGACGGCCCCTGCCAGGCAGACTACACTCAAGACACCCCTGTGTACTATTCAACATACACACGCAATTGCAGGCGCAACCAAGAGGAAAAAAATTCTTCAAAACAAAGAGAACTTGCTAGAGATTAATGCGAACCTTTTTCTGCAGAGGTCGCCTCACAGGGAAAGTTTGAGTACTCCGCCGACTTCCGCCGGCTTCATAAGGCCAGCGCAGCAGAAGTACAGCCAGTTCCTCGCCAAGCTAGGACCAGCTCCGACGGACCTCACCAACGCTCTTGATGAATGGTCGTCTACAAGTTATTTGTCTTTGTGTATATATAGTGATTGTTCGAGAAGTGTAGTTCAGTTTCAATAAAGGACATTATACTGAGTGTTCTACAATACTGAGTATTCTTCATGATTGGAGCATGTACAACCCTGCATGTCTTTGACAGAGGAACTGTAACAGGTCAGGTGTATCGGGGCGTCATTTTGCACCAGTATGTCCGCCGTTTCAGGGGTGCAGTGGGTCCCACCTTCCTCCTGATGGATGATAACGCACGGAACCCACCGAGCTACCATCGTGGAGGAGTACCCTGAAACAGACGATATCAGGCGAATGGAGTGGACTGCCTGTTCTCCAGACCTAAACCCCATCGAGTACGTCGGGGATGCTCTCGGTTGACGTATCGCTGCACCTCTTCAAACACCTAGGACGTTTCAGGAGCTCCGACAGGAACTGGTGCGACAATGGAAGGCTATACACCAGCAGCTGCTCGACCACCTGATCCAGAGTATGCCAACCCGCTGTGCGGCCTGTGTACGTGTGCATGGTGATCATATCCCATACTGATGTCGGGGTACATGCGCAGGAAACAGTGGCATTTTGTACTACATGTGTTTCGAAACTGTTTTCACAACTTATCACCAATACCATGGACTTGGAGATCTGTGTGGTGTGTGTTACTTATGTGCCTATGCTATTAGCGCCAGTTTTATGTAGTGCCACGTTGTGTGGCACCACATTCTGCAATTATCTTTAATTTATGAGAATTAATGTAAAATTGCGATCCGTATTTAAATATGCTATATTTCATGCTTTCTGAACAAAACTTGAAAGAAAAATTAAGGAGAAAAAGATCAAATGTTTTGTAAAATGATTTGCCTAATAGTAAGAAGTAAAATAGATTAGAGAAACATTTGACGAGCCTCGTTTGCTGTACATAATATCCAGCATTATTCAAAGATGCGTCAAATGTTTGCCAAATTTATTTTATGTTTACTTTTAGACAGATCATTTTACAAAACATTTGACTTATTTCGTTGAGTTAATTTTATACATTTCATTTTTCTTATTTTCGTTCTGAATCTTCGACTGCACAACAGTAGCATCACTCTGAAGAAGAAAAGGAGAACGAGTGATATGAATTATACAGTCGTCTTCAGAATAATCAAGGTCTGTTAATTTCGACAATTATTGATTAATACTTACTGCGTTGCTTAATCGTACACTAGGCTGTGGCCTAACATTTTACATACTAAGTGTTCACTGCTACATCTCGAATGCTGTAACAAGGTATCTCAGAGAAGGCAGACCATTAATTCATACTAAATTTAAGAATTCATTAAGTTTTTAAGTGCGGCCCGGCGGTTAAGAGTATAGGAATTTGACCTCGAGTCCAGAGGTCTGGAGTTCAGACCTCAGATCAGACAATGCTAAGATTTTATTATATGCGTATCGCTTCTTTCATTCCCTCAGTGATTTCTTTTTTAAATTTGGAAAATGTAGAGTGGCACCATGGTTCGCAATGCACTTTAAACTGTAGGTGACCCTCCTATAAATCTCTGGGTAAGTCAATTCAAAGTTCGGAGGAAGACGACAGCACATCACCTCAAACAGAGACATGCCTACTAAAGCACTTCAAATGGTTCAAATGGCTCTGAGCACTATGCGACTTAACTTCTGAGGTCATCAGTCGCCTAGAACTTAGAACTACTTAAGCCTAACTAACATAAGGACACCACACACATCCATGCCCGAGGCAGGATTCGAACCTGTGAACGTAGCGGTCGCTCGGCTCCAGACGGCAGCGCCTAGAACCGCTCGGCCCCTCCGGTCGACTACTAAAGTACTCCAGTGGTCAAACCAGCCTTCGTGTGTAGGCCCATGTTATGTTCAACAGTTTTAATTTTTGAATTTAAGGAAAAGAACGTAATACATGTCTGTTACTTAACTTAGGCACCGAACGACAGCAGCAAGAATGCCATGCAGGTGGAAATGAGACATATAACCATTACATTCATTCGAAACATAACATCGATTTTCCACATAAAGTAGTCAACATATTCTGATCTTTTTTCCGGCAGCAATGGCAGTTTCAAGATGTCTTTCTATTGGGTAGCTGACAACATACACTATCCTTACCCGTCAGTGGATCCACTTGCGTAAACACTGCACATGTTTAGAAAATGTTGTCAGTTTCTTCACCGTTCGAGCTAATTTGATCGGGGCACCTACCTGAAACAAAAAGAAGAAAACACGTTTTAAGTGTCCTGCGAGCACGTATTCTCGAGAGAAATAATCAGTGTTGATTAGAACCACCATGCGTTAGACATACAACAGACAGTAACAATGTGGAAAGAATCAACTTACAAGCTACCTATATCAATCAACTTACGAAATACCTATATCAATTTTTGCATCTGTTCCGCAATGCAATTCGTTTAGGTGAGGTTGCTTTATGAAACATGCATAGTGTGATTACTTCAGCCACGAATTACTTAGTTTTATGTTTTCCGACTGGCCGTTCCTGAGCTACAGAAAAGCAGCGACAGCTCAGTAGGTATTGTTTGCGTGAAAATTTCATATAGAGCTATCCATACTAGGCCCCAGGAGTAGACAACATTCCATTAGAACTACTGACGGCCTTGGGAGAGCCAGTCCTGACAAAACTCTACCATCTGGTGAGCAAGACGTATGAGACAGGCGAAATACCCTCAGACTTCAAGAAGAATATAATAATTCCAACCCCAAAGAAAGCAGGTGTTGACAGATGTGAAAATTACCGAACTATCAGTTTCATAAGCCACAGCTGCAAAATACTAACACGAATTCTTTACAGACGAATGGAAAAACTAGTAGAAGCCGACCTCGGGGAAGATCAGTTTGCATTCCGTAGAAATACTGGAACACGTGAGGCAATACTGACCTTACGACTTATCTTAGAAGAAAGATTAAGGAAAGACAAACCTACGTTTCTAGCATTTGTAGACTTAGAGAAAGCTTTTGACAATGTTGACTGGAATACTCTCTTTCAAATTCTAAAGGTGGCAGGGGTAAAATACAGGGAGCGAAAGGCTATTTACAATTTGTACAGAAACCAGATGGCAGTTATAAGAGTCGAGGGGCATGAAAGGGAAGCAGTGGTTGGGAAGGGAGTGAGACAGGGGTGTAGCCTCTCCACGATGTTATTCAATCTGTATATTGAGCAAGCAGTAAAGGAAACAAAATAAAAATTCGGAGTAGGTATTAAAATCCATGAAGAAGAAATAAAAACTTTGAGGTTCGCCGATGACATCGTAATTCTGTCAGAGACAGCAAAGGACTTGGAAGAGCAGTTGAATGGAATGGACAGTGTCTTTAAAGGAGGATATAAGATGAACATCAACAAAAGCAAAACGAGGATAATGGAATCTAGTCGAACTAAGTCGGGTGATGCTGAGGTAATTCGATTAGGAAATGAGACACTTAAAGTAGTAAAGGAGTTTTGCTATTTGGGGAGCAAAATAACTGATGATGGTCGAAGTAGAGAGGATATAAAATGTAGACTGGCAATGGCAAGGAAAGCGTTTCTGAAGAGGAGAAATTTGTTAATATAGAGTATAGATTTATGTGTCAGGAAGTCGTTTCTGAAAGTATTTGTATGGAGTTTAGCCATGTATGGAAGTGAAACATGGACGATAAATAGTTTGGACAAGAAGAGAATAGAAGCTTTCGAATTGCGGTGCTACAGAATAATGCTGAAGATTAGATGGGTAGATCACATAACTAACGAGGAAGTAATGAATAGGATTGGGGAGACGTTTGTGGCACAACTTGACCAGAAGAAGGGATCGGTTGGTGGGACATGTTCTAAAGGCATCAAGGGATCACCAATTTAGTATTGGAGGGCAGCGTGGAGGGTAAAAATCGTAGAGGGAGACCAAGAGATGAATACACTAAGCAGATTCAGAAGGATGTAGGTTGCAGTAGGTACTGGGAGATGAAGAAGCTTGCACAGGATAGAGTAGCATGGAGAGCTGCATCAAACCAGTCTCAGGACTGAATACCACAACAACAACACAATTAAAAAACTAAAATAGGTATCATTTAAGTTCCGCAATTTTTATATTAGATTTCGTTGCGAATCGACTTTCAGATTTGTAGACCATCATACGACAACTTAAGACTAAACACATACTCCACAGAACATCAGAGAGAGTTCATTGATGTAAAAAGTACGATTTTTCAGAGATATGCCAGCATTTTACAACTACATCTAAAAGCACAAACATATGAAAATACACAAATAAACTACGAACTAATAAACCTTATCGTACATTATACTGGAATATTAACATTATTACGTAAGGACGTTAAACCAAAACAATACATGTGAGTACTTGCACACACACACACACACACACACACACACACACACACACACACACACGTTATACACTGAATCGCCGAAGAAATTGGTATAGGCATGCGTATTCAAATACGAAGATATGTAAACATGCAGAATGTGGTGTCACCGCCAGACACCACACTTGCTAGGTGGTAGCTTAAATCGGCCGCGGTCCATTAGTACATGTCGGACCCGCGTGTCGCCGCCATCAGTACTTGCAGACCTAGCGCCACCACATGGCAGGTCTAGAAAGACGGACTAGCACTCGCCCCAGTTGTACGGACAACATTGCTAGCGACTAGACGTACGAGGCCTTCCTCTCATTTGCCGAGAGACAGTTAGAATAGGCTTCAACTAAGCACATGACTACGACCTAGCAAGGCGCCATTAGCCTTACCTACTTTGAGAGTTATAGTATAAATGTCTCAAGAAGAACGCTGTATTCATCAGAGAATAAAAGTTAAGTATAAAGCAACTACGTACTTTTCTTGCTACCATTCAATAGTTATCCTGTTTCAGACTTCACGCCCGTCTGCATTAGTTAGCGTGCCTTTCGGCTACCTCCGAGTGGTGTGGCTGTCTTGCTACGCCACAACACAGAATACGGCGCAGCAGTCGGCAACGCTTATACAGGGTGAGTCACCTAACGTTACCGCTGGATATATTTCGTAAACTGCATCAAATACTGACGAATCGATTCCACAGACCGAACGTGAGGAGAGGGGCTAGTGTAATTGGTTAATACAAACCATAAAAAAATGTACGGAAGTATGTTTTTTAACACAAACCTACGTTTTTTTAAATGGAACCCCGTTAGTTTTGTTAGCACATCTGAACATATAAATAAACACGTAATCAGTGCGGTTTGTTGCATTGTAAAATGTTAATTACATCCGGAGATATTGTAACCTAAATTTGACGCTTGAGTACCACTCCTCTGGTATCGGGGAGCACCGAATTACGTAGAGATCCAAAGGGAACGGTGATGGACCTTAGGTAAAGAAGAGACTGGAACAGCACATTACGTCCACATGCTAACACCTTTTTATTGGTATTTTTCACTGACGCACATGTACATTACCATGAAGGATGAGGTACACGTTCGACGGGCGTTTCATAGGACGTGGAGGACGCATAAATTGGCCAGCCCGTTCTCCTGATCTTACACCTCTAGACTTCTTTCTGTTGGGTACGTTAAAGGAGAATGTGTTCCGTGATATGCCTACAACCCCAGAGGATATGAAACAACGTATTGTGGCAGCCTGCGGCGATATTACACCAGATGTACTGCGGCGTGTACAACATTCATTACGCCAGAGATTGCAATTGTGTGCAGCAAATGATGGCCACCACATTGAACATCTATTGGCCTGACATGTCGGGACTCACTCTATTCCACTCCGTAATTGAAAACGGAAACCACGTGTGTACGTGTACCTTACCCCTCGTGGTAATGTACATGTGCGTCAGTGAAAAAGCCAATAAAAAGGTGTTAGCATGTGGACGTAATGTGCTGTCCTACGTAAAATCTCTAAGCGTGTCGAAGTCTTCTATCAAGTCACTCACTGACTAGTCTTGTGTGGCAGCAATTTTAAATTTCCCATTTAAGAAACCACTGACATTGGAGGATCGTACAAAAATAAAATGTCTTGACCGTCGCGCAGACTCCCGTATGGTCTACATGATAATAAGCATCCCTGGCGTAGAGAAGCAGCTGAAAGAGCTGAAAAGAAATGAGTCACATGGAATCCCAGTTCGTTCTTGTACTGAGCACTCCACGGCATTGGCCCCTTTCTTGGCTTGCGTTTATCGTAGATCTCCCGCCCAGTGACAAGTCCCGGGACAGTGGAAAAAAGCGCATGTGTCTCCAGTATATAATAGTAGTAGTATGGTATTCTGCCTTACGGCAGGTCTTGTCATGTAGTTAAACCTCTTCCACTTTCGCCTGCCCACGTCCAGTCTTTTCATTTCTGAATATTTGCCTCCTTTGATATTGTTCAGCATTTGATACCTTCTTTTTCCTCTTCCCCTTTTGCCCTCCACCATTCCTTCTATTCTTTCCTTCAATAAACAGTCGTTCTTCAAACAATTTCCAATCCAGTTCCGTTTTCTCTTTCTGGTTACTCTCAGCATCTCCAGTATATAAGAACGATAAAAGAACGGACCCACAAAATTACAGACTAACATCCCTAACGTTGGTTTGCTGCAGAATTCTTGCACATATTTTGAATTCGAATATAATAAATTTCCTTGGGACAGAGAAGCTTCTGGCCGGCCGCTGTGGCCGAGCGGTCATAGGCGCTTCAGTCTCGAACCGCGCGACCGCTACGGTCGCAGGTTCGAATCCTGCCTCGGGCATGGATGTGTGTGATGTCCTTAGGTTAGTTAGGTTTAAGTAGTTCTAAGTTCTAGGGGACTGATGACCACAGATGTTAAGTCCCATAGTGCTCGGAGCCATTTGAACCATTTAGAGAAGCTTCTGTCCATAAATGGGCACGAAGCAACATCGCACGTGGGAAACGCAGATTACCCTTACTTCACATACGAGGTATGTCCACAAGTAAGTTCCGTTCGGTTATATAAACGAAACGTGTACAGATACAGAAAAATATATTCATTGTACGAAAATCTGCAACTGTTAAACGACTTTTCTGCATAGCTTCCGAAGTTTTGTAGGCACGTGTCATAGCGTGGCACAAGTTTTTGTATGCCTTCTTCATAGAAGGTTGGCGCCTGTGTACTCAATCATGTGGTAACACGTTCTTTCAGCTCGTCATCATCGTTGAAGTGTTGACCTCCAAGGACAGATTTCAGGTGTAAAAAGAGATGAAAGTCGCTGGGAGCGAGGTCCGGCCTGTACGGAGGATGATCAAACGCGTCCTAGTGAAGCTTCTGTCAGACTTGTTTGGTTACATTCGCTTTGTGACGTCGGGCATTATCGTGGAAAAAAAAAACACCTTTTGACAGTAGTCCTCGGCGCTTGTTCTGTATTGCGCGGCGCAATTTCTTAATGGTCTCGGAGTAACCATGTGCATTGATTGTTTGGTCTCGTGGTAGGACATCAATCAGCAAAATGCCTCTTCTGTCCCGAAAAACGGTGCACATCACTTTTCGAGGTGTCAAGATTTGCTTAGGCTTAACCTTCTCTGGGTATGAAGTGTGCCTCCCTTCCACTGATTGCCGTTTTGTTTCAGGGGTGTCGTACGATACCCAGGTTTCACGACCCGTGACTATCCGAGAAAGAAAACCATCGCCTTCTTCATTGTAGCGTGTCAAAAACTGAAGTGCACTGCCCCTCTGGTTCTTTTTGTGTTGTTCAGTAAAAACTTTGGGTACCCAGCGTGAGCAAAGTTTTCGAAATTTCAATTTTTCAGTAATAATTTCATGAATTAGTGATCGTGAGATTTGCGGGACTTCCATAGCAAGGGTACTAATTGTAAACTTACGGCTGTGCCTAATCTCCTCTCCAGTTGTGTGAACCAGTTGATCAGTAACCACAGACGGGAGTCCACTTCGTTCTTCATCGTCCACTTGATCGCGTCCTTCATTGAACAGTCTGATGCATCTTCTGACCACTGGATCACTCATAGCGTTTTGTCCGTAAACCTCGCCGATGAATTTCCTTTTGTTTAACTTTCTTTGTATTTAGAAAACGAATCACAGATCTGATTTCACACGAGGCGGCATTTTCAATTACGGCTGACATTATAAAGAAGCACTACGAAGTACACGTCGGCAGCAGCGATCTGAAAATGGCGTACAAGTCTTCTCCTTGAGTCAGAGTGACTGCCGCGCATGCTCGGAACTGCAATCGTAGCGGTGCCGCGGATAGAAATAGAAACGGAACTTACTCTGTGGACGACCCCCGTAGATACCGCGTTGAGGGTCAACGGGCAGATCCCAGTTTCCTAGATTTTTCGGAAATCGTTCGACACGATGCTCCACTGCAGACTGTTGGCGAATATACTGTTGTTGTTGTGGTGTTCAGTCCTGAGACTGGTTTGATGCAGCTCTCCATGCTACTCTATCCTGTGCAAGCTTCTTCATCCCCCAGTCCCTACTGCAACTTACATCCTTCTGAATCTGCTTAGTGTATTCATCTCTTGGTCTCCCTCTACGATATTTACCTTCCACGCTGCACTCCAATACTAAATTGGTGATTCCATGATGCCTCAGAACATGTCCTACCAACCGATCCCTTCTTCTAGTCAAGTTGTGCCACAAACTCATCTTCTCCCCAATTCTATTCAATACCTCCTCATTAGTTATGTGATCTACCCAGCTAATCTTCAGGTACAAGTATGTGGAATAGGTTCCCAGATATGCTAGTCACTCGAAGACTTCTTAAGTAATAGAACGCGACCCTTTGTCCTCTACGGTGAGTGTTTATCAGTGGCAAGGGTGAAAGGTCTCTGTTGGATTCCTCTCATGTTAATTTCTTAAATCTGTTGTCATTTACGGCATAAATTCCTCTTCTAAATTTACCGTGGTGTTTCTGACTATCTTGGAGGAGACTGAGCAGTGAAACGTGTTACTTTTACACATAAACAAGAACGATCTGTCACACTACTACACTCTAAAACACAGTTTATATGTAATTCATGCCACACAGTCTCATACGGAACCTACATCCGCTTTCTTTTATATACTGTATATGATAAGATACTGTCATCCCCCTTCCCTTCTGTGTGAGAGGATGAATGAGCAAACGTATTTCTAGTTGCATGCTGGATGGTAGCAGACAAGCCTGTCTGCTAGAGAACAGTAGGACCAACGTCGGAACAGGTAGCTACGCTTTCTAAAAGCAAAGAGGTTTCTATCCTTAGTATGGTCCTGTCTGTCCCTTGTCATGTTGGTATAGGAAGCTGCCCCTCTGGCCACTTCCGTTTGTATTTGTGAGCCACCCTCAGGAAGGGACCACGGCAGTCTGTCCGCGGCGAGCGTCTGAAGTGGTAAGATCTCCGGGTAAGCGCGTGTCTGCTAAGTCCGTAGGACAATGGATTTCTTAAGTTCAGCCTAACTGAAAATTTAATCACCTTTATTTCAGGTTTAGCTCTAAAATATCTAATGTTATCTTAAACTGCAACGCAGTGTAATTCGAGTGTGAAGTTCAGAATATATTCCGGTAGTTGCTTTGTCACTACTTTATGAGTAAAGTGGAACCACGTGTTGATCAGTAACTCTAACTAGCATCATCAATCTTCAATGCGAATGTGCGTGAGATTGTAACGTCTCGTCTTGACAATATTTTTCAATATAGCAAGTTTTCTTTATGTTCAACCCACGTCGGATGTACTTGGTGAGACCAGTACCACGTGCTTATACAATTGTTTGACCCATAAGGTTAATAGTAAGACGATAGTAACCAGTTCGAGGTTTTTCTTTTGTAAATTGCTTTTCGATCTAATTTATTTTAATTATCAAAATTATTGTGGAGTTACACTCTTTGTGTAAACCAAGTTGACCACGTGAAGCATGTGGTGTAATCATCAAAGTAGCCCTCAGCTATTCTTTTCGGGAAGATTTCACAGAGAGTTAGTATGAATTTAGTATACCAGTGTGTGGTAATTACATGATAGACAAGATTGTGCTACGAATGTAACTTCTTTGGGTGAAAATTGAATCGGTTGGTTGTGGTTAATTTCCTCTTGCATATGTTTCAACGTTCTTCGTGTGTTATTTTATGAATGCAGTGTTGTATGCAGTCTCCCAATCTTTGCTCCATATTTGATGTGTGCCATAAGATTACAATCTCACATTTTCACAATCCTAAATAAGGCACCAGTTTAGTTATGAATCAAGTTTAATATGCTGAAATTTCAATGATCAATGTTAAAATAAATTTCCAAATATAAACTGATTTATTTATTTTTATTTAAATTCTCTTTTATATATATATATATATATATATATATATATATATATATATATATATATACCGGTTGTCGTATGACTATTAAAAGATTATAATTAATGTTAGTCTGGTTGGGAATTTGGTAAGCTAGACTGGATACCTGGTGAAACAGTTGCGCAGTACTGCAAGGTTAACTTCCCCAGACATCTCACAGCTTTTAACCCACTTTTATGGTCGTGAATAGCAGCACCGCTTGCAGGATAAAATAAAGTAACAACATTACAAGGGTACCGTCGGGAGTGTCCCAGAAAAGTATGATAGGACCGCTGCTCTTCTCTGTGTACATAAATCGTCTGGCAGACAACATAAACAGCAATTGACGGCTGTTTGCTGGCGACGCCGTGGTCTACAGTGAGGTGTGGTCGTTGAGTGACTGCTGGATAATGCAAGGTGACTTGGACAGAATTTCTACTTGATGTGATGAACCGTAGCTTGCTCTTAATGTAGGCAGAGATAAGTTATTGCAAATGAGTAAGAAAGCTACTCGCCTAATGTTGGAATACAGCGTTAGTGGTGAGCCCTTTGACACAGTCACATCGTTTATGTATCTCGGTGTGTTGTAGCAAAGCGATATGGAATGGGACGAGCATGTAAGGATCGCAGTAGGTAAGCCGAATGGTGGACTTTGGTTTATTGAAGTTGTTTTAGGGAAGTGTGGTTCGTCCGTAAAGGAGACCGTGTGTGGAATACTAGTGCCATCCATTCTTTAGTTGTACTCAGTTGTTTGGGATCCCCACCAGGTTAGGTTAAAGGAAGGCATTGCAGCAACGCAGAGACCTGTTGCTAAACTTTCTTACCTGTACTACTGATTAACGGGCAGGTATTGCGGAGACGCTACAGGAACTGAAATGGGAATCTCTTGAGGGGTGGCTTTTCCGCGAAACACTACTGACAACATTCAGTAAGCCGGCATCCGAAGTTGACTGAAGAACGACTCTGGTGCTGCCAACGTACATTCCGCTAAAGGGCCACTAAGATACAATAGCAAAAATTATGGCTCATTCGGAGACATACAGACAACTGTTTTTCCTTCGCTCTATATGCGAGTGGAATAGGAATGGAAACGTCTATCAGTAGAAAAAGCCATCCCCCGCCATGCACCGTACAGTGGCTTTATGGACACGAATGCAAATGTAAATATAGATACCAAACACAGTAGTCTATGCCAGTAATGACTCGTGTATTTTTTTCGGTCTTTATGTGGTTAGACTTGTAATCAAGAATTATAAAGCAAAAATGTCGTGCGACTAGGGTCTCCCGTCGGGTAGAACTTTCATCGGCTACAAGTGATCCGATTTGACGTCACTTCGGCGACTTGCGCGTCGATGAGGATGAAATGATGATGATTAGGACAACACAACACCCAGTCCCCGAGCGGAGAAAATCTCCGACCCAGCCGGGAATGGAAGCGGGACCCTTAGGATTGACAGTCTGTCGCACTGACCACTCAGCTACGAGGGGTGGACAGTATAAAGTAAGATAAGGTTTCAAATGGTTCAAATGGCTCTGAGCACTATGGGACTTAACATCTTAGGTCATCAGTCCCCTAGAACTTAGAACTACGAGGGTTGTTTTTTAAGTAAGGGCCGTTCGCGCGTATAGTCCCGTAGTTCGCGCGGACGCCGCAACAAGCCACCGCGCCACTTGCTGGCATCCTTCCCGTTCACACTGATGCAAGTTGCAGCTCTGTAGCTGACGTGTACGCATCGCTGTGCTACTTTATAATGTTTACGACTATTGAATCGCCCGCCGCGTGTGAGATACGGTCAGTGATACGTTTTTTGACCGCGAGAAGCCTATCAGCTGCAGAAATTCATCGTCAGTTAACAGAAGTTCATGGCTCGAATGCAATGAGTGAAGGTAAAGTGCGTTAATGTGTTAGAGAGTTTAAAAATGGCCGTCAAAACGTCCATGACGAAGAACGCTCAGGCCGGCCCTCTGTGATCACTGATGATTTGGTGGCTGCAGTCGAAACAAAGATTCGTGAGGACAGAAGATTCAGAATTTCCATTCTTTCGTTGGAATTTCCACAAGTTTCGAGATCGGTTTTGTACAAAATTGTGTCTGAAAACCTAAACTTTAAGAAACTGTGTTCTCGGTGGGTACCCAGACTCCTCACAGAGGACCACAAAGGGAAGAGATTTGCCACCTCATTGGACTTTTTGATTCGTTACGAGGAAGAAGGGGATGACATGTTGAGTCAAATTGTCACTGGAGATGAAACGTGGGTATCCCATAACACTCCCGAAAGCGAGCGACAATCGATGGAATGGCGACACACAACCTCACCCGTCAAGGTCAAAGCCAAACAGAAATTGTCAAAGCGCAAGATTATGGTAACTGTGTTCTGGGACCGGCGCGGTGTTTTGCTAGTGGACTTTATGCCACGAGGAACGACAATCAACTCAGTGACAAAAGGAGTTTTGCGCCTGCACTGCCTGCCTCACACCTCTCAAAAGACTCGGGATTTGATTGATTCTTTTGGCTGGGAAGTTTTGGACCGTGCGCCATACAGCCCCGACCTTGCTCCTAGCGATTTTCACCTTTTCCGGTACCTGAAACACCATCTTGGCGGGCAGCGCTTCAATGACGACGATGAAGTGAAAGCGGCCGTGAACTCTTGGCTGTCGGAGCAGGCGGCCGAATTCTTTGAAGAGGGAATTAAAAACTTAGTTGTACGGTATGACAAGTGCTTAAATAAACAAGGCAACTGTATAGAAAAATAGGTAAAAGTGTGTAGAATCAGAAAACAAAAGTTTTTTTACAAAAGTATTTGTATCTTTTTTAAAAATAAAAACGGCCCTTACTTAAAAAACAACCCTCGTACTTAAACCTAACTAACCTAAGGACATCAACACATCCATGCCCGAGAGAGGATTCGAACCTGTGACCGTAGCGGTCGCGCGGTTCCAGACTGTAGAGCCTAGAACCGCTCGGCCACACCGGCCGGCAAGATAATGTTTATTTGTGCATAGTTTCTTTGTGAATGACAGTTAGCTAACGTTTTTCCTTCAGGTATATAGTTCTAATATGGTCACATGTATCTGGAAAAACAATCTTTGGACAACTATAAACTCACGCTGATGTGTGACCTACGTGTTTAGTGCGAAGTCGTCTACGCATGTCGCAGAAAGTAGCAAGCCGCCCCACAACGCAATATATTAGATGTATTGTTGTCGGACATCAGTAGCGTGTATTTCAGTTTTTAATATGTCTACATTCCTCCACGTACCGAGAGAATATTCCGTAAGTGCTATACTTCATAAGTTATTCGACAGAACAGGGACGAAGACGCGACTTTCCCTGGCCCTTATGTCGACTAGTCAGAAGTACTTTAAATCTTAGCGCCTCCTGGACGCACACGCCTCCACTGGTCCTGGTGCGTTATAGACCCAGAAGGTGCAGCTGCTCCCCTTCTCCTCCACCCTCAGCAGAATGGCCCTATTAAGGCGAAGGCGCCGGACATTATGCACTTATTGACAATTGAGTTACTGCCACCTCCCCGCTGGGGGCTGAGGCTCCCCCATACATCCACACCGGCCACTCCACAGCACTTCGGCGCCGTTCGGACCTGTCCCGACCCACAGCCACCCAGTATCCTTCAACATGCCGCAGAAACTGTCCGGAAGAGAATCCAAGCGCACGTACTTTTCTAGACAGCGTGAAACATACTGAGAATAGGACTAACGTCTCGCCTACCATCGTATTACCATCTTGTTCGAGAGCTGGTCACCAGTGAAGTGTCACAAGACACAGTACACGCAGGACAAGTGGTGGCACAGCAAGGAAAAGAGCAGTTCCCTCGCCAGTGAGTACAAAAAAAGAGTCGAATGACACTGTTGGCCGGGAGGCCCCATCCGGGTAAGTTCGACCGCCGAGTGCAGGTCTTACTTCAGTCGATGCCCCATTGGGTGACTTGAGTGCTGCCGATGTGACTGAAATGATGATGAGGACAACATAACACCCAGTCCATGAGTAGAGAAAATCTCCAACCAAGCCGCGAATCCAACCCGGGCCTGCTGCATGGAAGGCAAGCACGTTAACACTCGGCAAAGCACGCTATGACGTGGATATGCCTGTTCCAGTATAGCCGGCCGCTGTGGCGGAGCAGTTCGAGGCTCTTCAGTGCGGAACCGCGCTGCTGCTACGGTCGCAGGTTCGAATTGTGCCTCGGGCATGGATGTGTGTGATGTCCTTAGGTTAGTTAGGTTTAGGTAGTTCTAAGTTCTAGGGGACTAATAACCTCAGATGTTAAGTCCCATAGTGCTCAGAGCCATTTTTTGTTCCATATTATTGCCATACGAGAGACAACGTGGGCATCCGGAAATGGACATTCTACGGCGGATATCTACATCTACATACATACTCCGCAATCCTCCATACGGTGCGTGGCGGAGGGTACCTCGTACCACATCTAGCATCCCTGTTCCACTCCCAAACAGAACAAGGGAAAAATGACTGCCTACATGCCTCTGTACGAGCCCTAATCTCTCTTATCTTATCTTTGTGATCTTTCCACGAAATGTAAGTTGGCGGCAATAAAATTGTACTGCAGTCAGCCTCAGATGCTGGTTCTTTAAATTTCCTCAGTAGCGATTCACGAAAAGAACGCCTCCTTTCCTCTAGAGACTCCCACTCGAGTTCCTGAAGCATTTCCGTAACACTCGCGTGATGATCAAACCTACCAGTAACAAATCTAGCAGCCCGCCTCTGAACTGCTTCTATGTCCTCCCTCAATCCGACCTGATAGGGATCCCAAACGCTCGAGCAGTACTCAAGAATAGATCGTACTAGTGTTTTATAAGCGGTCTCCTTTAAAGATGAACCACATCATCCCCAAATTCTACCAATGAACCGAGGACGACTGTCCACCTTCCCTACAACTGCCATTACATGGTTGTCCCACTTCATATCGCTCTGCAATGTTACGCCCAAATATTTAATCGACGTTATTGTGTCAAGCGCTCCACTTCTAATGGTGTATTCAAACTTTACGGGATTCTTTTTCCTATTCATCTGCATTAATTTACATTTATCTATATTTAGAGTTAGCTGCCATTCTTTAAACCAATCACAAATCCTGTCCAAGTCATCTTGTATCCTCCTACAGTCACTCAACGACGACACCTTCGCGTACACCACAGCATCATCAGCAAACAGCCGCACATTGCTATCCACCCTATCCAAAAGGTCATTCATGTAGATAGAAAACAACAACGGACCTACCACATTTCCCTGGGGCCCTCCAGATGATACCCTCACCTCCGATGAACACTCACCATCGAGGACAACGTTCTGGGTTTTATTACTTAAGAAGTCTTCGAGCCACTCACATACTTGGGAACCAATCCCATAAGCTCGTACCGTAGTTAGGAGTCTGCAGTGGGGCACCGAGTCAAACGCTTTCCGAACGTCAATGAATATGGCATTCGACTGATACCCTTCATCCATGGTTCTCAAGATATCATGTGAAAAAAGGGCGAGTTGCGTTTCGCAGGAGCGATGCTTTGTAAAGCCGTGCTGGTGCATGGACAGCAACTTCTCTGTCTCAAGGAAATTCATTATATTCGAACTGAGAATATGTTCGAGAATCCTGCAACAAGCCGATGTTAAGGATATTGGTCTGTAACTTTGAGGATCCGTCCTTCTACCCTTCTTATATACAGGCGTCAACTGCACTTTTTTCCAGTCGCTCGGGACTTTACGTTGGGCAAGAGATTCGCGATAAATGCAAGCTAAGTAAGGAGCCAATGCAGTGGAGTGCTCATTTCATTGATAAAATGCCGTTTTATTAGCCGAGTCGTTGCGGCGTGATGTCACAACGTTTCGACAAGTTTCCTACTGGTCATCTTCAAGTCAAGTGTTGGATTCGTGTCCATATTTCGGTCCTTGACAGGTACTGGACCGCTCTTTCCAAGGCCCGGAGGAGATACAGAAATCAAGGCTGAGATTATATAGACACGTTAACAGAATGGAGGAGGAGAAGAGGATACCGAGGAGTATACACGAGATGAAACTGAAAGGAAAGAGACCAAGAGGAAGACCGAGAGAGAGATGGCTGAAAGGAGTAGAGGAATGCGTCCAGAAGAAAGAAGAGGACTGGATCAAGGTGAAGACGGAGGGATGGTGGCAAGACAGAAGACGATGGAGAGGCCTATGTTCCATACAGAACCGGGCAGAGGCTGTAAACTGTCCACGATGATGATGACGTCAAGCGCTGGTCCGCAGATTCCTCTACCGAGGACGCAAAGATGGTCTCTGAGCTGTAGCTTTGTACCAGGAACCACACCAGCATTCGGTTTTATTAATTTTAGAAAATAGCAGCAAGAATCCAAGTCTGTATATTATGACTGGAAATGAGATCCGGCTGCTTTATTTCACTGCCAATTTGGGAATTTTTTTTTACAGCTGTGATACCTCCGTGCAGTGCTAGAGGAGGAAGAGACCCGGAGACAGAAGATAGGGATGGAGGATAATGCAGAGGTGCAAGCAGTGGCGGGGGCAGACACACAGAGAAAGAAGCAGTGATTGCGCAGGGCGGCCAACTGCTGCACGGAGAATTTCCTCGCGCCCTGGCGCTAAACGGGAGCACAGTCGCCAGCAAATTGGTATCGGAGTCTGCGAGCCTGCGCGGCCATCAATATTCCGGTGCGCCGGCGCTGCGGCAATATCAGGACTGCATTACACGGGGGCACTTATTTTTCTCTGCCTGCCTCCCCCCCCCCCCCCCCCCCCACAGGCGCTAGCGCCTTCCTTCACTCTTTCTCCTCTCTCTCTCTCTTTTTATTATTAAGAGGGCTGCAAAGTGAATTGAACAGAAATTGGTGGGGGGTGAGGAGCAGTAAAAAGATCGAAATGTGTTCTCGGGCTCACCTTAGCGTCTGCTAGGGGTGCGGCCTGCCTCTTGCGTCTGACAGTTTTAATTTTGCCCCGCCACCACCCCAGCCACCGTCGCTTACACTTCTTCTGCCACCTTTCTGACACACACACACACACACACACACACATACTCAACACTATCCCGTTTTTTTTTCTGTCGAACCATTCATCTCAACCTCTCGTTTGAAGTATTTTCTTCTCGTTCCCCTCCCCTTCACCTTTCGCATCTCTTTCCTCAAAATGATTTCCCTTTCTCCAGAAATAAAGGGCTCCAGCGGCCCCCCCCCTCCCCCCTATTTCCCGGCAACATATTCACAAGCAGACAACAAGAGTACACCAGCAGCTGTTGTCAACAGACGCCATCGCCAGAGGTCGGCCGATAATAAAGGCCGACAGCTTGGTCACAATCTCCGATCTCGTGCGTCAGTTTTTTTCCGGGATCGAAGAGATTAGAATGTATTATATCAAATCTACAAGGGGGGAGGGGCGATCTATAAGTAACGCAACACATTTTCTTCTCGGCCAGTTTCGGTTGAAAAAAATCATCGTCGATTATTGCCGCTTCAGTCCTATAGGTTCATGAACTTCCCATAGGTTCAAATGGCTCTGAGCACTATGGGACTTAACATCTATGGTCATCAGTCCCCTAGAAGTTAGAACTACTTAAACCTAACCAACATAAGGACGTCACACAACACCCAGTCATCACGAGGCAGAGAAAATCGCTGACCCCGCCGGGAATCGAACCCGGGAACCCGGGGGCGGGAAGCGAGAACGCTACCGCACGACCACGAGCTGCGGACTTCCGATAGGTGGCGGCGTATCTGAATGGAAGTGAGTCCCACGCAGAGGGCTGTCATTGAGTTTCTTTTGGCGGAAAATGAGAATATGGCAGATATTCATAGGCGCTTACGGAATGCCTACGGAGGTCTGAGAGTGAATAAAATCACGACGTGTCATTGGGAGACGCGGGTGTCATCATCGCGACAACACTGCGAAAAACTGTCCCAACTCCTGTGTTCCTTCGGGCAACGCAATGCTGGAACGTGCGGACACTCTCACTGGAAGTGATCGATCCGCCAAAACCAGACACCTCGCTGCTCAATTGGTGATGCTGATACGCTCGTCCACCAGTTGGGATGCTCAAAGGTGTTTGTTCTCTATGTTCCTCGCCAACCAACACAAGCCCATAAAGAGGAACGAAGGTCCATACGTGTTGAGTTACTTGGGCGTTACGAGACCGATCGTGAAAATTTTTTTGTCGAATGTCGCCACAGGTGATGGAGCAGAGTTCATCATTTCGAACCGGAAACGAAACGGCAATCCACGGAATGGCGCCACACCACGTATTCTCTGAAGAAAAAGTTCAAAGCCGCACCCTCAGCTAGAAGATGTTCTGCTGGGACTCTGAAGGGGTTACTCCGTTTGCTGTCCTTCTTCATGGTGCAACGAGCAGCTCTGAAGTGTGTGTAGTGCTCCCCTCAGGAAACTGAAGAAACGACTTCAGCCTGCTGATCGACACAAAAATACAAACGAACTTCTTCCTCTCCACGACGGCGTAACGCCGCACACACGTCTACGCACACTAAGCTCCTCGCTTAGAGACCTTCACAGGGCTGGTCTTCCTCATCCACCCCACATCCCGCATCTCGCACCTTCTGTGTTCCATCCATTTGGCCAAATGAAGGATGCACTCCGCGGCAACCAGTACGTGGAAGATGGGAAGGTTACTGACGCAGCAAGACGTTGGTTTCGACGGCGACCAGTGGGGTGGTACCACGCACCCTTACAGGCTCTCGCTGTAGGTCGGCGTAAGGCCGTTGCATTCAACGGAGACTGAAAAATAGCGTGAGGAATAATATGGGGTACTGGAATTCTCAATAACACCAACCTGTTTTCATAACAATGTGTGTTTGATTACTTACTGAATGCCCCTCGTGTTTAAACCTACTTGCTCGGGATGGAAGCCATGACGCCTCTGAGCTTGGAGACGAATGCTACGCTGCAACTTTTGCCATTACGAGGTGCATTCAAGTTCTAAGGTCTCCGATTTTTTTTTAATTAACTACTCACCCGAAATCGATGAAACTGGCGTTACTTCCCGACGTAATCGGCCTGCAGACGTACACATTTTTCACAACGCTGACGCCATGATTCCATGGCAGCGGCGAAGGCTTCTTTAGGAGTCTGTTTTGACCACAGGAAAATCGCTGAGGCAATAGCAGCACGGCTGGTGAATGTGCGGCCACGGAGAGTGTCTTTCATTGTTGGAAAAAGCCAAAAGTCACTAGGAGCCCGGTCAGGTGAGTAGGGAGCATGAGGAATCACTTCAAAGTTGTTATCACGAAGAAACTGTTGCGAAACGTTAGCTCGATGTGCGGGTGCGTTGTCTCGGTGAAACAGCAGACGCGCAGCCCTTTCCGGACGATTTTGTTGCAGTGCAGGAAGGAATTTGTTCTTCAAAACATTTTCGTAGTTACCGTAGCGCCCTTTGGAATGCAATGGGTAAGGATTACGCCCTCGCTGTCCCAGAACATGGACACCATCATTTTTTCAGCACTGGCGGTCACCCGAAATTTTTTTGGTGGCGGTGAATCTGTGTGTTTCCATTGAGCTGACTGGCGCTTTGTTTCTGGATTGAAAAATGGCATCCACGTGTCATCCATTGTCACAAGCGACGAAAAGAAAGTCCCATTCGTGCTGTCGTTGCGCGTCAACATTGCTTGGCGACATGCCACACGGGCAGCCGTGTGGTCGTCCGTCAGCATTCGGGGCACCCACCCACCTGGATGACATTTTTCGCAATTTCAGGTCATCATGCAGGATTGTGTGCACAGAACCCACAGAAATGCCAACTCTGGAGGCGATCTGTTCAACAGTCATTCGGCGATCCCCCAAAACAATTCTCTCCACTTTCTCGATCATGTCGTCAGACCGGCTTGTGCGAGCCCGAGGTTGTTCCGGTTTGTTGTCACACGATGTTCTGCCTTCATTAAACTGTCGCACCCACGAACGCACTTTCGACAAATCCATAACTCCATCACCACATATCTCCTTCAACTGTCGATGAATTTCAATTGGTTTCACACCACGCAAATTCAGAAAACGAATGATTGCACGCTGTTCAAGTGAGGAAAACGTCGCCATTTTAAGTATTTAAAACAGTTCTCATTCTCGCCGCTGGCGGTAAAATTCCATCTGCCGTACGGTGCTGCCATCTCTGGGACGTATTGACAATGAACACTGCCTCTTTCCAGTCCGGAGAAAAAAATTGGAGGCCTTAGAACTTGAATGCACCTCGTAAAACGACGCCGAGTGCATGTGAATGAGCTACATCCGTCTCGAAAACAAGGAGGGAGTACTGTATATCCTTTCATCTCTTACTCGAATAACGAGACATGTTTCACGAATGTAAGACATGAATAAAAGGAACATCCTATTACATACTCGAGATGATCCATGGTCACATTGAGAAGCAAGATTACAAACAATGTGCACAACTTCAAAACAAATACCGAAAAAACAGACAAACGTCGTTAACATTAAAAAAATGTTCATATGTGTGTGAAATATTATGGGACTTAACTGCTAAGGTCATCAGTCCCTAAGCTTACACATTACTTAACCTAAATTATGCTAAGGACAAACACACACACACACCCATGCCCAAGGCAGGACTCTCAGCCGCAGAGCGTTAACCTTCAATGACTGTGATTCAGCAAAGACTGAAAGGCAGATACAAATTTTAGAGTAAGACACTGTGAATACCTAAAGCACTGAAAACTGGAAACACATACATAGAAGCACGACGCTACTCGCATAAAAATATCAGTAAGCAAGAACAGTCATTCGTAGAAAGGTAATGGCCACTTACCACAATCCGTAAAACATCCACTGCACGAATTTTAAGCATCAAAATTGACATTCGTCACGTTTATCACTTGTTGAGATTATAATCTAGGCCTGAAAATTACGATACAAATTTTGCCTGCGTTGGAGTTGACATGCTAGTTCCGTGTAGACTTTGCTGAAATAGCTGCAGACCCACAGAATATCCATAAAGTAACATAGGGTTACGATCAATTAACACCCTGACAGGCTTAGCCAACAAGTAATATACACTCAAGCGCCAAAGAAACTGGTATAGGCATGCGTATTCAAGTACAGAGATATGTCAAATGGCAGAATACGGTGAAACATCCCCTTGGAAAAAATTTATAAATGACTTTGCTGATAAACCTCTTACGTTATTTGATTTTCAAACAGCTGAGCAAAACTGAACGTACTCAGACAATTTTCTCTTTACTTATTCTGATCATCACTAAAGTGACACACAATATTGTTTAGCGCAACGCAATCTGACTTTCAATAATCCCTAAAAAAGAATGGCCCTGACTAACAATAACCTATACCTTTCATGAGTACCTATCACAGAAATCTTCGTTACTCAAACTACATCTACATCTACATCCATACTCCGCAAGCCACCTGACGGTGTGTGGCGGAGGGTACCTTGAGTACCTCTATCGGTTCTCCCTTCTATTCCAGTCTCGTATTGTTCGTGGAAAGAAGGATTGTCGGTATGCCTCTGTGTGGGCTCTAATCTCTCTGATTTTATCCTCATGGTCTCTTCGCGAGATATACGTAGGAGGGACCAATATACTGCTTGACTCTTCGGTGAAGGTATGTTCTCGAAACTTTGACAAAAGCCCGTACCGAGCTACTGAGCGTCTCTCCTGCAGAGTCTTCCACTGGAGTTTATCTATCATCTCCGTAACGCTTTCGCGATTACTAAATGATCCTGTAACGAAGCGCGCTGCTCTCCGTTGGATCTTCTCTATGTCTT
The DNA here is from genome assembly GCF_023864275.1 of Schistocerca cancellata. Classification (NCBI taxonomy): domain Eukaryota; kingdom Metazoa; phylum Arthropoda; class Insecta; order Orthoptera; family Acrididae; genus Schistocerca; species Schistocerca cancellata. The sequence goes on along the minus strand of NC_064637.1, from coordinate 37,728,397 downwards.
GTATCAACCCTATCTGGTACGGATCCCACACTGCTGAGCAGTATTCAAGCAGTGGGCGAACAAGCGTACTGTAACCTACTTCCTTTGTTTTCGGATTGCATTTCCTTAGGATTCTTCCAACGAATCTCAGTCTGGCATCTGCTTTACCGACGATCAACATTATATGATCATTCCATTTTAAATCACTCCTAATGCGTACTCCCAGATAACTACTGCAATACAGCGAGCGCCAATACTGCCAGCTAAATAAAAGATTCTAACTACTGAAGGCACTAACTACCGATAGCCATAGTTAGCAAATGAAAGATTTTGATAAAGAACAAACAATGTATTTACCGTAATAGTGTTCAAAAGTCATAATATATATATAAGTTCATGACATCTGGTCTTACAAATTTCGTTTTTCTGACGGACACACGTCCAGATCGTCCGCTCTCAAAATTCTGTCATCTCTCTCCCCACATCCACCACTGCTGGCGGCTCACCTCCAACTGCGCAACGCTACGCGCTGTTCACATCCAACTGCCCAACACTACAATAGAGAATATTCCAACAATGCCACCCAGCCAGAGACTGCACACAGCGCAGTCAGTGATTTTCATACAGAGCGCTACGTGGCGTTACCAACATAAAAACCTAAACAGCCCACTTAACAACGGCGCTCCGGTCGGCAACGCCTATGCAAGACAACAAGTGTTTGGCGCAGTTTGGATCGGTCACTGCTGCTACAGTGGCAGGTTGTCAAGGGTTCAGCGAGTCTGAGCGTGGTGTTGTAGTCGGCCCGCGGGCGATGGGACACACCAGCTCCAAGGTAGCTATGAAGTGGGGATTTTCCAGTACGACCATTTCACGAGCGTACCGCGCATACCATGAATCCCGTAAAACATCAAATCTCGGCCATCGCGGCCGGAAGAAGATCCTGCAGCAACGGCACCAACGACCACTGAAGACAACCATTCAAGTTGACAGAAGTGCAATCCTTCCGCAAAGTCCTGCAGATTTCAATGCTGGGCGCCGCACGGGGTGGCCGCGCGGTCTGGGGCGTCCTGTCATGGTCCGTGCGGCTCCCCACGCCGGGGGTTCGATTCCTCCCTCGGGCATGGGTGTATGTGTGTGTTGTCCATAGCGTAAGTTACTTTAAGTTACATTAAGCAGTTTGTAAGCTTAGGGACCGATGACCTAAGCAGTTTGGTCCCATAAGATCTTACCACAAATTTACAATTTACAGTACTAGGCTATCAACAAGTGTCCGTGTACGAACCATTCAACGAAACATAATCCATATGGGCTTTCGGAGCAGTGCAGTTCGAGTGAAACGGGACCCCTGATACATCTAGATACGACTCTTTATGATTTATAAAAGATACCTAATAACACTGATATCGATTAGAAGTAGGTTTATATTACGTAACTGTGTATCTGCGGTTATGGAGTGTGTATTCTTTGTTATTTACAGTCCTTGATTTGTGACAGGAAAATTAGAGTTTTGTAATGTACATATGAAAAAAGCGAAATGACTTGTTAAAAAAAATGGTTCAAATGGCTCTGAGCACTATGCGACTTAACTTCTGAGGTCATCAGTCGCCTAGAACTTAGAACTAATTAAACCTAACTAAACTAAGGACATCACACACATCCATGCCCGAGGCAGGATTCGAACCTGCGACCGGAGCCGTCGCGCGGTTCCAGACTGTAGCGCCTAGAACCGCTCGGCCACTCCGGCCGGCGACTTGTTAAAATGATAAATTATTATAATATGTAGATATTCATAAAAAGAAAATGTTTACTGACAGCTGGTTCATTCTTAGGGCACTTGTATTAGTAATATATAAAAGATGTAGGGAAGTCCCTCCACAACGGAAGTGGCATGGCGCGGCGTAAAAGGTGGTTTTGGCGGTCGAACTGAGCGGCTCCTTATTCCTAGTGTGAACGGTACGCATCATGTGGCTAGCCGTAGCGCAGTACACTTCGACGGTGCTCAGAGAGACAATTGGAAGCTGCTTTAGAATCGATTTGCTTCGGATGTGGCTCTGGCTCAATGGAATGGCTGTAATATGGTGAAAATCCGACACCAAGGAGAGAGTTTATAGAGCACTCTGACATCAAGAGCCTTCAGTACAGTTAGCCGCCATGTCGCTTGCCACCAATCTTCGCCACTGCTTCACTAACTTCATACATTCAGTAATGGATATGGGCATGGACCAGTTAATTTGTGTGTGTGGTTTGATTAATAATCACAAAAACAAATTTGTGTCCAGAATCATATTTTCTATCCTGATGACAAACCTACTTGGTTCAACAACAAAGTTAGGAAACTACTGCGAAAGCAAAGAGAGCTTCACTGCAAGTTTAAACGCAGCCAAAACCTCTCAGACAAACAGAAGCTAAACGATGTCAAAATTAGCGTAAGGAGGGCTATGCGAGAAGCGTTCAGTGAATTCGAAAGTAAAATTCTATGTACCGACTTGACAGAAAATCCTAGGAAGTTCTGGTCCTACGTTAAATCAGTAAGTGGCTCGAAACAGCATATGCAGACACTCCGGGATGATGAAGGCATTGAAACAGAGGATGACACGCGTAAAGCTGAAATACTAAACACTTTTTTCCAAAGCTGTTTCACAGAGGAGGACCGCACTGCAGTTCCTTCTCTAAATCCTCGCACAAACGAAAAAATGGCTGACATCGAAAAAAGTGTCCAAGGAATAGAAAAGCAACTCGAATCACTCAACAGAGGAAAGTCCACTGGACCTGACGGGATACCAATTCGATTCTACACAGAGTACGCGAAAGAACTTGCCCCCCTTCTAACAGCCGTGTACCGCAAGTCTCTAGAGGAACGGAAGGTTCCAAATGATTGGAAAAGAGCACAGGTAGTCCCAGTCTTCAAGAAGGGTCGTCGAGCAGATGCGCAAAACTATAGACCTATATCTCTGACGTCGATCTGTTGTAGAATTTTGGAACATGTTTTTTGCTCGCATATCATGTCATTTCTGGAAACCCGGAATCTACTCTCTAGGAATCAACATGGATTCCGGAAACAGCGATCGTGTGAGACCCAACTCGCTTAATTTGTTCATGAGACCCAGAAAATATTAGATACAGGCTCCCAGGTAGATGCTATTTTTCTTGACTTCCGGAAGGCATTCGATACAGTTCGCACTGTCGCCTGATAAACAAAATACACTCCTGGAAATTGAAATAAGAACACCGTGAATTCATTGTCCCAGGAAGGGGAAACTTTATTGACACATTCCTGGGGTCAGATACATCACATGATCACACTGACAGAACCACAGGCACATAGACACAGGCAACAGAGCATGCACAATGTCGGCACTAGTACAGTGTATATCCACCTTTCGCAGCAATGCAGGCTGTTATTCTCCCATGGAGACGATCGTAGAGATGCTGGATGTAGTCCTGTGGAACGGCTTGCCATGCCATTTCCACCTGGCGCCTCAGTTGGACCAGCGTTCGTGCTGGACGTGCAGACCGCGTGAGACGACGCTTCATCCAGTCCCAAACATGCTCAATGGGGGACAGATCCGGAGATCTTGCTGGCCAGGGTAGTTGACTTACACCGTCTAGAGCACGTTGGGTGGCACGGGATACATGCGGACGTGCATTGTCCTGTTGGAACAGCAAGTTCCCTTGCCGGTCTAGGAATGGTAGAACGATGGGTTCGATGACGGTTTGGATGTACCGTGCACTATTCAGTGTCCCCTCGACGATCACCAGTGGTGTACGGCCAGTGTAGGAGATCGCTCCCCACACCATGATGCCGGGTGTTGGCCCTGTGTGCCTCGGTCGTATGCAGTCCTGATTGTGGCGCTCACCTGCACGGCGCCAAACACGCATACGACCATCATTGGCACCAAGGCAGAAGCGACTCTCATCGCTGAAGACGACACGTCTCCATTCGTCCCTCCATTCACGCCTGTCGCGACACCACTGGAGGCGGGCTGCACGATGTTGGGGCGTGAGCGGAAGACGGCCTAACGGTGTGCGGGACCGTAGCCCAGCTTCATGGAGACGGTTGCAAATGGTCCTCGCCGATACCCCAGGAGCAACAGTGTCCCTAATTTGCTGGGAAGTGCCGGTGCGGTCGCTTACGGCACTGCGTAGGATCCTACGGTCTTGGCGTGCATCCGTGCGTCGCTGCGGTCCGGTCCCAGGTCGACGGGCACGTGCACCTTCCGCCGACCACTGGCGACAACATTGATGTACCGTGGAGACCTCACGCCCCACGTGTTGAGCAATTCGGCGGTACGTCCACCCGGCCTCCCGCATGCCCACTATACGCCCTCGCTCAAAGTCCGTCAACTGCACATACGGTTCACGTCCACGCTGTCGCGGCATGCTACCAGTGTTAAAGACTGCGATGGAGCTCCGTATGCCACGGCAAACTGGCTGACACTGACGGCGGCGCTGCACAAATGCTGCGCAGCTAGCGCCATTCGACGGCCAACACCGCGGTTCCTGGTGTGTCCGCTGTGCCGTGCGTGTGATCATTGCTTGTACAGCCCTCTCGCAGTGTCCGGAGCAAGTATGGTGGGCCTGACACACCGGTGTCAATGTGTTCTTTTTTCTATTTCCAGGAGTGTAAGAGCCTACGGAATATCAGACCAGCTGTGTGGCTGGATTGAAGAGTTTTTAGCAAACAGAACACAGCATGTTGTTATCAATGGAGAGACGTCTACAGACGTTAAAGTAACCTCTGGCGTGCCACAGGGGAGTGTTATGGGACCATTGCTTTTCACAATATATATTAATGACCTAGTCGATAGTGTCGGAAGTTCCATGCGGCTTTTCGCGGATGATGCTGTAGTATACAGAGAAGTTGCAGCATTAGAAAATTGTAGCGAAATGCAGGAAGATCTGCAGCGGATAGGCACTTGGTGCAGGGAGTGGCAACTGACGCTTAACATAGACAAATGTAATGTATTGCGAATACATAGAAAGAAGGATCCTTTATTGTATGATTATATCATAGCGTAACAAATACTGGTAGCAGTTACTTCTGTAAAATATCTGGGAGTATGCGTGCGGAACGATTTGAAGTGGAATGATCATATAAAATTAATTGTTGGTAAGGCGGGTACCATGTTGAGGTTAATTGGGAGATTCCATAGAAAATGTAGTCCATCAGCAAAGGAGGTGGCTCACAAAACACTCGTTCGACCTGTACTCGAGTATTGCTCATCAGTGTGGGATGCGTACGAGGTCGAGTTGACAGAGGAGGTAGAGAAAATCCAAAGAAGAGTTTTGTCACAGGGTTGTTTGGTAGACGTGATAGCGTTACGGAGATGTTTAACAAACTCAAGTGGCAGACTCTGCAAGAGAGTCGCTCTGCATCGCCGTGTAGCTTCCTCGCCAGGTTACGAGTGGGTGCGTTTCTGGATGAGGTATCGAATGTATTGCTTCCCCCTACTTATACCTCCCGAGGAGATCACGAATGTAAAATTAGAGAGATTAGAGCGCGCACGGAGGCTTTCAGACAGTCGTTCTTCCCGCGAACCATACGCGACTGGAACAGGAAAGGGAGGTAATGACAGTGGCACGTAAAGTGCCCTCCGCCACACACCGTTGGGTGGCTTGCGGAGTATAAATGTAGATGTAGATGTAGGGTCCTCACCTACGTGCTACTATAACCGAGTATCCTGGTTTAAATTAACAATTCTTGCATTCAAGTGTTTTAAAGTGATTATTTGCCTAATGTAAAGGGAGTAGTAAAGGTTAATGTTAAATCAACAAAAATGAAGTTAAACAGGATTTTGCTAAAGTATCCTTAATTTATTACGAAGCATAATTTTGTAGGAATACAGTGCAAGATTGTGTAAATATTATTGTCTAAAATACCTGCTTCACAGGTGATAAAAAGGCAAGTAAGTTAAGCTCATTTTCAAAAATGGTATTGGTTTTTGATTTCTATCATGAATGGTTCCCTTTTTCATGTTAATTAAGCCCAGTGTTGTGTTTTATTGTCTCACAAAGTAAATTATGAACTACTCCAGGTGAAGCGAATGATTATCTTTTTGAACTAGTCTCTTTTACTATAATAATCAGACAGAGTTGATTGGAGGAACTAAACTACTATACTACTACTTTATGGATCTCCATTATATTCTCCACTTATTTGAAAAAAACTGGTCTATTACTGTTGCTAAGGAAAACGGACGTATGTAGACGAGCTTAAACAGTGTATTGATGTGATTATTCATCTTTATTCTTTTTTTTATGTTAGTTACGATAAAAGCCCCTCATGTCCAAATTTATTTGTGCAGCTCATGCAGTAACATTTCAGTATTTGATTAAGTAATACTCTTGAGTGTAGCTGTCATTGGTAAGAGCTTGGTGCAAAATTCCTTCCTACAATTTACTGGTGTGTGCGTTATTGGTAACTGCTGCTACACACAGTTCAGATTGCACTGTGTCAGTTTGTATCCTGTTTGCTATTCAAAGGGAACTCTCAACGAAAGTAACTTCAGTAACCAATATTCAATTTTAGACATAAATCTTCAAATTAATGTGCCTAATTGGGCTGGCGACGGTTGATTTTTTTTTTTTTTTTTTTTTTTGATTCACTTACAATTTTATGACTTCCGTTAACTCTCAAGGTTAAGGTCCATTTATTTTTTTTCTGTTAATTTCACCAAGGTCAGAATTATAGTGCGATACGTTTCTCGCCGGCCGGAGTGGCCGTGCGGTTCTAGGCGCTACAGTCTGGAACAGCGCGACCGCTACGGTCGCAGGTTCGAATCCTGCCTCGAGCATGGATGTGTGTGATGTCCTTAGGTTGGTTAGGTTTAAGTAGTTCTGAGTTCTAGGGGACTGACATTTGAACCATTTGATACGTTTGTCCATTAGACACACGCGCGGTAAATCTTGAAAGTCCCCCCAGAGGATAATATTAGCTTGTTTTTACAGCAAGTTAGTGTTATAACCTGAATGGTGCGAAAAATGGCAGTTGACCATAAATAACGAAAAGTGTGAGGTCATCCACACAAGTGCTAAAAGGAATCCGCTAAACTTCGGTTACACGATAAATCAGTCATATTTAAAGGCCTCAAATTCAACTAAATGCCTATGAATAAACGAACAACTTAAACTGGAAGGAACACACAAAAAATATTGTGGGGAAGGCTAACCAAAGACTGCGTTATATTGGCAGGACACTTAGAAAATGTAACAGACCGACTAAGGAGACTGCCTACATTACGCTTCTACGTCCTCTTTATAACACTGCTGCGCGATGTGGGATCCTTACCAGATAGGACTGACGGAGTACATCGAAAACGTTAAAAGAAAGGCAGCACGTTTTGTATTATCGCGAAATATGGGAGAGAATGTCACTGAAATGATACAGGATTTAGGCTCCACATCATTAAAAGAAAGGCGTTTTTCGTTGCGACGGAATCTTCTCACGAAATGCCAATCACCGACTTTCTCTTCCGAATGTGAAAATATTTTGTTGACACGAAACGAGAGAGAAACGATCACCATGATAAAATAAGGGAAATCAGAGCTCGTACGGAAAGATGTAAGTGTTCTTTCCGCGCGCTGTACGAGACTGGAGTAATAGAGAGTTGTGAAGGTGGTTCGATCAGTCTCTTGCCAGGGACTTTCTGTTATCTATGGGTCGGACCGTATCTCCACTACTGGCCATTAAAATTGGTACACCACGAAGATGACATGCTACAGCGCGAAATTTAACCGACAAGAAGAAGATACTGTGATATGCAAATGATAAGTTTTTCAGAGCATTCACACAAGGTTGGCGCCGGTGGCGACACTTACAACGTGCTGACATGAGCAAAGTTTCCAACCGATTTCTCATACACAAACAGCAGTTGACCGGCGTTGCCTGGTGAAACGTTGTTGTGATGCCTCGTGTAAGGAGGAGAAATGCGTACCATCACGTTTCCGACTTTGATAAAGGTCGGATTGTAGCCTATCGCGATTGCGGTTTATCGTATCGCGACGTGGCTGGTCGCGTCGGTCGAGATCCAATGACTGTTAGCAGAATATGGAATCGGTGGGTTCAGGAGGGTAATACGGAACGCCGTGCTGCATCCCAACGGCCTCATATCTCTAGCAGTTCAGATGACAGGCATCTTATCCGCACGTCTTTAACGGATCGTGCAGCCACGTCTCGATCCCTGAGTCAACAGATGGTTACGTTTGGAAGACAACAATCATCTGCACGAACAGTTCGATGACGTTTGCAGCAGCATGGACTATCAGTTCGGAGAGTATGGCTGCGGTACCCTTGACTCTGCATCGGAGACAGGAGCGCCTACGATGGTGTACTCGACAACGAACCTGGGTGGACAAATGGCAAAACGGCACTTTTTCGGATGAATCCAGGTCCTGTTTACAGCATCATGATGGTCGCATCCGTGTTTGGCGACATCGTGGTGAACGCACATTGGAAGCGTGAATTCGTCATCGTCATACTGGAGTATCAACCGGCGTGATGGTATGGGGTGCCATTGGTTACACGTCTCGATCACCTCTTGGTCGCATTGACGGCATTTTGAACAGTGGACGTTACATTTCCGATGTGTCACGACCCGTGGCTCTGCCCTCCATCCGATCACTGCAAAACCGTACATTTCAGCAGGATAATGCACGACCGCTTGTTGCTGGTTCTGCACAGGCCTTTCTCGATACAGAAAATGTTCGACTGCTGCTCTGGCCAGCACATTCTCCAGATCACTCACCAATTTAAAACGTCCGAGCAACTGGCTCGTCACAATACGCCAGTCACTACTCTTGATGAACTGTGGTATCGTGTTGTACACGCCATCCAAGCTCTGTTTGACTCAATGCCCAGGCGTATCAAGGTCGTTATTACGGCCAGAGGTGGTTGTTCTGGGTACTGATTTCTCAGGATCTACGGACCCAAATTGCGTGAAAATGTATCACATGTCAGTTCTAGTATAATATATTTGTCCAATGAATACCCGGTTATCTTCTGCATTTCTTCTCGGTGTAGCAATTTAAAAGGCCAGTAGTGTATGTTCCAAAATCCTGCTGCATGCCGACGTTAATGATATGTGCCTGTAATTTAGTGGATAACTCCTACTACCTTTCTTGAATATTGGTGTGACTTGTGCAACTTTCCAGTCTTTGGGTACGGACCTTTCGTCGAGACAACGGTTGTATATGATTGTTAAGTATGGCGCTATTGCATCAGCATACTCTGAAAGGAACCTAAACGGAATAAAGTCTCTACCAGAATACTTGTAGCTGTTGAGCAACTGATAGCCAAGATGAACTAATGGCTGCCAGTCATCGGAAGACTCCACACGCTGGAGAAGAGAGTGGGAATGTTGTGGCATTTCTTGGGTGGTCTCGTCTTTCTGGAAGGCACATCGGATTACCTTCAAATGCATCTACCTTTCGCGACCATATCCATGCAGTTTAATTTTCCTCGACACGATGGCGTGTACAAGCGGAACCCTGCAACGAGTCACTCAGCTCGCAGTACACGTGCGTGGTTCGCAGAGCACCGTGGTGAGTTTACCTTACTCCCCTGGCCATCAAATTCCCGGGACTTGAATGCAACAGAGGGCTGTGGGGCGACCTCGATCGGGCTGTTCGCGCCGTGGATCTTCAGGACGAGAAATCCTGGCGCAGCTTCACACGAGGCTGGAGTCGGCATGGCTCCACGTCCATACTGTACCTTCCAGACTCTCTTCCTGCACATCTCGCAGCGGTACGCACTCCAAAACGTGGTTGCTCAGTCTTCTGACAGGTGGCCACGTTAGTGCGAGTGTACAGTGTCTGTGTGTGTGTACATCAAGAACATTTGTATAGATGTATACAGGGTGAGTCACTTAACATTACCGCTGGGTGTATTTCGTAAACCACATCAAATACTGTCGAATCGATTCCACAGACCGAACGTGAGGAGAGGGGCTAGTGTAATTGGTTAATACAAACCATAAAAAAATGCACGGAAGTATGTTTTTTAACACAAACCTACGTTTTTTTTTTAAATGGAACCCCGTTAGTTTTGTTAGCACATCTGAACATATAAACAAATACGTAATCAGTGCCGTTTGTTGCATTGTAAAATGTTAATTACATCCGGAGATATTGTAACGTAAAGTTGACGCTTGAGTACCACTCCTCCGCTGTTCGATCGTGCGTATCGGAGAGCACCGAATTACGTAGGGATCCAAAGGGAACGGTGATGGACCTTAGGTACAGAAGAGACTGGAACAGCACACTGCGTCCAAATGCTAACACCTTTTTATTGGTCTTTTTCACTGACGCACGTGTACATTACCATGAGGGGTGAGGTACACGTACACACGTGGTTTTCGTCTTCAATTAAGGAGTGGAATAGAGTGTGTCCCGACATGTCAGGCCAATAGATGTTCAATGTGGTGGTCATCATTTGCTGTACACAATTGCAATGTCTGGCGTAATGAATGTCGTACACGCCGCAGTACATCTGGTGTAATGTCGCTGCAGGCTGCCACATTACGTTGTTTCATATCCTCTGGGGTTGTAGGCACATCACGGTACACATTCTCCTTTAACGTACCCCACAGAAAGAAGTCCAGAGGTGTAAGATCATGAGAACGGGCTGGCCAATTTATGCGTCCTCCACGTCCTATGAAACGCCCGTCGAACATCCTGTCAAGGGTCAGCCTAGTGTTAATTGCGGAATGTGCAGGTGCACCATCATGCTGATACCACATACGTCGACGCGTTTCCAGTGGGACATTTTCGAGCAAAGTTGGCAGATCATTCTGTAGAAACGCGATGTATGTTGCAGCTGTTTGTTACAACACGCAACTGAACGTCGGAGGTTTCAAGCGTCAACTTTAGGTTACAATATCTCCGAATGTAATTAACATTTTACAATGCAACAAACGCCACTGATTACGTATTTGTTTACATGTTCAGATGTGCTAACAAAACTAACGTGGTTCCATTAAAAAAAACGTATGTTTGTGTTAAAAAACATACCTCCGTGCATTTTTGTATGGTTTGTATTAAACAATTACACTAGCCCCTCTCCTCACGTTCGGTCTGTGGAATCGGTTCGTCAGTATTTGATGTGGTTTACGAAATACATCCAGCGGTAACGTTAGGTGACTCACCCTGTGTATCTTGGTATTACTAATGGCCTGGCGCAAGGCTTCCCATTGATTGGACTCCGTTTCCGCGACTAGTCTGTCCCTAACCTACTCGAGTAATATAACAGGGCAAAGCGGACCTACAGTTCAATCTGCAGTCAAATCAAATGGTTCCAATGGCTCTGAGCACTATGGGACTCAACATCTGAGGTCATTAGTCCCCTAGAACTACTTAAACCTACCTAACCTAAGGACATCACACACATCCATGCCCGAGGCAGGATTCGAAGCTGCGACCGTAGCGGTCGTGCGGTTCCAGATGTAGCGCCTAGAACCGCTCGGCCAAACCGGCCGGCTAAATAAGGGTCAACACATTTCATATTTATTTTATTTTACGAGTGTTTTTTTATTTTTCTTTTTTCATCTCGAACCGAATAACGTGTATTTGAAACCAACCAGACTAGAAGTAGCAGTTATCTACGAAGGAAAAAATTTTACTGCTCATAAAAACACTATCTATTAGAAAACGTATAATGGAAACCATAACTTAAATTTTGTTCATAGCGTCCCACTTAAGCGCAAGATCAGACACAACCCATGGTGGCTCATCCAAGGCAACTCGCAATGCATCGCTTAACGACACCCAGTCCACAGCACGTAGCTTTATGTTGTGGATATGACAAAATGCCGTGAACTGCTCGTACTTTTCAGTGATGCTTGCAAGAGTTTAATCACTTTTACCGTACCACTACGACGTTTCAATAATTACTATTGGTCAATAACAAGCACACAGTGCAAATCTCACCTTCTTTCGTTGTTACTTTGTGCCTTCGTGGAAAAACTCACACATAAGATGAGGAATCTTCAGCAACACGGGCGTGGATATTTAACAACCGCTACGATGTGCCTGTCGTCAATATCCGCAGAGAAATCGAGCCAGCCTATCAATGGTGCCGACCCATCGGTACCAACTTTAGCCTAACAGGTGTGAGAGATGTTTCCAGGTCTCTCGGGTGTCCAGCCGGTTGCGATCGTTGAAGTCCCAACTTCAACGATCGCATCCGGCTGGATACCCGAGAGCCCTGAAAACAACACATAGGCCTACGCCGGGAAAGCCTCCGATCACAGTGAGACAGTTTTCGGTACGTTTTCCAATCGTCTAACGAAGGCGCGTCATGGGTACAAACCTCGTGTTCAGCTTAATATTCTAAAGCGTGATTAATTTTAATTAACGTTGATGAGAAGAAGAGTAATGAGGGCCAATCTTAGATAAATGAGAATTGAGGAGCTGTAAGAATGATGAATCTGTCTCTCGATGCAACAACCGACAATCGCACAGAAGCTGCAGAGCAAATGAGTCCATTGGGCGGGCCTTGTAGCCTGTTTGCCAGGAGAAAGACAGGTGAAGGAAACACTGGAGGGGGAAACCAAACAGTAGACGCCCCATAGGACGAACAAAGAAGCGCCGTATGGAAGACCTGGAGAATGACCGTGCAGCCATGGGTACTGAAGATATCTGCCGGAACCGAGCGCGAAACGTAAAGTTGGCCTCTTAACTTAGCGGGAGATGGATAAATATGATGATGGTGATGATGATGTTTGGTCTGTGGGGCGTTCAACTGCGCGGTTAGCAGCACCCGTACAAATTCCCAACCTTTGCTCAGTCCAATCTCACCTCTTTCATGAATTATGATGGAGCGGCCGACTGCTGTGGCCGAGCGATTCTAGGAGCTTCGGGGAACCGCGCTGCTGCTACGGTCGCAGGTTCAAGTCCTGCCTCAGGCATGGATGTGTGTGATATCCTTAGGTTAGTTAGGTTTAAGTAGTTCTAAGTCTAGGGGACTGATGGCCTCAGATGTTAGGTCCCATAGTGCTCAGAGCCATTTGAGCCATGATGAAATAATGGGACGACACAAACACCCAGTCATCTCGGGGCAGGTGAAAATCCCTGACCCCGCCGGGAGTCGAACCAGGGACCCGTGCTCGGGAAACGAGAACAGGGATAAATAGTCCGGCCACCGCAGTGTTTAAGGAAGTGAGAGGGGCGATGTTTTATTGTTTGTCTTCCAGTGCTGAAAACCCTTGGGCGCGCGAGTCACACCTAACAGCCGATATAGTGTAAATTTTGACAAGGAACTAACGTGGATTCGTGAACACGCATTAGAGACACGCTCATCTTCCAGTGCAGTATTATTTGTAGCAAGGAACCTTAAATTAATAAAGTCCGTTACAAGAAAACTACCGTTTAAATTATTTAGTAATTTTTTCTGATGGTATATCATGTTTAACATTGCGTTTACATGTAAATAGAATTACTATAATTAATCCAAGTCATTCGCATGCTCAGTAGAACCAACAACATTTTACCACGCAACTATAATGTCAGAAATGTTTGATCGCTGAGGTTGGCAACAGTCTGAAACAGACCTCAGTCGACACGACGAATTCCGAATGAAGCCGGCTTTTAACGATCAGTATTCGGCGACCGGTGGCCAACTGGCCGTGCCCTTACTATAGCTAGACTGTTTGGGAATCATAATATTCTAATTTCTGTAGATTACCGTTTAATAATAAGATCGGTGCACGTGAGAAACCGAGATACCACCCTACATTGTCACTACTGGCTCTTGAGCGGATATTGATGACAGGCAAATGGTAGAGGTCGTCACGTAGAGGAGGGTGTAGGTAGATGAATGACGAACAATAACTTCACTTAACGAACGTTTATTCAGCACTTGCACATACAAAAGCGCGGAGCAAACTGACTCCGGCCAGAACACATACGGTATATACAGGGTGAGTCGCGTAAGACGTTAACACCCCCATTATTCCAGGGGCGATTGCACGTATCGACAAGCGGTGTTCGGCGAATGATAGCCGACTGTGGGGCATATACTTTGGTACATGCACAATAATCACAACGTTTATATTGTCCGAAATAATGAGGCAACTACATGTTTTTTAAATGGGACGCTATACTTTTCTTACCATCATTCGAACGCTCTGGAAAAGACGCGTATAGTGATGTAACGCATGTTGCTATTGTGATTCAAACTTCGCTTAAAAGACGCTGGGAAATATTGTACGACTGAAGGTCGAGGCCGTCGGAAGCGGCTGCAGACTGTAAATACGACTCGCGCAACCCGCAGGCCGAGTTGCCGAGCTCTGTGCAGCATGCACGGCCTACGCTACGTACGTAAATTCTCATCCGCCCTCTTTTAATAAAGTTTGAATCACAATAGCAACATGCTCTACATCACTATACGTGTATTTTCCAGAGCCTTCTAATGATGGTAAAACAAGTATAGCATCCCATTAAAAAAAACATGTACTTGCCTCATTATTTCGGACAATATAAACGTTGTGATTATTGTGCATGTACCAACGTATGTGCCCCATAGTCCGCTATGATTTGCGGAAAACCTCATCCCGTTAAGTGCAGTCGCCCCCGGAATAAAGGGGGTGTCACGTCTTACGCGACTCACCATGTATACAGGTACATAATATTTCAGTACAGTGATTCTCGCCATTTGTGGACGCTTCTATACTTCTAGAATGTACTCTAATTGAATATAGACACTAAAATTTTATAGTTCAGGTGAGTTTTGAACTCAAGATTGACGACCATTGACCCAGTGAGAGGTTGGAAACCGTCTAGAAACCACATCCACGTCGCTTGGCATACCGACCCCCGTCGTTAATCATCCGGGCGGATTCGAACGGGGGTCGGTGTCTCGTTGAATCCCGGAAGCAGGGCGCTAAGACGCTCGGCTGTCCGGGTGGGTCGAATTTTAATTTACAATATGTTCAGATATCGTCGCGGAAGGCTTATATCGCTACGCAGTGCAAGATTTGTGCAGGGTAGCTCTCGGTAGATCTTCAGCCACTGCGGTTTCCCCGTGTTAAAAGCGACACCTAATTAGTCTCGAAAAATTTCAAAAGTGGCAAAGTTAGACCTGTGCACGCCTTCAGAGAGATGGGAATACGGCGCTAATGGAGGGTGCCAGACGCAGCAGGGCGACGAGAGAGAAAAAGAAGCGAGAAGTAAAGGAAAGCAGGCAGACAGAGCGACGAAATGACGCGTCGCTGGTGGTGAGTGACGGCGCGCCGTAAGGGTGCTGACGAATGGGGGTGGCAGGGGTGGGTGGGGGTGGGGGGGGGTGGAGGCCACTAAAGAAGGGAAAAATAGGCGCGCCTGTCGCCAGCGAGGGCGCAATTTCATTAAGGGCGCGCCGAGGAGTGCCGGGGGTGGAACCCTCCGCAGAGCAGGCCACACCACGTGTTGTTCCGCGGAGGTGTCTGCCGAGGCCGAGGAGGGGCGGGCAGAACAGGTTGTGAGGGGGGAGGGGTAGGGGGAGGGATGCGCCGGGCGCCGTCTGCTGGCTGTGGATGTGGGTGGATGGCCGGGGCAGCGCGAAGCGTCTCCTCCGCTCGCGGGGTGGAAAGGCAGGCGGTGAGGCTGCTGTCTCGAGGGCAGGAGAGGGGTGTCCGATGCTGGGCTCGCCAGTAACTGCCGTGGGTGTACACATACTGTTATGAGAGCTGTTTCACCAGGAACACTTTCATCGATGTCACCAAACACACGCCATCTGGACACCCCTGGTAGCGCGCAGTTGGTCACTACGTATCACGAGGGACAAAGCCGACCGTGTAAAAGGTATGGGTGGGAGAGGGGGGGGGGGGGGAGAGGGGAGTACTGTGTTGTCAGCAGAGAAGCAGAAACAACAGACCATGTCGGTAACGAGAGCCCAGTGACTTCGAATGAGGAGTAGGCATCGCATGTCACCTAGGTGATGACTCCATCAGGGACATATCATCCCTTTTACACCCGCCCAAGTAAACCAAGACCAGGCTGACGTCATTTACTGACAGACAGGGACAGTCTAACATTTCCAAGGGCGGTTCTAAAAAAAAAAAAAAAAAAATCAGTAAATAAAAGTAAAAAATAAAAATAAAGAAAGGCATGAAATTAACAGAAAAAATCACTCATGGCTTCCAAAGTGCTAACAGCAGTCCGACTATCATAAGGACTGCGTGTAGGGAGTTAAAAACAATAGGTTACAATGGCGGAGCAGTTCCTCATACGCCATACGTTTCTGTAGTCAACGCTGGGAGATGGTTGATGATGATGACGTTCGATTTGTGGGACGCTCAACTGCGTGGTACACAGTCCAATCTAGCCACTACCACATACGATAAAAACAATTGTAAATTTGTGGTAAGATCTCATGGAACCAAACTGCTTAGGACAATGGTCCCTAGGGTGACACGCTACTTCATCTAACTATAACTTACGCTACGGACAACACACAAGGGAGGACTCGAGCCTCCGACGGGGGAAGCCGCGCGGACCGTGACAAAACGCCATGTATGATGATATGATGATGATGATGATGATGATGATCATGAAATGATGAGGACAACACAAACACCCAGTCCCCAGGCGGAGAAAATCCCCAGCCCGTCCGGGACTCGAACCAGCGAACCCGTGATCCAGAGGCAGCAACGCTAGCCACTAGATCAGAAACTGCGCACGGGAGATGCCTGAAGTGCTGGAAATAGTGACGGTACTGGACAGAAGATGACTCAAAAACAGTGATTTATAGTGGTGAATCACGATATACTCTGTTCTGATCCGATGGAAAGGTTTCGTTTCCGCGAATGATGGACAATATTGCCTGACACCATGTGTAATGCCAACAGTGAGGTATGGGGAATGGGAATTACAGTATGGGGAATGTTTTCACAGAGTGTGGTTCTCGTACTCCACTTAAATAAACGCTAAATGCGGAAGGTTATGAGCACGTCTTACTGATTTGAGTACTGCGGAGAGGAACAGTCTGGAGACGGTGATTATACCAGCACAAATATGCACCCTGTCATAAAACAGCAACTATTATCCAATATGCCAAGGGCCTTGCCACAGTGGTGACACCGGTTCCCCTTCAGATCACCTAAGTTAAGCGCTGTCGGGCTGGGCTAGCACTCGGATGGGTGACCGTCCGGTCTGCCGAGCGCTGTTGGCAAACGGGGTGCACTCAGCCCTTGTGAGGCAAACTGAGGAGCTACTTGACTGAGAAGTAGCGGCTCCGGTCTCGGAAACTGACATACGGCCGGCAGAGCGGTGTGCTGACCACATGTCCCTCCGTATCTGCATCCGGTGACACCTGTGGGCTCAGGATGACACGGCGGCCGGTCGGTACCGTTGCGCCTTCCAAGGCCTGTTCGGAGTTTAGTTTTTAGTTTTTATCATCGAATATCTCGTGCACAATTACCTTTCTGAAATGGACTGGACTGCCCAGGTTCCCGATCAGTGTCCAGCGTAATGCCTTTGGGATCACTTATAACGTAAATGTCGCATCAGGTCTTAGTGTCTAAAATCACTATCTTCTCTGGTTTCATGTCTTGAAGAAAAATGAGCTACCAGACCTACATAAATATTCACACACCTCACCTAAACTATCGCCAGCAGACTTCAACGAGACAAAACCGCGAACGGTGTACACCACCATACTAATGTCTACATACTTGGTTGTGGGCAGTTACGCCTTTTACGTTTTGACTGTGGAGTTCCTTGTGCACACGTCGGGTGCAAAGCAAGTTGTCTTTTCGGTGGGTCCGTCGACTGTCTGTTGGTTAGGTTCCCGGTGACCGGATATAACTGGGCCAACTACCAGTCTCCCCTAAGCGAACGTTAATATTTCAAGTACAGACCGACCCCCGGAAACTTGTGAGCCCCGATGGCTGTATTGCCTTTTCTTATTGGTGTTTCGTTGTGTATTTTAGTGGCTTATACCCGATGGTTTGAATTTCTATGCTTTTAGTTGGGTTTTTAATAATGGCCCTTCAGCCGCTTTAAAACTGAAAGTTCCTTACTTGTCAAGTCTGGTATTGTTTGGACCTTCAGCGTGTGTAAAATATTGTTTAAAGATTAAGCTTTGGGCCTTCTGCCTACTAAAAACTATTTTAGTTGTTTTAAGTAATTGAGTTCATGGTTCAGAGTAGTTTCAGGGGTAAGACAAGGCTGCAACCTGTCTCCACTGTTGTTCATATTATTTATGGATCATATGTTGAAAACAATAGACTGGCTGGGTGAGATTAAGATATGTGAACACAAAATAAACAGTCTTGCATATGCGGATGACTTAGTTGTGATGGCAGATTCGACTGAAAGTTTGCAAAGTAATATTTCAGAGCTAGATCAGAAATGTAAGGATTATGGTATGAAGATTAGCATCTCCAAAACGAAACTAATGTCAGTGGGAAAGAAATATAAACGGATTGAGTGCCAAATAGGAGGAACAAAGTTAGAACAGGTGGACGGTTTCAAGTACTTAGGATGCATATTCTCACAGGATGGCAACATAGTGAAAGACCTGGAAGCGAGGTGTAGCAAAGCTAATGCAGTGAGCGCTCAGCTACGATCTACTCTTTTCTGCAAGAAGGAAGTCAGTACCGAGACTAAGTTATCTGTGCACCGTTCAATCTTACGACCAACTTTGTTGTATCGGAGCGAAAGCTGGGTGGATTCAGGTTACCTTATGAACAAGGTTGAGGTTACGGATATGAAAGTAGCTAGGATGATTGCAGGTACTAGTAGATGGGAACAATGGCAGGAGGGTGTCCACAATGAGGAAATCAAAGAAAAACTGGGAATGAACTCTATAGATGTAGCAGTCAGGGCGAACAGGCTTAGATGGTGGGGTCATGTTACACGCATGGGAGAAGCAAGGTTACCCAAGAGACTCATGGGCTCAGCAGTAGAGGGTAGGAGGAGTCGCGGCAGACCGAGGAGAAGGTACCTGGATTCGGTTAAGAATGATTTTGAAGTAATAGGTTTAACATCAGAAGAGGCACCAATGTTAGCACTGAATAGGGGATCATGGAGGAACTGTATAAGGGGGGCTATGCTCCAGACTGAACGCTGAAAGGCATAATCAGTCTTAAATGATGATGATGATGATGATGATGTAAGTAATCGGCCTTCAGCCGTTTTTAAATTAAAGTTCTTGTCTTTCAAGTATCAGATTGTGTGGGGCATTCAAAAAAAAAATTTGGTTCACATGGCTCTGAGCATCGGAGGTCAACAGTCCCCTAGAACTTAGAACTACTTAAACGTAACTAACCCAAGGCACGATTCGAACCTGCGACGTAGCGGTCGCGCGGTTCCAGAATATAGCGCCTAGAACCGCTCGGCCACTCAGGCCGGCTGTGTGGGGCCTTTAGTCTAATTGAAGATGTGACCTTCTGCTTTGTGTGTGTATGTGTTTTTTTTTTTTTCAATTAAATTTACCTGCAGTCTTAAATCCTGGGCCTTCAGCCGTCTTTAAATTAGTTTGCTTTTCAAATGTTAGATTTGTTGGGCCTTCAGCCAAGTTATAGAACTTACTTACGTGAGGCCTTCTGCCTTCTAACTATTCTGTTTTGTGACTGAATTTTTAGTTAATGGCTTTCAGCTGTTTTTAAATTTAAGTGGTTGTGCCCTTAAGGCATAAGATAGTGTGGCCTATTCAGCCGACATCTGAGCTCAAAAATTTTTGCTGCATTGTTTGGACAACTAAAGAAAGTTATATGTGTTTGAGTGTAACTGACAACTCCCTTTTGGCCCCTTTCCATAATTCCAACTACCTGCTCTGTCCTGCGGACTCAAGCAGGGCGTTTCAATATCCTGTACTCTCTTCCGAACAATCCCGACCATACAGTATCTTACATTAATGTAAAAATACTTTAATATCAAAGAAGAGAGAGAGACGATATAAATTGTGTAGTAGGAATTCTGAATGAGCCTGTATGTCGTGGTGTTTGCCCGGCTATCTACGGACGTCTCCGCCTTTGAGGCAGGCTCTCACGAAGTTTTCCGGGCCGGCACCAAGCGAGATGGGGAAACTAACAACAGGCGACGGAGACGAGGATTCGCCGCGACTGGGAATGCTTCCGTAATGGGGCGCCGCCTCACACACACACACACACACACACACACACACACACACAGTCACTCACATACCAGAGGTGGCGGTGTTTTTCTTTCAGTCAGTCGCAGGAAGAGGAGCGAAAGGTAGAGCAGAGGAGAGGCGCATTAAATAATGCAGCGTGGCAGTGAGCGACTCGCGGCCGTTCCTCTCTGCCAGCCCTCACGGCGTCTGTCCAGACACTCTGCGCGGGCCATTTTTCTCCAGTGGTTCCTCCACCTCCAGTTAGCTGCACGCGCCCCTCAAAATGCCACCGCTACACGCCACTTCAGACCCCCTCCTCTGTGCCAATGGTGACTATCCCTCTCCCTACAACATCCCATACCATTAAAATTCCAACACCAGAACTGCAATTAGGACTAGAGTCTTTAACAGAAACAGTCCGGCAGATTTAGATAGAAACCATATTAGCAGATTAGAAAACATCAAGTATACAAGTGTGGATAAAAATGAGGAAACACCAAAAACACATATTACCATGACAAGGGCAATATACAGAAGAACGGTAAAGGAAATTGATCATCTGTTATGTGACGATCACTTTGCCTTTAGGAAAGGTAAGCCACGCGGTTTAGGCGCTGCAGTCCGGAACCGCGCGACTGCTACGGTCGCAGGTTCGAATCCTGCCTCGTGCATGGATGTGTGTGATGTCCTTGGGTTAGTTAGGTTTAAGTAGTTCTAAGTTCTAGGGCACTGATGACCTCAGAAGTTAAGTCCCATAGTGCTCAGAGCCATTTGAACCATTTTAAACTTCGGCATCACGTTTTCCCGTTACAGACACGTGCATCACTGATAAGCGAGTTTGGTAGTCCAGGTCGCCAGCAGTTCTCTGCTTGTGGAGCCCCCTTTGAGTTGTTTCGGCGCTGACAGCGTTCGCGTGTACGACCTTCAGTTCTGCAGTGACTTTTGCAGTTGTCGTCCTCTTGTTTTTCGCCACAATCTTCTTCCGAGAACGTCCGTCTCACTATCTCCCGACACATACTTCTGTCCGCGCTGCGACTTAGCGGATGACATTTTTCCGCTGTCCTTGTAGCCTACTTTGTATGAATCTTCAACACGGTGTCTCTTGGCAGAGCAAACACTTCAAGATTACCTTTGTTGCGGAAGCACCCACTTATGAGCCACCAAAAATTTCCCCACGTTCGAATTCACTTAGCTCCGAGATAATGCCCTCACAAATATACAAAAAAATTTTCTGATCACGACTGACGCTTGAAAGCTATTGAGGACATCGTGCAGGTACATTTCGTCGTCAAATACACCAGCGCAAACTGCAGGCAGCCGGCCGCGGTGGTCTAGCGGTTCTGGCGCTGCAGTCAGGAACCGCGGGACTGCTACGGTCGCAGGTTCGAATCCTGCCTCGGGCATGGGTGTGTGTGATGTCCTTAGGTTAGTTAGGTTTAAGTAGTTCTAAGTTCTAGGGGACTTATGACCTAAGATGTTGAGTCCCATAGTGCTCAGAGCCATTTGAACCATTTGAACCAAACTGCAGGCGTGACTAGCATCTGCATTTATGTTCAGGCATACGTTTCTTGCGGTGTTTCCCCTGCGCTCCCTTCCACTAACAAGAACGATCCCTTTGTGTGCAGTAACTACGAGGAATTGCTTCACTGGAGGTCAATTGCAAAATCTATTTGTCTATTAGGTAGCGGTAGCGTTCTCGCTTCCCGCGCAAGGGGTCCCGGGTTAGATTCCCGGCGGGGCAAAGACTTTCCTTGCCTCGAAACGACTGGGTATTATTGACTCGTCTGCATCATCATCATGCATCCCCATTACGTTCGGAGGAAGGCAATGGAAAACCACCTCTGTTAGGACCTTGGCTAGACGGTGGTGCGCGTCTCCCGCATTGTCACCTATGCTCCTCGGAGTATGGGACCTCATCATCATCATCATCTCCATTAGGTATTACCAGTGCGCTTCCCAAGAAATAAATCCACATTACATCATTTATTTGCCCAAAGCCAAATAACTGAGAAGGCGTTGGAATTCAGCGCAGATGTCCACATATTATTTCTAGATCACAGAAATTACTTTGGGAGAATTTTACAAAAATAAAATGTACGGGTATGGAAGTATATACCGTCTGGCACAAAATAATAAAATACTAGTTAGTTGTATCACTATCTTACAGAAAAGATCACCGATTGATAACTAGAAAATTCGCTTGTGTCAGTCAACTATTGAACCGGTAACGTTATACGGTTGTGATGCATTAATACACTGACGGAAAAAAAAATCGCAACACCAAAAATAATTAATGTAGAGTAATGAAATTTCTGGAGCACACTTTGTCTAGGTAATGTATTTAAGTGACTAACACTGCAGGATCACGGGTTAGTGTCAGTGTCGTCGTAACTGCCGTCTGCATCACGTCTGCTGTGTAGCGAGCTACGTTAATTTAAGTATTAACTGTATTTTTATTACTTGTCACTTCTTCTTCCATGTGTTTTTGCTTTCAGGAAGCTTTAATTGTCGAGTGCTATTAATAATGTTCCATAGATTTCGTGTTTGTTTTGAATACAGTCAGAGAGAGTCCCTTTAGTCAACCATAGTGCCAGTAGCGCTAGTGTTTGTTTTGCATACAGTCCAGAGACAGGTAGTGCCATTTTCATTGTTTTCTACAAGAAGTGTCTAGCAACCACAGTTTAGTCAACTATCAGCCGCCTTTAGTCAATTAGCAGTCTAGTTAAAAGTTGATTAACTCTGAGAGGTGGCATGAGCCCCCTCTCATATTTCTATCTTACGATTTTCCTCTCTAATTGCATGCAGTGAAAAGTCGCTATTCCTTCACACGCGGACTTCCCACGCAGCGTCTCTCGTCACCCGGGTGGTCCGGTGACAGGCGGGCTCTGCTGATCTTGAAAGCGTTAAGCCGATGGGTGTGAGGAAGACGAGTGAATGCTTTGCAGACGCCGACATTGTCAAAAGACACGCCTGGAGGGGTCTGAAGTAGCGGCTGGGCTAGAGGTTCCGTTACTTCGCAGAAACTTAGCGAAAACACTTTCTGGCGGGCTACCAGCGAGGCGTGGGAATGACTTGTGTACCCAGGCAGTTGTGGCGGGAAAATTCCCGCGCTTTCTGCAAAATAGTAACTGTGATTAGCTTGCTCAGGGCATAGCTCTGTGACGTAGCAAAATCAGTGCAGAAATTGGCGCCAAGAATCTTCATTGGTGGAATGGTAGTGCTCCGGCAATAGAGGGGAATTTTCCGCCAGTTTCGAGTTGCTGATTGGAACGTTTAACCACGGCCACTGTCGTGGGGCCGGGAATGTTGTGTGTTCGGCCTGTACGGGTGCTCTAGGTAGTTGGCTCTCGCCTTTCGGTCGAGGACATCGAAGCAACCAGCCACCACCTCCGGTACGCCAGATCGTGTGCTGGCAGTTAAGAAGACAGTTTGGTAATGTATGTCCGCAGCACCGGCAGATAGGAATTTTCCTAGGTGATAATCAGAGCTCAGCAGAGCGCGCCTGTTCGTCTTTTTCTAACTTTGTTCTGTCTTGGGTAGCAGCAATTAATGTTGGGTTGGCTATGTGTTTTGTCTTAAGATTTGAGTTGCAAGGAATTGGCTCCACATATCACTTCGTCATAATCCTCACAATCTAGTTTAGGGACAACTTCACCTTCACACCGTTTGTTTGAGTGTCCAATTTAAGCCAATTTGATGTATTGTAAATGTTTCATGTGTTTTTGTTTATTATTTTGTGTTTAGTCTTAATAAATCAAATTGTTATTTTGGACAGAACTTTCATTCTGTTAATCGGTAGAGCAACCCCATCATTCCTCACTATGTTAATGAAACCTTCGTTTATTTAACTCATTTATCAAATTAAATTATTGCAGGTGCCAAACTCTCTTCTACTCCACTGGCAGGGTTGATTAGAGTCAGTTCGCGTATTTTTTTTTAATCCTTGTGCAACAGCAAAAGTTGGAGTTAGAATAGGGTGGGGCTTGGAGCATCATTTACATATGTAGATTCTAGAAGAATTGAGTGTTAAATACACTGCTAGCCCTGGCACCTCGCATAAAATGGCGACCCTTAGCCTCGGATCTTTCCTGTGAATCGCTGATAAAAGCAAGTATTATTAGTAGTAGGGACACTCAGAATTTTTTTTGTTTAATTTTTTATTGATTAATACCCAAGTTTTTTTCAGGTAGTTCCGCGTTTAGTTTTAAGTAGCGGCGCATGATTACAGTTTTTGTTTTCAGTGTATATATTCTTTTGTTCATTGTTTTTGTGTTCGAAACTTCCTGGCAGATTAAAACTGTGTGCCCAACCGAGACTCGAACTCGGGACCTTTGCCTTTCATGGGCAAGTGCTCTACCATCTGAGCTACCGAAGCACGACTCACGCCCGATACTCACAGCTTTACTTCTGCCAGTACCTCGTCTCCTACCTTCCAAACTTTACAGAAGCTCTCCTGCGAACCTTTCAGAACTAGCACTCCTGAAAGAAAGGATATTGCGGAGACATGGCTTAGCCAAAGCCTGGGGGATGTTTCCAGAATGAGATTTTCACTCTGCAGCGGAGTGTGCGTTGATATGAAACTTCCTGGCAGATTAAAACTGTGCCCGCGAAAGGCAAAGGTCCCGAGTTCGAGTCTCGGTTGGGCACACAGTTTTAATCTGCCAGGAAGTTTCATATCAGCGCACACTCCGCTGCAGAGTGAAAATCTCATTCTGGAAAAATCCCCCAGGCTGTGGCTAAGCCATGTCTCCGCAATATTCTTTCTTTCAGGAGTGCTAGTTCTGCAAGGTTCGCAGGAGAGCTTCTGTAAAGTTTGGAAGATAGGAGACGAGGTACTGGCAGAAGTAAAGCTGTGAGTATCGGGCGTGAGTCGTGCTTTGGTAGCTCAGATGGTAGAGCACTTGCCCGCGAAAGGCAAAGGTCCCGAGTTCGAGTCTCGCTTGGGCACACAGTTTTAATCTGCCAGGAAGTTTCATATCAGCGCACACTCCGCTGCAGAGTGAAAATCTCATTCTGGTTTTTGTGCACCTTTGATGGTGTGTCCGTATCACATCACGCTTTGTCGGGTTTGTGTGCGGTTTCAGTACCACAACAAATCGTGCGTATAATTACAGCGTTGGAGAGGCGTTGTTGAAATTTTATGTCTATGTGGAAAAATACGTGGAGTAGATTATTTTTATTGTGCATCGTAGATAAATTAGTTTTTCATGGATGATCACGAGAAGTAAGGCACGACTATTATCCAGCGAAGCTAAAACAAAAGAGGATACATAATGGATAAGGGGCAATTTACTGACGGGGATAGGTTCGGAGATGAGATGGGTACATTTTTAGCTGGACAGGACGGCAGGTTCATTGATGAGGAAGGTGATTTGGAGGCGATCTTAGAGCAACGTCGCGGCCGTGATTATGATAGTGAGCTAGAGGATGAAACAGAGACAAGCACTCAGATCGAGACGGTAGCAGAAGTTTATAGTCAAACGAACGAGAGCAGACAGAGGCCAACTTGGTCACGTCAGAGCTCTAGCGCCCAGGTGTCCAGAGTTACATCGCCCATGTGTGACGAGGATCAAAAAGATGACATAAACCCAATACTGAGCTTCCTACGATCAATGAAAGAAGAAGCTGACGAACAACGTAAGAAGGAGAAGGAAGAAGCGGACGAACAGCGTAAGAAGGACACTCAGACTATAATTTCGCATATAGGAGCAATTCGTGGGGAATTACTAACAATAAAGAAAGAATGTGGAGAAGCAAAACAAATGTCAATGGTAGCACAAAAAGTAGCAGGCCTAGCCAAAACGGCAGCAACAGGGACAATGAAAATCGCAAAAGTAACTTCTCAACTCGCAGGACGCTTGCGACGTGCAACACAAGCTCACTCAAAATCCCTAGCGTTCTTAAAAACCCAAGGTAATATCGCGGTTACGAACATCGCGAAACGAATGAAAGAAGTAGAGAGTCGGATAGCAAAACTAGAGCGAAACAGGCACACGAGCACTGCGCGTTCGGATACCAATGATGGAGTACACAGTATTGTGTCTCCGAGGAAAAGCTCGCCGTGCTCTAGCCCAATGACCGAGTGCGGAACTAACAATGCCCACGGAGAAACAGCGAGTAATAGCTCCAATAATTGTAGCCCACTTAGGAGAGTGAATTCTGAGTGCCACTGTGATACAGAGGTAGCAAATCACAGTTATCAGCAAGATAGATCAGGACACTCAGCAGACGTGCAAGTATCGGAAACGAGTGACAACACCAGTGCGAGGATCAGACAGGATTTTGATCACAATCACTTCCTGTCGATACTAAAATTCCAGAAGTTCAAAGATAATGAAGGGTCGATGCATCCGAAGAGCTGGGTGGTGCAGTTTACAAATTCATTACCGTCGTCATGGCCAACCCAGGCCAAATTAGAATTCATGTGTGGACACATCGAAGGCCAAGCTGCGGAAAAGATGCGGGGCGTGGCAGCGACGTGTCGGACTTATCAGGAATTTGTTGGTGCATTCCTGCGGACCTACTGGTCAAAGGAAACGCAAGACAGGATTAAAGAGGAAATAATATTTTGTCCTGAACTGGAAGTGTCCGGGAATAGAAGCGCAACCAAATTTTTTGATGATTTACTCAAGAAGAATCAATTTTTAGATAGTCCATATAGCAAGGGAGAAATCATCAAATTTTGTTTTTCCAAATTGCCTGTTAGGTATCAACAGACACTTGTCGGGAAGTGTGGGTCTGACGTAGATGCATTCAAGAGTCTACTGCGCGAACTCGAAGTAGTCTTCGATAAACAAGACGCAAAGGACAGGAAGAAGGCGCAAAATAACAAATACCACGGGCCAGCAAGGGAAGACGACAACAGATCGCATATCGCACTGGTCAGTTAGGAAACCAGGGTTACGGAAATCAAGGTTACGCTATTCAAGGTTATGGAAACCAGAGACACGGAAACCAGAACGTCAGGGAACAGGGTCAACCTAGACAAGCAATCTGGGACAGGAGGAATGACGAACGCAAAGCGACCGTAATTGGAGAGAGCGAAATCAAGGACAACAGGAGAACCAGGAGATTGAAATTAGACCTCCAAATCCTAATGCACGTCAGAAGAGGGGGAGTCTAAGAAGGGATTGGCGCTAGTCCATAGGAATCCACCACTTCTCTCACACAAAGAAGTTCGTGGAATAATAGTAGTTTAAGTCGTGTATATAGTAGAATAGGCAAATATATGAACCGTTCTTCGGGGAACAATAATCGTTGCATTAATAGATTAAGATTGTTAAAGTATTAACACGCTGCGTTTTCTCGCATAAGAGTTTACTGCTGCTAACTTTTGTTTTGTTTATGTTCTTGACTTCCAATGTCGATGGAGTAGGAGACACTACCTTTCCATGAGCAATGTTTTAGTCCTTTCCTGTCTGGTGTCCATGTTGAGGGATAATGATGAGTGAGGAGATGTCGCACCAATGGGCGCATACAAGAACGTGCTCTTAGAAGCGTTCTGAGAAGTCGTGATACGCTCCATAGCGGCCACAACCAGTTCGTGAGACGTTCATACCAATGCTTGCAGGCACACGACAGTGCACTGCAAGATTGTGGTATATTGCGTGATTTCGAGGATGAACATGTGCAGTATAGTTTTTACAGTGATGCGCCAGCATCGTTGTCTTGCAAGTTGGGGTGAACCTGTGAGCGTTTGACTCCAATGGTGCCCTAGGGCCTAGACGGTAGAAATGCGGGCATAAAGCCTACCATGCCAATGTGCTAGTTGGGGATTTAGCGTGCTGCTTGTGACTGTCACAGATGAATAACCAAGGAATTATACTTGGAAATTCGTGACATACTGTGTAGCTGGTGTGTGGTGGGCGACGGAATCCTCAACAGGAACCAGTCCTGGCTTGGTCATATTACATTGCCTCTGGAAAGGTGTGCTTTGATCGCGAATACTGCATAACATAGAAAAAGAAGTTGCAACTATAAATTTATTGTCTTGTATAGCCATGGCTAACCCAGTCTCTGGAGTTTCAGTGAGACGTAGTGAGAACTCGGGGGCCATGTCGTATGGCGCGCACATCACTGTCGTCAATAGCGGCGAGCAGCGAGACATCTCAGCGGAACAGGAATTATGTAAGAGTGTTGTATAAGGTAAAAAAAAATAATAATAATAGAGAGAGTACCATATACTAGGATAAATTAAATTTTAGGATTTTACAATAACTAGATCCTTAATAGTGTGGCGGTTTTCTACCACAAGTGTTCAGCAGAGCGCGCCTGTTGAGATGCTATTTTTCAGGTCACCAAACCACAGACCCGAGATGGAGGGACGACGGGCGAGCGAAAGTAGCATAGTTGCATGTTCTTTATAGCACAGTAAAACTTAGACCTGCATAACAACATAATTTAATTAAAAGACATAGAATGTAGATCGTTGGCAAATGGTAGTTAATTCTTGAGCATGTCTACTGTCGATCTATATAATTAATAGTAATATTAGTGTGGGCCCGCACATTTAGTTGTTCATCCATTACATAGCATCAGTTATCACACACCATGTACAATACTGAGATCGGTCTCTACACAAATATCAAGATAAATTATTTCCATTTTTTGTTATGATAGCTACAGATAAATAACTATAAAATTAAAATTAAAGTGTCTGAAATGACAGACCATCAATGTATCGTTATGTAAATTTATTATAAAATAGAAGGTCATGGGGAAAAGTTAGGCATAGGATTTTTGTCAGAACTGTGCAGATGACGGGTATCGTGGCAATACAGAGGCCAGCCAGCGCAAAAACAAGAGGTCTTCGGCTACCTGCTAGAAGGCGAGCGTCCGGTCCTGCAAGCTGACAGTCACCGGGCCGTATACCTGAGGGATTAGGCGGGATCCTCGCCGGGCCACAAGCGAAAGTGAGTCTGGCCGTTGACACTGACACGCGACCCACACGCGACAGCCTGCTAGCTCTCCGGACGCAGCAGCCGTTTGGAGGGATTCCCTGCGGCAGACCACGTTGTCGTGAGTACACGAAGAAGATCACATATCATGTCAGAACCTGCGCCTCATGTGCCTCAGGACAGAAAGGGACGCTATATACTCACTTGTTTGGGTTTTTACAACTCACTAGCATTGGACAATCTGCATACACAAAGCAGTATCGTGCCACAATAACAAATGTATGGTCTCATTTCTAACTTCTCCGTTCTATTAGAGAGCAGTTTTAGCAATCGTCACTCCTAGTTCGATCCTGTATGGATGACCTCACACAGTTGTGGAGTCATTCCACGTGCGTGCCATCATCCCTCGTCGAACTGCAATATTGGGAAACGTAAAGTACTGTCCAGCGAGAGAAGAGACCTAGACTAGTGATGTATCCCAACAAGTAGACCTCAGAGAAAATTAATCGACGTGAGGAGAGCCTATCACTGTGTCTTCCCACCGTACTGCCGTGATCATGTGCGTAGGTCTTGGTGCAATCTCAACAGAGTACTGCAGATGCTCCAGCACACCCTATTGCCGTTGCAACAATGTAGCAACAACACCCGACGTTTAGCCCTATGTGATGTCAGTACTGTGGAATTTGTGAAGTGTTTCGAATATTTCTAACAATGTGATCTAGTGCCTCATTCTCAGCACAGTCGTGAACTTTGTGCAATGTGCATGCACAACTTGATGCCCCATGAACCTTGTTTTTTTTCTTAAATTTCTTTCTCTAGTGTTGTTTTTGTAATGTGTGTTATACCTTGTATGTGTTTGTGTTTTACACTGTAATTCTTATTACAAATTACTGTATTGTTCTCCACACCATGTTTTTTTTTGTATTTATTGTTGTGTGTATGCAAACAGTGTGCCTGAGCCTTCATAAACTGAAGCAGATACCACCACTGTCATTGTGAATGGACCATCAGTTCAGGGAACATTTTGTAAAGGTTATTCTTGCTGCAGGGAGACAGAATGAATCGGAGGTTGTAATTAGATTCTGAAAGCTCACAAAGAGATTGTTAACTTAAATAGTATCATGTGTGAGTGAGTTCAGGTTAGTTTAATGATTAAAATTGTTGTAACATCTTGGGCATTTAATTGCGGAGCACTACAACTCTGATTGTAAAGAAAAAATTGCTCCATATTTGGCTCACGTGCCCGGGCCATATTTAGAGAGTGAATGTCTGTGTGAATCGGTGTTTGGAAGGGGCTCCCTGGTATGGATGTGTGATGTGAGTGTTAGTGTTCCATATTAAGAAGGTGAAGTTGGCTACATCATAAATAATCCTATGAGCTGCATTTTTCAGTTGCAGTGATTTTCTTTATACAGTGCGGCATGTGCAGCCAGTTTGCGAGATTGTTCTTGGGCGATTGACTCACTACCTTGCTCCTAAGTGAGCCAACCGCTCACCAATTACAATCTAAAATGGCGTAGGGGCTATGAGAGGTGGCATGAGCCCCCTCTCATATTTCTATCTTACGATTCTCCTCTCTAATTGCATGCAATGAAAAGTCGCTATTCCTTCACACGCGGACTTCCCACGCAGCGTCTCTCGTCACTTGGGTGGTCCGGTGACAGGCGGGCTCTGCTGATCTTGAAAGCGTTAAGCCGATGGGTGTGAGGAAGACGAGTGAATGCTTTGCAGACGCCGACATTGTCAAAAGACACGCCCGGAGGGGTCTGAAGTAGCGGCTGGGCTAGAGGTTCCATTACTTCGCAGAAACTTAGCGAAAACACTTTCTGGCGGGCTACCAGCGAGGCGTGAGAATGACTTGTGTACCCAGGCAGTTGTGGCGGGAAAATTCCCGCGCTTTCTGCAAAATAGTAACTGTGATTAGCTTGCTCAGGGCATAGCTCTGTGACGTAGCAAAATCAGTGCAGAAATTGGCGCCAAGAATCTTCATTGGTGGAATGGTAGTGCTCCGGCAATAGAGGGGAATTTTCCGCCAGTTTCGAGTTGCTGATTGGAACGTTTAACCACGGCCACTGTCGTGGGGGCGGGAATGTTGTGTGTTCGGCCTGTATGGGTGCTCTAGGTAGTCGGCTATCGCCTTTCGGTCGAGGACGTCGAAGCAACCAGCCATCGCCTCCGGTACGCCAGATCGTGTGCTGGCAGTTAAGAAGACAGTTTGGTAATGTATGTCCGCAGCACCGGCAGATAGGGATTTTCCTAGGTGATAATCAGAGCTCAGCAGAGCGCGCCTGTTCGTCTTTTTCTAACTTTGTTCTGTCTTGAGTAGCAGCAATTAATGTTGGGTTAGCTGTGTGTCTCTCTTAAGATTTGAGTGGCAAGGAATTGGCTCCACATACCACTTCGTCTTAAACCTCACAATCTAGTTTAGGGACAACTTCACCTTCATAGCGTTTTTTTGAGTATCCAATTTGAGCCAATTTGATGTATTATAAATGTTTCATGTGTTTTTGTTTATTATTTTCTGTTTAGTCTTAATAAATCATATTCTTATTTTGGACAGAACTTTCATTCTGTTAATCGGTAGAGCAACCCCATCATTCCTCACTATGTTAATGAAACCTTCGTTTATTTAACTCATTTATCAAATTAAATTATTGCAGGTGCCAAACTCTCTTCTACTCCACTGGTAGGGTTGATTAGAGTCAGTTCGCGTATTTTTTTTAATCCTTGTGCAACAGCAAAAGTTGGAGTTAGAATAGGGGGGGGGGGGGGGCTTAGAGCATCATTTACATATGTAGATTCTAGAAGAATTGAGTGTTAAATACACTGTTAGCCCCGGCACCTCGCAACTCTCTACAGTAAATTGATTTTTTAGGATGGATAGGATGTGTGACTGCTGTGTACGGACGCAGGAGGAGCTGGCCACTGTTCGCGAACAGCTGAACGTGCTGATGGCCGCTGTCAGCCGTCTTCAGGCTGCTGCCTCGGAGTGTAGCGGCAGTGGGGAGTCTGGTGCGTCGCATGGTACACCCCAGGTGTTACGTGCTTCACCCACTGTCCCTGCTGTCGAGACATCTTCGCGCGTAGCGGGCGCGGTTGGGCCACCCTCTCCCAGAGGGGAGTGGCGGGTTCGGCGGCGTTCGCGGCGCACGAGGCGGAGGGTCAATGTGGAGCCTGGCCGTGTGGCATCGCCCGCTCTGCCTGTGAGTGGACATGTGGCCGCTCCTTTAGCAAGGTCCGAGCAGGCACACGGGGGGAGGGGTTTATTAGTGATTGGGAGCTCCAACGTTAGGCGGGTGATGGAGACCCTTAGGGAAATAGCTGAAAGGTAGGGAAAGAAGGCCAATGTACACTCTGTCTGCTTGCCGGGGGGTCTCATCCGAGATGTGGAGGAGGCCCTGCCGGCGGCGATAGAGAGCACTGGGTGCACCCAACTGCAAATTGTTGCTCATGTCGGCACCAATGACTCCTGCTGTCTGGGTTCAGAGGTCATCCTCAGTTCGTACAGGCGGTTGGCGGAATTGGTGAAGGTGGAAAGCCTCGCTCGCGGGGTGGAATCTATTTGTAGTATCGTTCCCAGAACCGATCGCGGTCCTCTGGTTTGGAGCCGAGTAGAAGACTTAAACCAGAGGCTCAGACGATTCTGCGGAGATCTGGGGTGCAAATTTCTCGACCTCCGCTATCGGGTGGAGAAATGTAGGGTCCCCTTCAATAGGTCAGGCGTGCACTACACGCCGGAAGCGGCTACAAGGGTATCGGAGTACGTGTGGAGTGCACATGGGGGTTTTTTAGGTTAGAGAATCCCCTCCCTAGGCCCGACAAGACGCCTCCTGAGACGCGGCAAGGTAGGAGTACGCAAAATGCAACAGGGAATAACAATATTAATGTGCTAATAGTAAACTGCAGGAGCGTCTACAGAAAGGTCCCAGAACTGCTCTCATTAATAAACGGTCACAATGCCCATATAGTACTAGGGACAGAGAGTTGGCTGAAACCAGACGTAAACTAATGAAATCCTAAACTCAGATTGGAATGTATACCGCAGAGAAAGGCTGGACAGTGAAGGAGGAGGCGTGTTTATAGCGATAAGAAGTTCAATAGTATCGAACGTAATTGACGGAGATCCGAAATGTGAAATAATTTGGGTGAATGTCACGGTTAAAGCAGTCTCAGACAAGGTAATTGGATGTCCCTATAGACCCCCTGGCTCAGCAGCTGTTGTGGCTGAGGATAATCTGGAAAATATTTCGAGTAAATTTCCCCACCATGTTATAGTTCTGGGTGGAGATTTTACTTTGCCGGATATAGACTGGGAGACTCAAACGTTCATAACGGGTGGCAGGGACAAAAAATCCAGTGAAATTTTTTTGAGTGCTTTATCTGAAAACTACCTTGAGCAGTTAAACAGAGAACCGTCTCCTGGCGAGAACATATTAGACCTTCTGGTGATAAACAGACCCGAACTATTTGGAACAGTTAACGCAGAACAGGGAATCAGCGATCATAAAGCGGTTACTGCATCGATGATTTCAGCCGTAAATATAAATATTAAAAAAGGTAGGAAGATTTTTCTGTTTAGCAAAAGTGACAAAAAGCAGATTACACAGTACATGACGGCTCAACACAAAAGTTTTGTCTCAAGTACAGATACGTGTTGAGGATCAGTGGCCAAAGTTCAAAATCATCGTACAATATGCGTCAGATGAGTATGTGCCAAGCAAGATCGTAAGAGATGGGAAAGAGCCACCGTGGTACAACAACCGAGTTAGAAAACTGCTGCGGAAGCAAAGGGAACTTCACAGCAAACATAAACATAGCCAAAGCCTTGCAGACAAACAAAAATTACGCGAAGCGGAATGTAGTGTGAGGAGGGCTATGCGAGAGGCGTTCAAAGAAGTTCTATGTACTGACATGGCAGAAAATCCTAAGAAATTTTGGTATTATGTCAGAGCGGTAGGTGGATCAAAACAAAATGTCCAAACACTCTGTGACCAAAGTGGTACTCAAACAAAGGATGACAGACTAAAGGCCTAAATACTAAATGTCTTTTTCCAAAGCTGTTTCACAGAGGAAAACTGCACTGTAGTTCCTTCTCTAGATTGTCGCACAGATGACAAAATGGTAGATATCGAAATAGAAGGCAGAGGGATAGAGAAACAATTAAAATCGCTCAAAAGAGGAAAGGCCGCTGGACCTGATGGGATACCAGTTCGATTTTACACAGAGTACGCGAAGGAACTTGCACCCCTTCTTGCAGCGGTGTACCGTAGGTCTCTAGAAGAGCGTTGCGTTCCAAAGGATTGGAAAAGGGCACAGGTCATCCCAGTTTTCAAGAAGGGACGTCGAACAGTTGTGCAGAACTATAGACCTATATCTCTACGTCGATCAGTTGTAGAATTTTGGAACACGTATTATGTTCGAGTATAATGACTTTTCTGAAGACTAGAAATCTACTCTGTAGGAATCTGCATGGGTTTCGAAAAAGACGATCGTGTGAAACCCAGCTCGCGCTATTCGTCCACGAGACTCAGAGGTCCATAGACACGGGTTCACAGGTAGATGCCGTGTTTCTTAACTTCCGCAAGGCGTTCGATACAGTTCCCCACAATCGTTTAATGAACAAAGTGATTGGATTGAAGAATTCCTAGATAACAGAACGCAGCATGTCATTCTCAATGGAGAGAAGTCTTCCGAAGTAAGAGTGATTTCAGGTGTGCCGCAGGGGAGTGTCATAGGACCGTTGCTATTCACAATATACATAAATGACCTTGTGGATGACATCGGAAGTTCACTGAGGCTTTCTGCAGATGATACTGTGGTGTATCGAGAGGTTGTAACAATGGAAAATTGTACTGAAATGCAGGAGGATCTGCAGCGAATTGACGCATGGTGCAGGGAACGGCAATTGAATCTCAATGTAGACAAGTGTGATGTGCTGCGAGTACATAGAAAGATAGATCCCTTATCATTTAGCTACAAAATAGCAGGTCAGCAACTAGAAGTAGTTAATTCCATGTATTCTGTGGGAGTAGGCATTAGGAATGATTTAAAATGGAAAGACCATATAAAGTTAATCGTCGGTAAAGCAGATGCCAGACAGATTCATTGGAAGAATCCTAAGGAAATGCAATCCGAAAACAAAGGAAGTAGGTTACAGTACGCTTGTTCGCCCACTGCTTGAGTACTGCTGAGCAGTGTGGGATCCGTACCAGATAGGGTTGATAGAAGATACAGAGAAGATCCAACGGAGAGCAGCGCGCTTCGTTACAGGATCATTTAGTAATCGCGAAAGCGTTACGGAGATGACAGATAAACTCCAGTGGAAGACTCTGCAGGAGAGACGCTCAGTAGCTCGGTACGGGCTTCTGTTGAAGTTTCGAGAACATACCTTCACCGAAGAGTCAAGCAGTATATTGCTCTCCTACGTATATCTCGCGAAGAGACCATGAGGATAAAATCAGAGAGATTAGAGCCCACACAGAAGCATACCGACAATCCTTCTTTCCACGAACAATACGAGACTGGAATAGAAGGGAGAACCGATAGAGGTACTCAAGGTACGCTCCGCCACACATCGTCAGGTGACTTGCGGAGTATGGATGTAGATGTAGATGTAGAATGTTAAGCGCGAGATAAACCATTGCAAATGTGAAATGCTGATACATTAATAAGCGTTGTAACCGCCAATATGCTGAATGCATGCATCAAACGTGCATGAATCGTGTTGTACAGGCGCCGAATGTCAGTTTGCGGGATGGAGTTCTATGCCTGTTCTACATCTATATCGACATCTACATGGTTACTCTGCAATTCGCAGTTAAGTGCCTGGCAGAGGGTTCATCAAACCATTTTCATACTATATTTCTACCATTCCCCTCTCGAATGGTGCGTGGAAAAAGGAACATATAAATCTTTCAGTTCGAGCTCTGATTTCTCTTATTTTATTATGATGATCATTTCTCTCTAAGTAGGTGGGTGTCAACAAAATATTTAGGCATTCGGAAGAGAAGGTGTATCGTGTATCATATCAGTGACACTCTCACCCCTACTGCGCGATAACACGAAACGAGCTGCCCTTCTTTGCACTTTTTCGCTGTGCTCCGTAAATCCTACCTGGTAAGGATCCCACACCGCGCAGCAATATTCCAGCAGAGGACGGACAAGCGTAATGTAGGCTCTCTGTTTGGTGGGTTTGTCGCGTTCTCTAAGTGTTCTGCCAACAAAGCGCAGTCTTTGTTTCGGCTTCCCCACAATATTATCTATGTGGTCTTTCCAATTTAAGTTGTTCGTAATTGTAATTCCTAGGTATTTAGTCGAATTGTTAGCCATTAGATTTGTGCGATTTATCGTATACCCAAAATTTATCGGATTTCTTTCAGTACCCATGTGGATGACCTCGCACTTTTCTTTGTTTAGTGCTAATTGCCACTTTTCGCACCGTACAGAAATTCTCTCTAGATCATTTTGTAATCGTAACTGATCGTCTGATGATTTTACTAGACGATATATTACAGCGTGATCTGCAAACAATCAAAGGGGGCTGTTCAAATTATCACCTAGATCGTTTATGTATATCAGCAACAGCAGAGGGCCTATGACACTACCTTGCGGAACGCCAGATTTCACTTCTGTTCTACTCGATTATTTACCGTCTACCACTACGAACTGTGACCTCTCTGAGAAGAAATCACGAATCCAGTCACATAACTGAGACCATACTCCATATGCACGCAATTTGATTAATAGTCGCTTTTGAGGAACGGTAGCAAAAGCCTTCTGGAAATCTAGGAATATGGAATCGATATGAGATCCCCTGTTGACAGTTGCCTGTTGCACATGGTCGCTGAATATAGGAACGGTTATTAGCTGGTTGTGGATGACGCTCGACTCCTCGTCTGATAATGTCCCATACGTGCTCCAATGAGGACAGGTTTGGTGATCGAGCAGGATGAGGCAACGTGTCGACACTCTGTACAGCATATTGGGCGAGCGTTATTTTGTTGGAAAATATCCACTCGACTGCTATACATGAACGGTAGCACAACAAGGCAAGTCACCAAATTTGCAGTCAGGGGGCGTATGACAACCACGAGAATGCTCTTGCTGTCACATGAAATCGCACCCTGGAGAATAACTCCAGATGTAGGTCCAGTGCGTCTAGCACCCAAACAGGTTGGTTGCAGGCCCTCAACTGGTCCCCTTCTGACCTACGCATGCCATCACTGCCGCCGAGGCAGAATCAGCTTTCACCGGGAAACGAAATAGACCCGCCCTCCGATGAGCCCTCGCATGACACCGCTGAAGTTTCAGATGGCGGTGGTTTGGGGTCAGTGGATTGCCCGCAATTGAGTGGCTGGATCGGAGCTGTTCTTCAAGCAACCGGTTTGTAACAGTACGTTGAGTCACAGTGGTGCCAACTGCTACTCATAATGCTGCTGCACGATGGTCTCCCCACTCTACAACTCCTTGTGGGCATACCACGTACATTCTGGTGACCAACATTGCCAGCAATCATGTACAATGGCTACATCTTGCCAAGTTTTTCTGCAGTATCTCAGAAGGAACATCCACCTTCTAGTAGCAGTATTACACAACCTTGTTCAAACTAAGTGAGGTGCTGTTAATTCCGTCTTTGTCGCCTTAAAGACATTCTTGAATCACGTCAGCACACCACCTCCCATCTCAGAGGTAACTAACGCACACAACTTTTACAGCGTGTATTTAAATCAAACCTGCTTCGCAGCCTCGCAGTGGCGCTAATAGTGTCACTCTTACGCGACTGACGCGAAATTTGAACACACATTATCTTTCAGATCTAGAAACATATCCACCTTCGCTTGCGTCATATAAACTCCTCGCTGGTGCTGCGACTTTTTCCAGCCGGTATATTTAGATAGAAAGATGAAGAAAAGTGTTAACTAAGTCAGTAGGGAATTTCTTGGAGGAGTATGTGGTGATAACAACATGGAATGGACGATAAGAAAGAAATGAAGAACTACGAGAGCTGTAGAAACATCGTCGAAGTACCAAAGTGGAGAAAACTGAGCTGGGCTGGCCAAGCAGCAAGAACGACGGAGAACGGAGTGGCCAATACTGGAGTTAGTTGGCATAGGCGGCTAGTTGGCAGACGGCTTCTATTTCCTGCCTCCTTGGAGATAGTGAGCTGCCATAGAGTTAATACGGAGTGTATGTAAATGTGCGGTACCCACTGTAACCTCAGTGTGGCTGTAAACTTCGGAAGTAAGTTCCTCGGTTTTTCTGAGAGGCCAGTAAATTTTATTCTTTTTGTTCTGCTGAACCTGTACATCAAATTGAGGCGCTGTTGTCATCGGTTTTCGAAGGAGTGTTGAACTGTGGTTGTGAACATGTATGATAAACTTTTGCTTCTTATGTATAGGACTACATGGCATGCATTTTGTTTTTGGGATCCATTTGGCGCTAGTAAGCATACTTAGGCATGGGGTCAGCTGGCGTAAGTACGGCAACCGGTGACACCGAACGAGATGAACAAGAAAGGTACCACAAAGTGAATTGCCTCCTGACCTCCCTGAATACATTTAAGAGACTGTTTTGGTGAAGAACTATGTGCATCACTATCCTCAGAAGATTACCGAAACAGATGGCAATGCGCTTCGCGCGTGAACCATGCTCAAAAGCGAGAAAAACTGGAAATGGCCAGATGAGGATGGTCCATCCCAGGACTACCGAAGAGGAACTGTCCGAAAATTGAACCCTCGTGTGCAAATAAAAGACCGTCCAACTCCTACATTCGTGGCCGATTTAAAACAATGAGCTAATTCTATTTGAACAGTTACAGCTACAATAAGCTATAATGATAATCAGAAATAGTTTTTCTTGAACAATTCATCATATGTTGATAGATTTAAAATCGACAGTTGTTTATACACCCAAGAGGAATTTATTTTTGTTCGAGTATAATTTTTTTCACTGCGAATTTTGTTAAGTATTTATTCTTGTAAAAGAAATTTATCTCACGTTTTGACAGATTAAATGTTTTTGCTCGAAAATTGCCGAACTCTGCCTTAATATCCCTATCCATATCAAATTATGCCAAGTCACCCCTTGGGGCATGCCAACTAACTCCGCATTCGACACAGGTCGCATAGTTGCAAGCTTCTAGGGAAAGTATTTTTTGGGTTACCTAATTATGAAACTAATTAATAGGTCTCACGTGATTTTTTTTAGTCGAAAAGTTAGGCTATCTGTCGCATTGACCAGAAAGTCTCCAAGTATAGCACAGAAAATTAGAAAACTTGAAAACCAAAATCTATGCCGACTGGCTGCTCTCTCCCCTACCTAGAATAGCATTCTGCAGGACAGTTTATAGACCGACAGAAAGCCGAAAGTTCAGAATCAGCTGGGGGATAACGTTCAGAAAGGGTAGAGCTAGGATGAGGACCAGCCACAAATGGACAAACAGTGAAATCCAGAGAAATAATTGGAACAGACTCACAGAGCAGGCGCTTGGTCAAGAATGCCATTGCCAAGGAAAAACAGCAAAGGACAAAATTTCACTAATTGTATGTACACAGAGTAGCAGGCAGAGCAGTCAGTTAAATTTGTAAGTAAAGGCTTCTCGTAATGATCCTCACAAGTCCCTATGGAGTATCGGATCAGTTGTTTGGCCGGTTTCGTGATTTCCTGTCAGTAATTAATGGAAAGTCATACGTAGGTTAAAAAAAGAAGTGATATCTGTAGTTCCCTGAGGAAGAGTTATAGGAAGTCCATTATTCCTGATCTATATAAACGATGGCATCTTAGTCTGTCCACAGATGATGTTGTCATTTGCCGTCTAGTAAAGTCATCAGAAGATTGTCGTGTCGTCTCCAATGCACGCAACCGGAGCCGTGAGGCTGAGAGATCTTCCGACCGGCTCCACGAACGACGCTTGGAAGTTCGCCGCCAACCACAAACGCGGCCCAGTCAGCAACCTCTGTGCTGCTGCGAATGAGATGGACTTCCACGCTGTGACAAGCAACGGCCATGAGCAGAAACAGACGGTTCATGTTTGGCGTTGGCGTATGACAGTTCTCGTATGCAGTTCCAGGATTGCTGTTCATAGCTACAGCTTGTAGTGGAGATCATCCTGCGAGACGTAGTCTACAAGTGGTGTCACGTCGCCTATTGCCTTCGCATAGGGCTGTGAGGTAGTGGGCGAGTTGTGGCGCCCTGAAAGTTTCTAAGTTCCGAGCCGCGGCCCGGCAGTATGCACGTGGTGCCGAACGTTGGCTTACTAAACTGTGTGATGCCGCACAACGGCCAGTCCAGCCACGTGGCTGGGAATTCCATGGTGACGCTGTGTTGATGAAGGGAACACGCCAGGAGTGCCAAATATGGCGGACTTTGTGAAACCTTAATGGCAGACATTTCACAGTTCGTATAGAAATTAATAGTAGCCAGATGAATCATAATACCTCAAAAAGAAACATGTACAGTACTATTATTTGCACAAGATTCTGATGGTTAATCAGATTTTCAGTATCTTTATTAGTTTAAAGTTTAGTATTTGACGGTAAATTATACAAGTAACACCCAGCATCGAATTTCCAAAATATAAACGCTTCATCCGATTTTGTCGATCGCCATGTCTTTAGAAGGATATTAGTGTAAACCTAACTCGGTATGAATTGCAGGCATGTAACTTGAATAGTACATGAGTTATTGGAGGTCAAAGTGGCCAATTACTGCCGATCGCGTCAGGCCCTAAGTACTCCACAGTTACACGAAAAAACGGTAGCAGTATGTTTATAAATACATTTATTAATCTGTATCTTTGTTTATATCCGATATATACCATTCATGAAGAAATTGGTTAAATACCTGGTGATCAAAAAGTCAGTTTAAATTTGAAAAATTAATTAACCATGGGATAATGTAGATAGAGAGGTAAAAATTGACACACATGCTTGGAGTGACATGGGGTTTTATTAGAACAAAAAAAACAACAAAGTATTGCTAGATTCGTGAAAGATCTCTTGCGCGCATCGTTTGGTGATGATTGTGTGCTCAGCCTCCACTTTCGTCATGCTCTAAGCAAAGCACTCTTTCCTTTAGCACTGTAAACTGCATGGGTCAGCACGTATTGTGCTGTCTCAGATGGATATAGTCAATCGTGCCTTCAGGTGGTCGCAGTTTTAATGGAGAGTAGCCTGACTTAAGAAATGTCATGGGACAGTGCGGCACATATGGCGCAGTGCGTTGTATGGCCAAAACAGTCTCTCTGTGCCAGCTGCAGACCTTCTGAGAAGTTAATTACTTTTGAACACATCGTGGGAGCAGACAGTGATCAAAGTTGTTACTAATAGTTACTATTAAAATCAGTCTTGATTACAAATTTATTTATTCTGGTAACCCGTTTCGACCACGCCTGTGGTCACCTTCAGAGCAAAATGCTGGATGAGCAGGAGCCTCCTTCTTGTGGGAAATCACTGCTCTCTTCTGAGAGGTGGTTGTCCAAGTGATTTGTGTGACGTGCGACGTCGTAGTGAACTGACGCGTTCGAACAGGGATGCCCGACGGATGGGAATTTCGATTTCGGCAGTGCTGCAGGAATTCGGCTTCACACGTTCAACCGCGTCCTGGGCGTATCGTGAATGGCTGAATGAAAGTGTCGCAGTCGACACCAGACGAAGTACGGGCCGTCGAGCCAGTCTCGATGTCCATGACCGGCGACATCAGAGACGGATCGTAAGCAGTGACACAAGGGCAACAGCGCGACAGGTCACGGGTCAGTCGAGCACAGGATGTGCTAGACGTGTCTCCCAGTGGACAGTCCGTAGGAACATGGGTTCCATGGGGTATGGGAGCCAGTGCCACGCACGGGTGCCAATTTGTCACCACCAGCAGGGATGGACACTGGAACAATGCTGTAGTCCGAGGCTCGTGGTCTAGTTGCTAGCGTTGCTGCCCTTGGATCACAGGGTCCCGGGTTCGATTACCGGACGTGCTGGGGATTTTCTCTACTGAGGGACTCAGTATTTGAGTTGTCCACATCACTTCATCATCATCATTCTTGACAGTGGCTAGATTGGATCGTGTAAAGAACTGGACTGTGTAGAAATAGGGACTCCGTATGGGCGCTGATGACCGCGCGGTTGAGCTCCCCACAAACCAAACATCATCAACAACGGTGTAACGTGATATGCTCGGACGAATCACAATTCCAGCTGCACCATGCCGATGGGAGCCACCGGGTGTGGTTCGGACAACACCAAACCATGGAACCATGGATCCTGCCTGCCTGGAAGGTGTGTTCCGAGGCAGTGGTGTCACTGTTATGGTCTGGGGTACGTTTTGCTGATACTGAATGGGCCCTCTAGTTGGTCCAGAAGGGACATTGAACGGTCCACGGTGTGTTTAGTTGCTCAGGGACCATCTCCGCCCATTTTTGGCCTTCCTTTAGTCGTTCAAGGTGATAATGCGCCGACATATTGTAAGACGTGATATTTCTATTGTGTATTGTCAAACCACAATTTATGAAAGATGTTTATCCTTTATTAATAGGATTGAGTAGGAATAATTAATATTTGTCATGTTGGAAATAATTGTGGTAGCAGGGAATGTCTGCACCAAAGTATTGTTGGCAAGAGAGAGCGCACATTGATATAATTTTAAAAAGGGCGGGAGCGACCGCGCATGGATACATTTTAAGAAAAGAGCGGGAAAGACCGCGCATTGATACATTTTGTAATGGTAGCAGGGATTGTCTGCACCAGAAAGCATTGTTGACAGGAGAGACCGCACTTCAGCGTTCGTAGGAAGTCAGTAGTAAGCGAGATGTGAAGCGAGTCGGTAGCAGGTCTGAAGCGAGAGGTTGAGAGGAGCGGTGTGCCTGCCAGCCACCAGCTATGATTCACAAGAGATTATAAACGGATGTACAGAGACATCAGCTAACTATTATCATAAGAGGAACTAATATTATTGAATTATTTTTTTGAGAAACTCAAGACTACTGAAGGTATAGTTGCGCAATGCTAGTTGTAAGATTATTGTAAAAAAAAGGGGTAACTCCCATTTGAACCTTTGTAAAATCATTTCATTCAGAATAAAGTTAATTTTTGTCAGAAATATTGCATTACTGACTATAATCCATTTCAAAAACCATCAACGTAAAACTTTGCAAAATTTTATTGATGTCAATAAAAAGTTTAAGTATGAATTCCGTAACATCAGTCACGTTAATTAAAGAATAACTTCAGCTTTGCTATTAAAGAATAACGTCAGCTTTGGTAATAAAT
Source organism: Schistocerca cancellata (assembly GCF_023864275.1). Taxonomy (NCBI): domain Eukaryota; kingdom Metazoa; phylum Arthropoda; class Insecta; order Orthoptera; family Acrididae; genus Schistocerca; species Schistocerca cancellata. The sequence goes on along the minus strand of NC_064637.1, from coordinate 37,685,213 downwards.
ACAGCCACTTATTATGAAAGCCCACCACCCGCTAATAGAGTACAGTAAATCAGAGTAACTATATTCACGTCGCAGTTCGATGTAGCAGTCAGATGGCGATCCAGTAACAGTAAAAAAGGTGAGGAACAGTTTTGGGCTATTGCAGGCAACGACTGAGGGCCACGACAACGACACATTCTATGTTTCGTCGAAATAATCAGAAAATAACTTTTAATAAGCAGCATTTAAATTTGTATGCGAAGATTGAGAAAGATAAGTAATTTCAAAGGGAAGATTTCATTATTATTATTATTAAGCAAGAGATAGAAATCCAAAGGGAAGGTTTCATAGGTTATTGTAAAAGGGAAGGCTGCGTAACACAAAAGAGATATAGAGGAGACTGGAAGGTTTCAACATCACCCCCATGTCGCACGGGAATGGTTCCGGAAACATGCATGGGAGATCCAAAGACTGTGATGGCCACCCCAGAGCACAGATTCGAGCCCCATCGTCGTGTAACAGAACGCAGACTCCGTGGCATGAATCTTGCACCCACCAACAGCCAAGGGCTGACTGCTTCTCTGCAAACGAGGTGGTGTCAGCTGCTTCCAGAGGAGTACCAGGGACTATTAAAATCACTTGCTAGGCGTCTCAACACAGTCTGCAGACCCTGAGAAGGCCCCATGCGATATTTGGTGCCTATACGACGACATTTGCTAAGGCCGGTATTACACTATCAAATTTCTTTGTCAAAGATTTGATCAAAGATGTGATCAAATATTCCGTCAAAAATATTTGACAAAGATCTTTGACGTAGCGCTAGAAGGGGTATTACACTGTCATCAAATTTTTCGTCAAAGTTCAAGATGGCTGACAAGAATTTCTTATTAACTGCAGCAGTTGCACGTACCGCAATTACATTGTGTGAACATGCGGAAAATAAGTGAGGGGGAAAAAAGGAACCATACATACGAGGTTGACAGTCTTAAATTCCTGGGATTACAACTTGATTGTAAATTCAGTTGGGAGGAGCACACCACAGAACTGCAGAAACGCCTTAACAAATGTGTATTCGAGTGTTAGCAGACATAGGCAACATAAAAATGAAAAAGCTTGCATACTTTGCCTAGTTTAATTCCATAATGTCATATGGGATAATATTTTGGGGTAAATCTTCAAGTCAAACAAAAGTTTTCAGAGTCGAAAAGCGTGTAATACGTATTATTTGTGGAGTATACTCACGGACGTCCTGCAGAAACCTCTTCAAAGAACTGGGTATACTAACTGTTGCCTCTCAGTATATTTACTCCTTAATGAAATTTGTCGTAAATAATATATCTCTTTTTCCAACAAACAACTCAGTTCATACATACAACACCACGAACAAAAATGATCTGCACAAGGACTTAAAAGCACTTACTTTAGTTCAAAAAGGGGTCCACTACTCAGGAACTCTCATCTTCAATAATTTGCCAGCAAATATAAAAAATTTAGTTACAAATTAAGATCAGTTTAAAAGGAGCCTGAAAGACTTACTAGTGGCCAACTCCTTCTACTCCATTGGCTAAATTTTTAATAGAAACAAATGATGTATTGTATTTATTCATACTATTAGTATTGTCATTTCAGCTTAAAAAAAATTGACATGTTCCACATCCACGAGGATCTCCTCAGCACGGATCTATGGAACGAAAAACTAATCTAATCTGGGTGAAGCCGTGGGTTTTACGACGACACGATAAAAGCATTCAACAAAACTTCTTACGTGAACTTACAGTCGAAGACGTCAAGTCGTACATCAATTACTTAAGAATGGATGAGCATACATTTCTGTATGTGCTCAGCGACGTGTATCCTCATATCACAAAGCACAACATTCACTTAAGGACTGCTACATCTTCAGAAGACAGGCTCACTGTAACACTCCGATTCCTTGCTATAGGAGAGGGTTATGTTATGTTAGGTTAGGTTAGGTTATGTTAGGTCACGTCAGGTCAGGTCAGGTCTCCAATCTTCTTATTTTATTTTTGTATTCAGGGTGCCTCACGTTGTAAAGCGCGTCATCAGCTTCATACATCTCTATTAATTTTGTAGTTGTCGGCTCACACCAATTGTATTTACCGGCAATGGTTATGAAAACACTACAGACGACAGAACGCTGCAGCGATGCTAGCGCTGCATGTGGTAACATGTCACATTGCAGTGAACAGAAGACAAGCGATTTCTTTGATCAAATCTACAGCGAGGCCCTAGATTTGATCAAATATTGGACGACATTTGACAAAGTCCCTATTACACCATCAAACATATTTGACAAAGATATTGGACAAAGAAATTTGATAGTGTAATACCGGCCTAAGCCAGTGTGTATGTAGGAAACAGCGGTAAGACTTGGGAGTGGAACCACAGGTGACGGTGCCCGGGCAGATAGTGCCGGGGGCTGGACGACGAGTGCTGGTGGGCAGGCTGTCCACACATGTGTCAACAGGGGCGCACACGTCGCTGGCGCTGATGGCTGCCGGCTGGACCTCAACCCGATCCCTGCGCTCTTCTCCCCCATACGATCGTGTGTGTGTGTGTGTGTGTGTGTGTGTGAGTGAGTGCGTGCGTGTCACCAGACCCCGCTCAGCTCGCCGTTAATTGCCAGCACGCGGGAGCCTTAGAGAGCGGGCAGGCAGAGCGGCTGTGATTCACCCAGGACTATATGCCGCTCCCACCCTCCCGGAGTACTCCAGCGCAGACGTGGTGCAGCTGGGGCTGTGAGGTGTGGTGCATCGACCTCTATACTAAGATTCCAACAGAGAAGGAACGTACACAGTACACTAGACATTTTCTGTGCACCTTCATCCTTATGTCTTCCACTTATGCGCTTCGGCAGACTGCCATCATCAGATCAATAACTGAAACAACCAGCAGAGCGTGTGACGGTCAAATACTATACATGACCTATAAACCCCTCCATCTATGAAACAGCTTACAACGCGTGATTAGGCCTACTTTACAAGCAAGTTCACTTCGTAATTATTTGATGTTAACCATCTAAGCTAGAGTTTATAAAAGTTTTGCAATTATATTTAAAGTTCGTTGTAAGTTGGTATCCGTTCTTGATTTGAAACAGTTGATTACGACACGAGGGTGAGTCAAATGAAAACCTTAAATTTGTGATAACAAATCGAAATTTCTCGCCGAAATCGTATAAGTTGGTAAGCGTGCTACAAACAACGTGCAGAATGGCCGGTAGGTGGCAGCATAGTGCAGATGCACACATACCGTCGCAGTATCAGTATAAAGATGGCCGCCCCACTTGCGACTTGCTCCAGGAAAGAACAGCGTTCTGTTATTCGGTTTTTGCGTAGTGAAAGTGTGAAACCTAATGAAATTCATCGGCGAATGAGGGTTAAGTACGATTATGCATCTTTGTCACAGCAGCAAGTCTACGAATGGAGTAGGAAGTGTAAGATGCTCCTCGTCCAGGTCAGGCACAACGAGTTGTGACTCCACAGAACATTGCAGCAGTTGAAGCCGTGGTGAAGGAAAACCACCGAATGACACTGGATGACATTGCAGCATGTTTACAGATTAGTCACTGGTCAGCACACCACATTGTGCATTATGTGCTCCACTTTCACAAAGTGTCTGCAAGGTGGGTGCCACGGCAGCTGACTCCTGAAATGAGACAACGACGCTGCCTGTCTAGAACTTCTTCGGCGCTTTGAACGAGAAGGTGATGGCTTTCTTGCAAGAATCGTTACTGGGGACGAAACCTGGGTTAACGTCCACCAACTGGAAACGAAGAGAGCGAGCAAGGAATGGCGCCATTCCTCATCACCAAAACCAAAGAAGTTCCGAACAGAACCATCAGCAGGGAAGGTTATGCTGACTCTCTTTTGGGACGACAAAGGCGTCATTTTGGAGCATTACATGCCTAGAGGGACCACTGTCACCAGTGCATCATACACAGATCTACAAACTCATCTGCGGCCTGCAATCAAATCAAAGCGACGTGGATTGCTGTCAGCCGGTGTCCTTTTGCAACATGACAGTGCAAGGCCCACACTGCCCGTTCAACAGTTGCAACAATCACAGCCTTGCATTTTGAGTGTCTTCTTCATCCAACACACTCACCAGACCTTGCCCCAAGTGATTTCCATATGTTTGGAGCGCTCAAAGACGCAATGTGAGGAAAGAAGTTCCGTTCTGGTGAAGAGGTACGCCACGCGGTGCATGAGTGGTTGCGCGGACTACCAAAAGAATTTTTTTCTAAAGGAATTTATGCACTCTGTAAGCGCTGGAGGACTTGCATTGAGCGCGGGGGAGATTACGTTGAAAACTGATACAGCTTTGTACCACTTCTGCACAATAATCAATATTTTAAAAAATATTTAAGGTTTTCATTTCACTCATCCTCGTATAATCTGTCCGCCGCTCGTGGTCTCGCGGTAGCGTTCTCGCTTCCCGAGCACGGGGTCCCGGGTTCGATTCTCGGCGGGGTCAGGGATTTTCACCTGCCTCGAGATGACTGGGTGTTTGTGTTGTCCTCATCATTTCATCATCATCCAGGAAAGTGGCGAAATTGGATTGAGCAAAGGTTGGGAAATTGTACGGGCGCTGATAACCACGCAGTTGAGCGCCCCACAAACCAAACATCATCATCATCCTCGTATAATCTGGATAATCTGGGCGCCGTGAGCTACGCTGCCTCATGCAGTACACAGAGTTTGTAACTGTAATACCTGTCTTCCTGTGTTAAACCCTAACATGAGATTAGTCATCTTAACGAGAAGGTTACGACAGCATTCCAAATATTTAGCCTGGAAAGCTGCACACGTCACACCAACAGCCAAGGAAGGAAGTAGGAGTAATCTGCTAAGTTACAGACCCATATCACTAACGTGCATTTGCAGCATTATTTTGGAACATATACTGTGTTCAAACTTTATGAGTTACCTCCAAGAAAACGACTTGTTGACAAACAGCCAACACGGATTCAGGAAATATCGTTCCTGTAAAACACTACTAAGTCTTTATTCTCAAGAAGTAATTAGTGCTATCGACACGGCATGTCAAATTCATTCCTTATTGTTAGATTGCTAGAAGGCTTTTGACATCGTTCCTCACCAGCGTCTGCTAATCAGATTGCGTGCCTGTGGAGAATGCTCTCAGTTCTGCGACTGGATTCGCCACTTCCCGTCAGAAGTGTCCCAGTTCCTAATTACTGACGGAAAGTCATGGAGTGAAATAGAAGTAATACCTAGCGTTTCCCAAGGTAGTGTTACAGGTCCACTGCTGTTCCTGATCTACATAAAGGATTTACCACACAATTTGAACAGCCCTATTAGAGTGTTTGCAGACGATGTTGTCATTTACTGTCTCCTGCAGTCATCAGATCATGAAAACAAATTTTAAAACGATTTAGACAAGATCGGGATCTTGTTCGAAGAGTTAATACTGTCATTTTTACGATCCAAACGGTATCTGACGTGAGTGATCGATCGACACGAAAATTAGTCTACTTCCCTTATTTTCATTCGCTTATGTCGTATGGTATTATGTTTAGGGGTAACTGTTCCCATTGTAAAGGGATATTTTTGGCTCAGAAACGGGCGGTTCGGGCAATAAGTGGTTTAAGTTCACGAACCTCTTGTCGACCCCTGATCACGAGCCTGGATATTTTGACATTGGCCTCTCAATATATATATTCCTTACTGTCATTTCGTGTTTACAATATTAGCTTATTCCCAAGAATAAGCAGCTTTCACTCAGTTAACTCTTGGCATAAATCAAACCTGCATTTGGATCGGATTTCCTTAACTCTTGTACAGATAGGTGTGCAGTATATTGCTGCATCCATTTTCAATAAGCTACCACTCGAATTCAGGAATAAAAGCGTAATCCACGTGCTTTCAAATCGAAACTGAACAGCTTCCTCTCCGGTCACCCCTTCTATTCTGTCGAGGAGTTCCATGAAAAATGGAGCTGATTCTTATTGTATTCTTGATTGCGTTTACTTAAACTTATGGCTTGACTTTTTTCGGGTTCATAAACATTTTATTTTTATCTGTTATTACTTTTATGTTGTAATTTCATGTACTGACACGCTCCATGAAATGGAGTTTTGCTCCTCAGTTTGGACCTACGGAATGTGACGTGTAAATAAATAAATAAATAAATAAATGTCTGTATGGTGTGAACAGTGGCAATTGATGCTACATAATGGAAAGTGTGAAGTCATCCACATGACTACTAAAAGAAGTCCATTCAATTTCGATTACATGAAAAATCCCACAAATCTAAAAGCTCTAAACTCAACTAAACACTTAGCGGTTACAACTGCGGGTAACATACCCCGCAGCGACCATACAGATAATGTTGTGGATAAAAGAGACGAAACACTGCGATTTATCGACGGAACACTTAGAAAATGCAACGGGGCTATTAAAGAGATTGCCTACACTACGTTTCTTCGTCCTCCTCTAGAGCATTGCTGTGCGGTGTGGGACTCGCATGAGGTGAAATTAACGTAGGAAGTCGAAAAAGTTCAAAGAAAGGCAGCTCGTTTCATATTGTCGCTAAATAGTTGAGAAAGTGACACGTTAGTCATACTCGAATTGGGGTGGTTATCAAAACAAAGGCGTTTTTAGGTGCAGCAGGATCTTCTTGTGAAATATCAAGCGACAACTTTTTCGTCACAGTCTGAAGATATTTTCTTGACGCCCATCTTCATAGGGAGGACTGATGATCACGATAAAATAACAGAAATCAGAGCTCGCGCAGAAAGACTGAAGTGCTCGTTTTCCTCGCGCGTTGTTCGAAAATGAAGCGGAAGAGATAGAGCTTGAACGTGGTTCTATGAAACCTCTGCCAAGCACTTACGAGGTGCATTCAAGTTCTAAGGCCTCCGATTTTTTTTCTAACTAACTACTCACCTGAAATCGATGAAACTGGCGTTACTTCTCGACGTAATCGTCCTGCAGACGTACACATTTTTCACAACGCTGACGCCATGATCCCATGGCAGCGGCGAAGGCTTCTTTAGAAGTCTGTTTTGACCACTGGAAAATCGCTGAGGCAATAGCAGCACGGCTGGTGAATGTGCGGCCACGGAGAGTGTCTTTCACTGTTGGAAAAAGCCAAAAGTCACTAGGAGCCAGGTCAGGTGAGTAGGGAGCATGAGAAATCACTTCAAAGTTGTTATCACGATGAAACTGTTGCATAACGTTAGCTCGATGTGCGGGTGCGTTGTCTTGGTGAAACAGCACACGCGCTGCCCTTCCCGGACGTTTTTGTTGCAGTGCAGGAAGGAATTTGTTCTTCAAAACATTTTCGTAGGATGCACCTGTTACCGTAGTGCGCTTTGGAACGCAATGGGTAAGGATTACGCCCTCGCTGTCCCAGAACATGGACACCATCATTTTTTCAGCACTGGCGGTTACCCGAAATTTTTTTGGTGGCGGTGAATCTGTGTGCTTCCATTGAGCTGACTGGCGCTTTAATTCTGGATTGAAAAATGGCATCCACGTCTCATCCATTGTCACAACCGACGAAAAGAATGTCCCATTCGTGCTGTCGTTGCGCGTCAACATTGCTCGGCAACATGCCACACGGGCAGCCGTGTGGTCGTCCGTCAGCATTCGTGGCACCCACCTGGATGACACTTTTCGCATTTTCAGGTCGTCATGCAGGATTGTGTGCACAGAACCCTGAGAAATGCCAACTCTGGAGGCGATCTGTTCAATAGTCATTCGGCGATCCCCCAAAACAATTCTCTCCACTTTCTCGATCATGTTGTCAGACCGGCTTGTGCGAGCCCGAGGTTGTTTCGGTTTGTTGTCACACGATGTTCTGCCTTCATTAAACTGTCGCACCCATGAACGCACTTTCGACACATCCATAACTCCATCACCACATGTCTCCTTCAACTGTCAATGAATTTCAGTTGGTTTCACACCACGCAAATTCAGAAAAAGAATGACTGCACGCGGTTCAAGTAAGGAAAACGTCGCCATTTTAAGTATTTAAAACAGTTGTCATTCTCGGCGCTGGCGGTAAAATTCCATCTGCCGTACGGTGCTGCCATCTCTGGGACGTATTGATAATGAACGCGGCCTCATTTTAAAACAATGTACATGTTTCTATCTCTTTCCACTCTGGAGAAAAAAAATCGGCCTTAGAACTTGAATGCACCTTGTAACTGCGAACTGCAGAGTAATCATGTAGATGGAGACATGCAACCTGCAACTCTTACCCCGAACCAAATTCCGGGATGGTCCCTTACGGATACGGATTGTACCGAACGTGAGCTGTCCTTATTTATCAACTAACGCAAAACTTGCTGGCACAGTTTAGAGGGCCTGCGCAGTAGCCACCTTGTCGATGCTAAACGAACACCACTAGCCGCTCACCAAATACTGTCCGCTCTTCTACACTGCAGTCCGCAGCTTGTGGTCTCGCGGCCGCGTTCTCACTTCTCGAGCACGGGGTCCCGGGTTCGATTCCCGGCGAGGTCAGGGATTTTCACCTGCCTCGAGATGATCGAGTGTTTGTGTTGTCCTCATCATTTCATCACCGTTCATGAACGTGGTAAGATTACACTGAGCAAAGGTCGGGAATTTGTACGGGTGGTGATAACCGCGCTGTTGAGCGCCCCACAAATGAAACACCATCAACATGTTCTACACTGCAATTTTTACAAAAAGATTAATTTGATGCCAGCTGAGAGGAAACCCTTACCAATTACATTCACTCAACAGTCCTCTAACACATTGCATTATGTAGTGTTATACTGTTGTTGTTGAGGCATTCACCGCGAAAAATGACTGGTTTCAGCTCTCCACATTAGTCTATCCTGTGCAAGCCTCTTCTTTTCCACATGTCTAATTCAATGCACTTTCATTTCCACTGCCACTCATTGTTCCAGGCGTCGATCCGCTACAGGTCTTCCTACATTTCGCTACAATTCTCCAACGTCGCTACTTCTCTGTAAACAACAGCGTCATCCGCGAAATGCCTCATGCAACTTCCAACGCTATTCACAAGTACATACACTGGGTGTTTTCTCTGGTGTTTAGTCGCATGTTTACGCGCATCTCGTGGTCGTGCGGTAGCGTTCTCGCTTCCCACGCCCGGGTTCCCGGGTTCGATTCCCGGCGGGGTCTGCAATTTTCTCTGCCTCGTGATGACTGGGTGTTGTGTGCTGTCCTTAGGTTAGTTAGGTTTAAGTAGTTCTAAGTTCTAGGGGACTTATGACCACAGCAGTTGAGTCCCATAGTGCTCAGAGCCATTTGAACCATTTTTAGTCGCATGTTTTCAATTTCGTTTTTTACAGTGCGTGGATGGAGTCGCCCCAAACAAATACTCACACGGCTCGTGAGACGACCAGCGTCAACGGAAAAAGTCGGTTTGTTTTCAGTTAAAAATAAAACGATTTTAAATTTTACTTGCTAATTCGAAAGAGTGCTTCCACAGTAGTCGACTGCTATATACAATTTGTTTGCCACATTTTAACTTAATCCATCTCGGATGTTTCCCTGCCCAGATTCTCTGCTACCGCCATGCATCTACACTCATGCTCATAAATTAAGGGTAATGCTGATACATGGTGAAACAACGCGGTTTGTGGGTTAAAAACACCTCGGGGTATGACCATGCGGTGCATCTGACCTGCGGTCGTCGCACGGTGGCGCTGGCAGCAGTCCACATACGTGGAGGTGTGTTGGTGCATGTCAGAGTACGGTGCAGCGAGTAAGTGAGCAGACGTTTTCAGACGTGCTTGTGGTGACTATGTGTTGAAAACGGCTCAAAGAACGCACACTGATGACTTAATGAGCGGTAGAATACTAGGGCGACTGGAGGCTGGTCAAACACAGCAGGTCGTAGCACGGGCCCTCCGTGTGCCACGAAGTGTGATCTCAAGATTATGGCAACGATTCCAGCAGACAGGAAACGTGTCCAGGCGCTATAGTACGGGACCCTCACTGTCTACAACATCACAAGATCGATATCTCACCATCAGTGCCCGCAGACGGCCACGGAGTACTGCAGGTAGCCTTGCTAGGAACCTTACCGCAGCCGCTGGAACAGTTGTCTCCAGACACACAGTCTACAGGCGACTGAACAGGCACGGTTTACGGAGAACTGCAAGGTGTATTCCACTGACCCCAGGTCAGAGGAGAGCCCGTAGAGCCTGGTGTCAAGAACACAGTACGTGGTCACTGGGTGGTCCCAGGTTATGTTCACGGACGAGTCCAGGTATAGTCTGAGCAGTGATTCTCGTCGGGTTTTCATCTGGAGTGAACCAGGAACCAGATACCAATCCGTTAATGTCCTTGAAAGGGCCTGTATGGAGGTCGTTGTTTGAAGGTGTGGGATCATGATTGGTGCACGTACACCCCTGTATGTCTTTGACAGAGGAAATGTAAAAGGTAATATGTATCAGGACGTCATTTTGCACCAGTATGTCCGCCTTTTCAGGGGTGCAGTGGGTCCCACCTTCCTCCTGCTGGATGATAACGCACGGCCCCACCGAGCTGCCATCGTGGAGGAGTACCTTGAAACAGAAGATATCAGGCGAATGGAGTGGCCTGCCTGTTCTCCAGACCTAAACCCCATCGAGCACGTCTGGGACGCTCTCGGTCGACGTATCGCTCCACGTCTTCAAACGCCTACGACACTTCAGGAGCTCCGACAGACACTGGTGTGAGAATGGGAGGCTATACCCTAGCAGCTGCTCGACCACCTGATCCAGAGTATGCCAACCCGTTGTGCGGCCTGTGTACGTGTGCACGGTGATCACATCCCATACTGATGTCGGGGTACCTGCGTAGGAAACAGGGGCGTTTTGTAGCACATGTGTTTCGAGACTGTTTTCTCATCTAATCGCCAATACCGTGGACTCACAGATCTGTGTCGTGAGTGTTCCCTATGTGCCTATGCTATTAGCTCCAGTCTTGTGAAGTGCCACGTTGTGTGGCACCACATTCTGCAATTATCCTTCATTTGTGAGCACGAGTGTACACTCTGGAAACCAGTGCGAAGTGCACGGCAGACGGTTCGTGCCACTACATTAGTTATTAGGGTTTCTTTCCGTTCCATTCACGTATGGAGCGCAGGAAGAATGATTGTTTGAATGCCTCTGTGTGTGTATTGTACGTAATTAATGTAACGTTGTCATCACGATCCATGTGTGAGCGATACTTAGGGTGGTTGTATTTTTGTTCCTAGTCATCATTCGAAGAAGAAAACTTCGTAAGTAAGCTTTCTCGAAGTAGTGTTCGTCTATTTTCAAGGTGTGCCAGTTCAGTTTCCTCAGCGTCACTGTAACACTCTCCTATGGGGCAAACAAACCTGTCACGATCTGTGCTGCCCTTCTCTGTTGTACGTTTAATATCCGCTGTTACTCCTATCTGGTGCGGGTCGCACACGCTTGAGAAATATTCTAGAACTGTTTGCACGAGTTATTTGTCAGCAATCTGCTTTGTAGACTGATTGCATAAACCAAAGTCTACTACCTCCTTTACACGCGACTAAGCTCCTGTCATTATTTCAGTTCATATCGTACACAGTGTTAGACCCAGGTATTTGTATGTCTTTTCACATTCCAGCTCTGACTCACTGATGTTATAGTCATACAACACTTTTTTGTCCGTTTTGCAAAGTGAACAATAACACACTTCTGAAAATTTATTGAAAGCTGTCACTTTTTGCACCACTTCGAAATCTTTTCAATATCTGACTGAATATTTACGTAGCTCCTATCAGACACTACTTCATGACTACATCTTCTGCAAAAAGTCCGAGGTTATTATTAACACGAGATGTGTCCATAAAGTAAGTTCCGTTTGGTTCTATAAAACAAACGTGTACAGATACAGAAAAAAAATTTATTGTAGAAAAACCTACAACTGTTAAACTACTTTTCTACACAGCTTCCCAAATTTTGTAGGCACTTGTCATAGCGTGGCACAAGTTTTTGTATGCCTTCTTCATAGAAGCTTGCCGCCTGTGTATTCAACCATGTGGTAACGTGTGCTTTCAGCTCGTCATCATCGTTGACGTGTTGACCACCAAGGACAGGTTTTAGGTGTAAGAAGAGATGAAAGTCGCTAGGAGCGAGGTCCGGGCTGTACGGAGGATGATCAAGCGCGTCCCAGTGGAATTCCCGTAAGAATTGTTTGGTCGCATTCGCCGTGTCGGGTTGGGCATTATCGTCGAAAAAAAACAACACCTTTTGGCAGTAACCCTTCGCGCTTGTTCTGTATTGCGCGGCACATTTTATTAATGGTCTCGCAGTAACCCTGTGCATTGACTGACCTCGTGGTAAGAAATCAATCATCAAAATGTCCGCCGCTCGTGGTCTCGCGGTAGCGTTCTCGCTTCCCGAGCACGGGGTCCCGGGTTCGATTCCCGGCGGGATCAGGGATTTTCACCTGCCTCGAGATGACTGGGTGTTTGTATAGTCCTCAGCATTTCATCATCATCCAGGAAAGTGGCGAAATTGGACTGAGCAAAGATTGGGTAATTGTACGGGCGCTGATAACCACGCAGTTGAGCGCCCCACAAACCAAACATCATCACATCATCAATCATCAAAATGCCTTTTCTGTCACAGAAAACGGCGCACGTGACTTTTCGAGGTGTCAAGATTTGCTTAGGCTTAACCTTCTCTGGGGATGAAGTGTGCCTCCGTTCCACTGATAGCCGTTTTGTTTCAGGGGTGTCGTACGATACCCAGGTTCCATCCCCCGTGACTATCCGAGAAAGAAAACCATTGCCTTCTTCATTGTAGCAGGTCAAAAACTGAAATGTACTGCCCATCCGTTGTTTTATGTGTTGTTCAGTAAGAATTTTGGGTACCCATCGTGATCAAAGTTATCGAAATTTCAGCTTTTCAGTAACAATTTCAAGAGTTAGTGATCGTGAGATTTGCGGAACTTCCATAGCAAGGGAACTAAGTGTAAACTTAGGGTTCTGCTTAATCTTCTCTTCAATTGTGTGAACCAGTTCATCAGTAACCACAGACGGGCATCCATTTCCGTGCACTTGATCACGTCCTTCATTGAACAGTCTGACCCACCTTCTAACCATTGAATCAGTCATAGCATTTTCTGAGTATTCTTCCAATGAATCTCACTGTAGCATTTCCCTTACCGGCTATTAATTTTATGTGGTCGTTCCACTTGAGGCCGTTCCGTACGCATAGGACAAAGTGCGGGGGGAATTTTGCGCACCTGAGGCTTTTACCCGAAATACAGGGTAAAATGCCGCATTTCAATGGGGTAATTTTGTTCGAGGAATGGTATTACATATTTAATTCCAGATATCTTACGATGCAAAATATATGTATGAAATGTTATGTTTATTAAACGAAATACTGAACAAAAAAGAGTAATTAGACTTTCTTGGGAATCTCGATGATGAAGCCTTCTCGGGTTATCAGCCGAGTCAAGGTGTCGTTCTGCGTCAACGTTTCAATAAGTTTCCTACTTGTCTTCGCCTGAAGATGACAAGTAGGAAACTTGTTGAAACGTTGCCGCAGAACGACGGCTTGACTCGGCAGATAACCCGAACGGACTTCATCAACTAAATAACATAGTTTACCAAGAGAAAATAACGATAATATCAACTGAATTAACTACGGAATAGATGCAAAACAATAATAATAGCTTTCTTATGAAATAGCGACGAAAACGAAGAAGGAGGAAGACTCAAATATAGGCGAATAGAGTAGCTGGTCTGAAAATATAGGCAAATATAGACGAATAGAGTAGCTGGTCTGAAAATAACTGACGTTTCTTCAGATAGGAGTCACAGTTATATGTTGCAGGAGTGTACTACCAACTGCATTCAGAACGACGCGAAAAAGCACAAGAAATACACCGGTACCGTTCCTCTCCATCTTTGCTGAATTCACCACATACTACTCCCCTGGTTCATTGTGCTGGATGGCGTTCTTTCTAATGAAAGTCCCATTAGGAACAGTACTGACGGCATTCTTTAATTTCCCGCGTTCCAGGGAGCCGTCGCTGTTTTACGGGCATCTGAACAGAGGAACTCATTCGTAAAAAAATGATGCACGATGTTATTTTGACTTTCACTGTGTATACATTAACTTATCTCGTTTAGCTACCTACTTTCATTAGTGTGAAACTCAGGTGGGGTAAAATTACGCACTCGGCCTCTGTGCGTCAGATGACTCTAACATGCATGTCTATAGCTCCACACTCGCAGTTTGTTTCAGAGAAATAAAAGTTATACAGTCATCAGTGTTAAGATGCAGAGATAGGCGTAATAAGAAAACTTATATTTTAACGAAACAGGAGATGGCTTACCTCCCAAAAACTAGAGGTGATATATTAGAGGAAACAAATACAAAACACGCTCTTGTTTATTACGCCGAAAAGCGGTAGGACGCTTATTTCTATGACTGAGCACCAATTGACAGCACGGTTCAGATAAGACTAGCTCTCGAAGACACATCAAGTGCGTCGTTTAAGGGGGGAAACCCATTAGGAGGCTGTTTGACACTAGTGTTTTGGGATTTATTTTGGGTGAGAAGAATTAATTGGAATTTAATCAGATTTTGACATGATTTCAGCCGCGCGGGATTAGCCGAGCGGTCTGAGGCGCTGCAGTCATGGACTGTGCGGCTGGTCCCGGCGAAGGTTCGAGTCCTCCCTCGGGCATGGGTGTGTGTGTTTGTCCTTAGGATAATTTAGGTTAAGTAGTGTGTAAGCTTAGGGACTGATGACCTTAGCAGTTAAGTCCCATAAGATTTCGAACACACATCATTTCATTCATATTTAGAACAGATTTTGTGATTTGTTTTTAATAATTTCAGACAAAAATAACAAAGTTACGCTGTGATGTCTGCTGAAGGTTGTGAGTATAGTTCTCCAATTGCGTGCAGTGTAGCCATTCCGATTTTCATCGAAAGTCAAGAAGGTTTTAGTATTACATTAATAAGTTATTTTCAATGAATATTAATCTCAATGCAGGTGAAAATGCAAATTAAAGATTTTACAGGCGTTGGAACAATTTCCATCGATTTTCACGATGTTTTTCTCTAATTATGCAAAGAAAAATTCCCTTAAAATCATGACATCATTTCACAAGTTTGTTCATATAATTCGCATTTTTTTTGAAGAATCATACTATCAATTTTTATAATAATCGGTTCTACACTTTTGAGTTAGGCTATACAAAAATGTCAAAAAAGATAAAGTCGTTTGATAAATAACTTCTTGGAAACTAGAAATTCACGAAAGTTAATGTAAAATGCTTACCGATTAATCTGCGATTCCAGCACCATATAGTAATCTTTCTTCTTCCTCATAGGCCTCGTTTTGTGCTTGCAGCAGTCCTTTCCGAGCTTTCCGATCTTCCTTCGATTCCAATGAACTACGTCGATTCTGATGGCCGAAGCGTTGGTTATCCATTTTTTCGGCATAATTGAAGCTATGCGTGCCTGCTACAGTTCCTGCCTCGCTCATGACCATCGGCAGGGATGAATTTCCTTCATTTGAAAAGCCCGCTGCTAAATACGATGCCAATTCAACGGCTTTTAGTTCAGAGTGAAACATTTTGTGTGTGGCCACCTAAACATTTGTCCAGTAATTCACAGCTTGATAAATCCTGATATATTGGAAGAATTTCCATCTGCACGTCTATTTCGCTTTGAAGTTTTGGCAGCGTATTCGTGGCTACTTAAGCTAACGATATATGCAATTAAAAAAATCGGATTTTTTGATCCTCCTAGTGTGGTTTCCCTTCTTAACCCGCTGCACTAAATTCACCAACTCTCCCTTACTCTTTCATATTGGCAGTGATTGTCACGGAATGGCGTAATCATACTGTGGCGAGTCTTTCCGCCCGTGCTTTCGCAGTACGCTAGATTTGTTTATGCTGAGGGTCAGCTGCCGCTCGCTGCACCAAGCGTCGACACTCTTCAGGTCTCCCTGGATTTCGGTATAATTTTCTAGCTTTGTGGCGCCTGTTGGCCAGCAACATCCACGAAACGCCTCATGGAACTTGCAATGATATCTACTAAATTTAAATGGCTCTGAGCACTATGGGACTTAACATCGATGGTCATCAGTCCCCTAGAACTTAGAACTACTTAAACCTAACTAACCTAAGGACATCACACAACACCCAGTCATCACGAGGCAGAGAAAATCCCTGACCCCGCCGGGAATCGAACCCGGGAACCCGGGCGTGGGAAGCGAGAACGCTACCGCACGACAACGAGATGCGGGCTGTTATCTACTAGGTCATTTATATAGAGGGTGGTCCATTGATCGCGACCGGGCCAAATATCTCACGAAATAAGCGTCAAACGAAAGAACTACAAAGAACGAAACTTGTCTTGCTTGAAGGGGGAAACCAGATGGCGCTATGGTTAGCCCGCTAGGTGGCGCTGCCATAGGTCAAACGGGTATCAACAGCGGTTTTTTTTTAAACGGTAACACCCATTTTTATTACATATTCGTGTAATACGCAAAGAAATATGAATGTTTTAGTTGGACCACTTTTGAAATTTGTGGCCTTCACCCGTTGGTATAGCACGTTGTTTATGTTTGTTCTATCCACTTTTGCCTAGAGGATTTCGCCTACCTGTGATATATACATATATATTTTAATTATTATATTTGCAAATTTAACTGTGTCTTCAGTCACTTGAAATTTTTCTGGTTGATTTTTAAGATTTATTGTTTGGAGGCCTTCAGCCGTGAAAGAACTGGATTTTGAAACTCGTAGTTGTGAAGGTTCGGTTACATCCCGTTTTGGTTTAAACGTGTTATTAAATTAGAATAAATTACAATTCTGAAGTGAAACTGACCGCCACATTGTGTGGCCCCTTTCACAGTCCTAGTCACCTGTCCTGCCCTGTGGGTTTAGCGGTCGTATCCCTCTTCAGTCCAGTCAAGTAGTTGCTCTGATGTTCCGTACGCTCGTACTTTGTTGATTAGGCGGCAGTGCGGAACTGTAGCGAAAGCCTTGCGGAAGCCAAGGAACACGCCGTCTATCTGGGCGCCTGCATCTACTGTCTTCTGGGTTCCCGTGGACGAGCAGAGCGAGCTGGCCTTCACAGGATCGTTGTTTACAGAACCCAACTAGGTTCCTGCAGTAGGGAGTTTCAGTCTCCACAAAAGTTGCAATAGGCAAGAATGATACATGTTTCAAATTCTACAACTGACCGAGGTCAGAGATAGACCTCAATTTTTGCACGTCTGTTCTGCCTAAAAATAGGAGACAGCAACAACCATCAGCTGGAAAAGTATTTCTTCCGTTCATCCATAATATCACGGATCGCATTGGAAAAGTACTAGCCAAGTTTGAAGTAGAGACCATTTTTAGACCTACTAAGAAAATTAGTGAATGCCTAAGATCAACAAAAGATGCTCGTCACCCCCTAGCCACCCCACGGGTGTATAAAATTCCGTGCAGTTGCGGCAGGGTTTACATAGGAACTGCAAAAATAAGCATCAATACACGGTTGACGGAGCACAAAAGAAACTGTCGCTTGGGACATATCGACAAATCGGCAGTAGCGGAACATGTTTTTAAGGATGGAGATCACGAAATAAAATTTGGTGAAACAAGGGTGCTAGCGAGGACGTCGCACTGTTATACACGTATGTATAGAGAGGCAATTGAAATCCACAAACATCAATACAATTTTAATCGTAAAGAAGAAGGATTAAAATTGGATAAGATATGGCGGTCGACGTTGCATCAATCACGTGACAATCGATTGCCTGCAATCGAGAGAACAGACGATAGCCAGAGATAGCTGCACATCGACGCCACGTCACGTGCGGTGGCGCCCCCTACGATCTCCATATAAGCGGCGGCCCCAGCTCCTAGCAGCCAGTCGTCGACTCATCTCGGAAGATGTCCTCCGTAGTTGAGAACGAAACGTCAGGGAGAAGAAGTTCTACAGATCGACCATGGCAACTCATCCCGGAAGAGTTTACTGATAAAGACGCCGGCCGTGAAAGCCTACATGGAATGATTCGACAATGGACTGTTGATTACTGGAAACACGCCTGGTCGAACGAGTTTCGTTCCAAATTGTATCGAGCGGATGGACACGTACGGGTGTGGAGGCAACGTCACGAATCCATAGACCCCGTATATCAGTAGTGGAGTCTTCAAGCAAGTGGAGGCTCTGTAATGGTGTGGGGCAGCTGGAGCGATATGGAACCCCTGGTGACACGAACGTAAGCATTCTGTCTGATCATTCGTGTCCACTGTGCATTCCGATGGACTTGGGCAATTCGAGCAGAACAATGCGACAGAACTGCTACAGAGAGGCTTTTCTGTTTTTAAACACTTCCGCTGGCCACCAAACTCCTCAGACATGAACATTATTATCAGTAACTGGGATGCCTTGCAACGTGATGTTGAGAATAGATATCCAACCTCTAGCAGTCTTACGGATTAATGCACAGCCCTGCAAGATTGATGGTGTCAGTTCCCTGCAGTACTACTTGTGACATTAGTCGAGTCGATGCCACGTCGTGTTGTGGCCCTTCTGGGTGCTCACGGGGGCCCTACACGATATTAGGCAGGTGTACCAGTTTGTTTAGATCTTCAGTGTAAATCAATGGCCACTGGCAGGCAATGCCTTTATTTCGTGTGTGTCTCGGTTCATTGTGGGTGCAGATCCAAAATGGCGAGGGATCATAACACCCCGCACCTAAGACCACCGCTCAAAAATGTCCACACAAGAAATGGAATGTGACTTGTGTCCATACGCCACACGAGAAACATCATTCTTGTCACTGTTATTGTTGGAAGTGGGCGAACGCTGGCAGTCGAGGCTGGAGCGCGGGCGGCAGTTGACGTCCCTATGTGTTCCTGACGTGCAGACAGTAGGAAAGGCGCAGTCCCTGGCGTGTGTAACGCTGCAGACCTCTGGCACTGTGGACGACCACCTAGGCACGTGTGTGTACCGGAGAGCGGCATCTGGCCCGCCTGCAGCAGGGGGGTGGGGGTATGAGTCACCTCAGCGCCAGCGGTCCTTATGGCGGAGCTGCCGGAGAGATTGGCTGCAGAGAGGGAGGGGTCTGGCCGTGCCTGCCTGCCTGCCGTGCACCTGCTGCGCGGCGCGCTGCGGTGTGTGGCGGAGGGTGGGTGGGCGCTGGGCCCGTAATTGGAGGCCGGAGAGGCCGCGATGAGGGACTCGCCGGCCGCCAATGGGCTCCTTCCGGCCGAGGGGGGGGCGCTGCCGGCGACTTATCGATCACGTGTGTGCCCAGCAGGGCAGGCCGGAGCACGCGATCCATTGTGTGCGCCGCGCGCTGCGTGCCCGAGGACGGCGATCGGCGATGCACTCACGTGGACCACCAGCGTGGCCGCGACTAGGGCCCGCGCTCTGCTACTCCGCGAAAACTCAAGAGAAGCGTTGTAGCGACAACTTGCTCGTCAGTTCTCGTCGTCAGTTCCTGCTGTGCCTTTTTTTCCCGGTCACATCTGTTTATGCTATTATTCTTAGGGCCCTGTTGCAAGGCCTCGAAGTTACTCCAGAATGTTCCAGACCAGGAGATCAACGGAGCAATTTACAAACTTCCAAAGAGATGAACAACCGACTCCCTCAAGGGCAGTCTTACAGCATTTGCCCCAAGTGGCGTCTCCCTTTGAGGAACAGTAATTAGTCCCAAGTGTTGGTATTTAAAACGGCACATTGTGTTCATGGGGAAAAAAAATCCACACATATAGACTATGGAATACTGCCTTAACATGCTCTAGAAGTTTCGTGTTGTTGATAGTCAGTGTAAAGGGGTCTGATTGCACTGTATCACCACTCACCCATTCAATTAGGTTCATCACACCAATAATACCTTCCTGGCCTCACCCTCTGTGCAGTTCATTTTCTATTGCATACTCTAAGGAGGATTCTGCTGGATGTCGTTCACTTGTTGTGAACTAGACGTTTCTACCAACAGCGTCCCATTTGGCTAGCGTTTGACAGATTTTAAGTTCCAGCAAAACCGGAGTTTGTGGCACAACTTGACAAGAAGAAGGGACCGGTTGGTAGGACATGTTCTGAGGCATCAAGGGATCACAAAATTACATTAGAGGGCAGTGTGGAGGGTAAAAATCGTAGAGGGAGACCAAGAGATGAATACACTAAGAAGATTCAGAAGGACGTAGGTTCTCTAGAATGTTGTTGTTGTGGTCTTAAGTCCAGAGACTGGCTTAGTGCAACTCTCCATGCTACTCTATCCTGTGCAACCTTCTTCATCTCTCAGTATCTACTGCAACCTACGTCCTTTTGACTCTGCTTAGTTCAAATGTGTGTGAAATCTTATGGGACTTAACTGGTAAGGTCACCAGTCCCTAAGCTTACACACTACTTAACCTAAATTATTCTAAGGACAAACACACACACCCATGCCCGAGAGAGGACTCGAACCTCCGCCGGGACCAGCCGCACAGTCCTTGACTGCACCGCCTTATACCACTCGGCTAATCCCGCGCCACAATCTGCTTAATGTATTCATCTCTTGGTCTCCCTCTACGATGTTTACCCTCCACACTCCCCTCCAGTACTAAATTTGTGATCCCTTGATGCCACACAACATGTCCTACCAACCGATCCCTTCTTCTAGTCGTGCCACAAACTCCTCTTCTCCCCAATTCTATTCGATACCTCCTCGTTAGTTATGTGATCTACCCATCTAATCTTCAGCATTCTTCTGTAGCACCACGTTTCGAAAGCTTCTATTCTCTTCTTGTCTAAACTATTTATCGTCCACGTGTCACTTCCATATATGCCTACATTCCACACTTTCAGAAACGACTTCCTGACACTTAAATCTATACTCGATGTTAACAAATTTCTCTAGAATGTATTACACCAAAATTAATCAATGAATCTAAATGGCCGTCAACAGCTGTTGAAACATAAGAAGTGATTTTGTGGCAGCGTCACACCACCGTCGACAAGTCATTCCGATACCACAGACATCAACGATGTCTCGCTGCTGTCCGCAATGACGAATTGGAGAGGCTGGTGATAGATACGCCCTCTGTATCAATGGTGCCCTCGCACAGACGTTAATATAGAGCCAGGCGTGGAAGCGATCTCTCGCAATTCATGACCTCAGATGAAACAGTGACTATCTTCGAGTAGTACTTAAGTATAATTAAAGTCTCAGACACAAATATACAAGGGGCTTCCAGTCAAGTAATGCAACACATTTCGTTTCTGAAAGAAGACTGGTTTTGAAACTTCCAGGCAGATCAAAACTGTGTGCCGGACCGAGACTCAAACTCGGGACCTTCGCCTTTCGCGGGCAAGTGCTCTACCAACTGAGCTACCCAAGCGCGACTCACGACGCGTCCTCACAGCTTCAGCTCAGCCAGTACCTCGTCTCCTACCTTCCACAGTTCACAGAAGCTCTTCTGCTTGGGTAGCTCAGTTGGTAGAGCACTTGCCGAAGAAAGGCAGAGGTCCAGAGTTCGAGTCTCGGTCCGGCACATGGTTTTTAATCTGCCATGAAGTTTCATATCAGCGCACACTCCGCTGCAGAGTGAAAATCTCATTCAGGGTTGGTTTTATTCAGAATTTAAATACACCATATTATTACCCATTCTTTTGACTACAAAACACAATTTTTCAACGCAGTCTGTGTTCAATGCGACGGCCTTACGCACCCCCACTGGGAGAGCCTGTATGCCCCCATACTACCACTGTAGTGGTCGACGTCTGAGCCAGCGTCTCGATGCACCAATAGCCTCCCCAGCGTCCACGTGTTCCTCTCCGCGGAGTGCATCCTTTATTGAGTGAAACTGATGAATGTCGGAAGGCGCGAGGTCCGGGCTGTAGGGTAGATAAGGAAAAATAGTTCAATGAAGTTTTGTGAGCATCTCTCGGTTGTGCGAGACCTAGCGTTGTCACGGAGAAGGAGAGGCTCGTTTGGACCTTTGAGCAACGTGCTCACTGCCGAAGTCACAGCTGTGTGCGGTCGGCCGCCACAAGTGAGACCGGACAGGTTTGCGCGGCCTTGTTGTGATGATGACAGATGCCTCGCCCAACGACTCACCTTGCTTTTGTTCACCGCCAGGTCTCCGTAGAAATTCTGCAACTATCTTACGGGATTTCCCGTATTTTACCCATATTTTCTCCCGTCTCGCGTATTTTCGACAGGTCTTCCGTATTCCATGGGTTTTCCTGGATTTTATCCATGTCACGCATCTGAAGTATTTGATAATTTTCCCTCGCGTTTCATAAGTTTCATCTGTTTATTTACGCTAACATTTCCGTACTGTTCAAAGATTATCGTTCGCAGATCAACCAACAATATTCAGTGTTTGTCATTTTTGAATTCTGTCTTTTTCATGTTGGCAAGCTTGACGCTTCCGGGACGAAACTTAAGACTTGTGTCACCATAGCGTGTTGACGTGCAGCCCGATCTCAGTTCATTGTACATTTAGTATTGTATTATCTGTGTACACCTCTGTGTACAATTGTATATAACATATAAAACATGCTGATAATGCCACGATGGGACTATTTCTCCAATATGTCCGGTATTTTTACTCTCAAATCTTGGAAATCCTGTTAAGAGAGTACTCGCAAGAGCGAAGCGTTGTCGGAAAGTTACTGAACGCTGAGGAACAAAATGGTTCAAATGGCTCTGAGCACTATGGGACTTAGCCGGCCGTGGTGGCCAAGCGGTTAAAGGCGCTACGTCTCGAACCGCGCGGCCGCTACGGTCGCAGGTTCGAATCCTGCCTCGGGCATGGCTGTGTGTGATGTCATTAGGTTAGTTAGGTTTAAGTAGTTCTAAGTTCTAGGGGACTGATGACCTTAGAAGTTAAGTCCCATAGTGCTCAGAGCCATTTGAACCAACCACTATGAGACTTAACATCTGAGGTCATCAGTCCCCTAGAACTTAGCACTACTTAAACCTAACCAACCTAAGGACATAACACACATCCATGCCTGAGGCAGGATTCGAACCGGCGACCGTAGCGGTCGCGCGGTTCCAGACTGTAGCGCCTAGAACCGCTCGTCCACTGGGGTCGGCCCAGGCTGAGGAACACTTCAAAGTGACAGAAATATGGTACACTAATTTTCAACATAAAGTCCCCCTAAAGAGGGGTTGGAACTTTCTACCTATCGATCAATTCCGTACAACAGCGCAACATGCAGGCTTTGCTACCATATGCATTTTAGGTTGAAGAATGAATTTCTTGCTCCGTCTGCATATTTTTGTCTGCCTCCAGTACGTTCTCCATCCTGTGCACTTGCCTATTCTGACAGACAGCTAGGCTACAGTGCACAAGAACTTTGGTGAAGTGGCGCGGCAGACGGCGCTTTAAGCGAGGGCGCGCGCCCCGCTGCAAGCAGTGCAGCTAGCGGCGGACCCGGAGCGAAGCCTTGTGGAACGCCCGCTCACCTTGGCGACCGGCGCAGTGGCAGCGGCAGTGTGAGTGGCGGCGGGTGCTTCTCGCCAAGGAATGAGCGGCGCGGCGCGGCTCGGGGCAGCCGCAGGTATTCCGCGACAACGGAGGCGGAGGCGCGCAAAATAGAACGGCCCCGGCTATGGGCTGACCGGCCGAACGCGCAGGTGGTCGCGCAGTAGCGCCGGTCTATTTTCTGCGCTGCGCGGCCGTCTGTCCTCTGCTCGTTCCCCGCTAATTGGGGATTCGGCCCGCTCTCATTGTTCGCTCCCGATGAATGGCGGTATATTTAACCGACACCTCTGAATAAGTCCGCCGGCAACCGATCTCGTTACTAAAGAGAGAATCAGGCAAGCTCGCCGACGTAATCGAAGAGATCAGTCTGTGGAGCAAATAAATCAGCTAGTCTATCTTTTCGTTTCTTAATACTCTAAACAGCAGCTGTTTACAGAAAACCGTTCTCTGTTCATGATGGTTTCTTTTTGTACTTTATGTCCCAATGTTCTGCTACTAATGGTACCACGTTATAAATTTGAAAACTTAATAAACCACGGAATAATATAGATACAGAGGTAAAAATTGACACAAATGCTTTGAATGACATAGGGTTATATTAGAACAAAAAAAAAAGTTCACAAAATGTCCGACAGATTGCGCTGGACAGCAAAACTGCTACCATGACGGGTGAGAGGTACGCCGATATGTAACAGAATCGCATCATCCCCAGCCTGGCTGATAAACACCTGCTGGAACGTACGATGTTTATGCAGGATGTCGCTCCACCCCATATTGCTAGACGCGTGAAAGATCTCTTGCGCGCGTTGTTTGGTGACGATCGTGTGCTCAGCCGCCACTTTCGTCATGCTTGGCCTCCCAGGTCCCCAGACCTCAGTCCGTGCGATTATTGGCTTTGGGGTTACCTGAAGTCGCAAGTGTATCGCGACCGACCGACATCTCTGGGGATGCTGAAAGACAACATCCGACGCCAATGCCTCATCATAACTCCGGACATGCTTTGCAGTGCTGTTCACAACATTATTCCTCGACTACAGCTATTGTTCACGAATGATGTTGGACATATTGAGCATTTCCTGTAAAGAACATCATCTTTCCTTTCTTTTACTTTGTTATGCCAATTATTGCTATTCTCATCAGATGAAGCGCCATCTGTCTGACATTTTTTGAACGTTTGTATTTTTTTTTTTTGTTCTAATAAAACCCCGTGTCATTCCAAACATTTGTGCCAATTTGTACCTCTCTATCTACATTATTCCATGATTTCCTCAGTTTTCAAATTTATACTGACTTTTTGATCACCCGGTATATACAGGGTGAAGCGAAATTCGCGCGCTCGGGCTTCGCAGCGCGACTCCTCTGTTAGCACAGCACATATCGTTTGTATCATATAGCTGTTGCAGTGGATAAACTTTAGGTTAGCATGCAGGAGGCCGACGGTTCGATCCACGGTTGGGGCGCTTTTTCTTTATTTGCTATTTTCATTCAGACATTTTATACTGTAATATACACCATTTATTAGGTTACATGTTTTCTTAATTTACGCCATTTTGTAACGCTTAACATAACAAATACGTGGTTAGACAAATAAGAAACACAGTAGAAACAAATGTCTTCACATAGGACAGAATAACTATAAAAACAATATCAGTTTCGAGATGCTAAAGACAACAGCACAGTACAATTGCGAGGTGCCGGGGCTAGCAGTGTATTTAACACTCAATTCTTCTAGAATCTACATATGTACATGATGCTCTAAGCCCCCCCTATTCTAACTCCAACTTTTGCTGTTGCACAAGGATAAAAAAAATACGCGAACTGACTCTACCAACCCTGCCAGTGGAGTAGAAGAGAGTTTGGCACCTGCAATAATTTAATTTGATAAATAAGTTAATTAAACGAAGGTTTCATTAACATAGTGAGGAATTATGGGGTTGCTCTACCTATTAACAGAATGAAAGTTCTGTCCAAAATAACAATATGATTTATTAAGACTAAACACAAAATAATAAACAAAAACACATGAAACAATTCATCAAATTGGCTCAGATTGGATACTCAAACAAACGCTGTGAATGTGAAGTTGTCCCTAAACTAGATTGTGAGGATTATGACGAAGTGGTACGTGCAGCCAATTCCTTGCAACTCAAATCTTAGAGAAAACACATAGCCAACCCAACATTAATTGCTGCTACCCAAGTCAGCACAAAGTTAGAAAAAAGACGAACAGGCGCGCTCTGCTGAGCTCTGATTATCACCTAGGAAAATCCCTATCTGCCGGTGCTGCGGACATACATTACCAGACTGTCTTGTTGACTGCCAGGACACGATCTTGCGTACTGGAGCCGTTGGTTGGTTGCTTCGACGTCCTCGACCGAAAAAGCGAGAGCCGACTACCTCCAATAGCACCCGTACAAAAACCGAACACAGAACATTCCCGCCCCCACGACCTTGGCCGTGGTTAACTGTTCCAATCAGCAACTCGAAAACTGGCGGAAAATTCCACTCCATTGCCGGAACGCTACCATTCCACCAATGGAGATTCTTGGCGCTAATTTCTGCGCCGATCTTGCTACGTCACGGAGCTATGCCCTGAGCAAGCCAATCACAGTTACTATTTTGCAGAAAGTGCGGGAATTTTCCCGCCACAGCTGCCTGGGTACACAAGTCATTCCCACGCCTCGCTGGTAGCCCGCCAGAAAGTGTTTTCGCTAAGTTTCTGCGAAGTAACGGAACCTCTAGCCCAGCCGCTACTTCAGGCTCTGCGGGCGTGCCTCTTGACAATGTCGATGTCTGCAAAGCATTCACTCGACTTCCTCACACCCGTCGGCTTAAAGCTTTCCAGATCAGCAGAGCCCGCCTGTCACCGGACCACCCGGGTGACGAGAGACGCTGCGTGGGAAGTCCGCGTGTGAAGGAATAGCAACTTTCCACCGCATGCAATTAGAGAGGAGAATCGTAAGATAGAAATATGAGAGGGGGCTCATGCCACCTCTCACAATAACACAACATCTACTTGTCATTTATACTACATTATACTCATTAGTAACCAGTGACAATAATAATGTCCATATTAATAACCACATGACCTTCGCAACAGAATACGTTGTCCACAGAACAACAGATGCTCTACATTACGCAACCCGCCAGATCGTACAGCTCTGGACCCTTCGTAGCAAAGCTGCGTCTACAGTAACAACTACAACATTAATAATAATAATGCATTGAGATTCATTCTCAACAGCATGCTGTTAACAGACTCAATAGTGAAAGGCATAATTAGTCGGACCATGATGATAACACACAGAAATAGTTACCGAGTTTGGACATTATTCGCAAAGCACGTTGCTGTCTCTACTTGTAACGTAAGGCCCTAACGAAATGTAATGAAATTGAACGAGGCAAGAACTGGTACTAATCTATGGGGCCATTGGAGGAGGGTACAAAGAAAAAAGGTTTCGCATCTAGTAGTGGTGCGTATAAATTCACGCACACGATGTGGAAAGGGCTTCTTCCAAAGCTGACCAATCTTTCATTTCTAGGATTGTAGTACGTAAGTGCAAATGTTTTCTAGAGGACTCGATGCAATCGCTGTTGATGATTAAGATGCCCGATACTGTACAACCTGGACTACATTTACCAAATAAAAAACGTATGCCTTTACTGCGAAAGCAAAGAGAGCTTCACTCAAAGTTTAAACGCAGCCAAAACCTCTCAGACAAACAGAAGCTAAACGATGTCAAAGTTAGCGTAAGGAGGGCTATGCGTGAAGCGTTCAGTGAATTCGAAAGTAAAATTCTATGTACCGACTTGACAGAAAATCCTAGGAAGTTCTGGTCTTACGTTAAATCAGTAAGTGGCTCGAAACAGCATATCCAGACACTCCGGGATGATGAAGGCATTGAAACAGAGGATGACACGCGTAAAGCTGAAATACTAAACACTTTTTTCCAAAGCTGTTTCACAGAGGAGGACCGCACTGCAGTTCCTTCTCTAAATCCTCGCACAAACGAAAAAAATGGCTGACATCGAAATAAGTGTCCAAGGAATAGAAAAGCAACTGGAATCACTCAACAGAGGATACGGGATACCAATTCGATTCTACACAGAGTACGCGAAAGAACTTGCCCCCCTTCTAACAGCCGTGTACCGCAAGTCTCTAGAGGAACGGAAGGTTCCAAATGATTGGAAAAGAGCACAGGTAGTCCCAGTCTTCAAGAAGGGTCGTCGAGCAGATGCGCAAAACTATAGACCTATATCTCTGACGTCGATCTGTTGTAGAATTTTAGAACATGTTTTTTGCTCGAGTATCATGTCGTTTTTGAAAACCCAGAATCTACTATGTGGGAATCAACATGGATTCCGGAAACAGCGATCGTGTGAGACCCAACTCGCTTTATTTGTTCATGAGACCCAGTAAATATTAGATACAGGCTCCCAGGTAGATGCTATTTTCCTTGACTTCCGGAAGGCATTCGATACAGTTCCGCACTGTCGCCTGATAAACAAAGTAAGAGCCTACGGAATATCAGACCAGCTGTGTGGCTGGATTGAAGAGTTTTTAGCAAACAGAACACAGCATGTTGTTATCAACGGAGAGACGTCTACAGACGTTACAGTAACCTCTGGCGTGCCACAGGGGAGTGTTATGGGACCATTGCTTTTCACAATATATATAAATGACCTAGTAGATAGTGTCGGAAGATCCATGCGGCTTTTCGCGGATGATGCTGTAGTATACAGAGATGTTGCAGCATTAGAAAATTGTAGCGAAATGCAGGAAGATCTGCAGCGGATAGGCACTTGGTGCAGGGAGTGGCAACTGACCCTTAACACAGACAAATGTAATGTATTGCGAATACATAGAAAGAAGGATCCTTTATTGTATGATTATATGATAGCGGAACAAACACTGGTAGCAGTTACTTCTGTAAAATATTTGGGAGTATGCGTGCGGATCGATTTGAAGTGGAATGATCATATAAAATTAATTGTTGGTAAGGCGGGTACCAGGTTGAGATTCATTGGGAGAGTCCTTTGAAAATGTAGTCCATCAAAAAAGGAGGTGGCTTACAAAACACTCGTTCGACCTATACTTGAGTATTGCTCATCAGTGTGGGATCCGTACCAGATCGGGTTGACGGAGGAGATGGAGAAGATCCAAAGAAGAGCGGCGCGTTTCGTCACAGGCTTATTTGGTAACCGTGATAGCGTTACGGAGGTGTTTAACAAACTTAAGTGGCAGACTCTGCAAGAGAGGCGCTCTGCATCGCGGTGTAGCTTGCTCGCCAGGTTTCGAGAGGGTGCGTTTCTGGATGAGGTATCGAACATATTGCTTCCCCCTACTTATAGCTCCCGAGGAGATCACGAATGTAAAATTAGAGAGATTAGAGCGCGCACGGAGGCTTTCAGACAGTCGTTCTTCCCGCGAACCATACGCGACTGGAACAGGAAAGGGAGGTAATGACAGTGGCACCTAAAGTGCCCTCCGCCACACACCGTTGGGTGGCTTGCGGGGTATAAATGTAGATGTAGATGTAGACGATCTCCATTAACCTCCAAAACTCTATCCACTGCACCAACTGTACAACACAACTAATGTTTGCTGACAGAGGCGGTTATCATACATGTTATTACAGTGCTGCCATAGTGCCCCTCTTCAACGTCCTTTTTCTGCCGGATATAGTCGGCGGACGAAATTTTGAGAGACATTTTTTTATCGCTGGCATGTGAGAGTCGCGCTGCGAAGCCCGAGTGCGCGAATTTCGCTTCATCCTGTATAGGCTATATAATAGCAGAAGATTAGTACATAAAGTACAAAAAGAAGCTGTCATGAAATTCTATTAAGTAACGGCGGTTCCACTGTTATCCTACGGAAGCGAAAGTTGCGTTACCACAAACAAACAAACAAAAAATAAAAATAAAAAATAGATTCAATCAGCACAAGTGAGGTTCCTATGGAGGACGAAGTGAGATACGATTAGAAACGAAGATATTAGAACAGAATTAAGTATTTTCAGCACGAATGAAAAAATTCAAAAATATCGTGAGGATTGGACGGAACACCTCATGAGAACGCCAGGTCACAGAATTTCTCAGAAGGTCCTGATCTACAAGCCGAATGGGAAAAGAGACACTGGAAGTACTAGAAAAATATGGGAACGATTTTGTTTGAGAGTTTGGAACAGGCAACAGCGTCATCTTTGAAAGGAAGATGATCGTTGCGTTCGTAGCGTTTCTCGCTAAGATTAATGAAGACAGGAGATACACATAACAGAGGCTATGGTCATTAGAAATACACCCTCCTTCACTATTTACAACAGTCTTCCAACGTTGCGGTAACTTTTCCATTCCGTGACTGCAGAAATCACGTGGTTTTGAGGCGAAGAACTCGTCGAGTCAATTGCGGAGTGCATTTTCATACGGAAAGGAAGATCCTTGCTGTTAGATAGGGTGCGATAGAGCTGGCAATGTGAGGGCGCAAGGTGAGGTAAATGAGGTGGTTGCGGAATGACTTGCCATCTCAACTCCTGTACAGTGTTTTCTGTCAGTGTAGCAGAATGTGGGCGGGCGTTAACGTGGAGTAGGATCACATGACGCAGGCTCCCTGGTTATTTTTCTTCGACTGTTTTCTGTAAGACGTCTCAGATGTTGATGATAAACGTCATCAGTGATGATCATGCCCCGGGGAAGACATTCGTAGTACATCATACCGTCGTTGTTTCACCACATCAGAACATTATCTTCCATGAATGCGCTCAGGTCTTTGTTCGGGCAGTTGTTGCTTTGTTTGGGCTCAACCATTCCTTTCTTTTGCTTAGTATAAAGATAAAGACACCATTTCTCGTCACCAGTGACGATACAGGATAGGAATGGTCGGCGTTATTCACGATCCAATTGCTGACCAGCAAACACATATGACCACCTGGCAAAAAAAAAAAAAAAAAAAAAAAAAAAAAAAAAAAAAAAAAAAAACGGTTCAAATTGCTCTGAGCACTATGGGACTTTGGGACTTAACTTCTGAGGTTATCAGTCCCCTTAGAACTACTTAAACCTAACTAACCTAAGGACATCTCACACATCCAGGCCCGAAGCAGGATTCGAACCTGCGACCGCACCGGTCACGCGGTTCCAGACTGAAGCGCGTAGAACCGCTCGGCCTCCCCGGCGGGCTGCCGTGCTCTGTCGAATGATATTATTCCCTTACACCCTACAAGTTTTTCTGCCTGCCTCCACTGCTTTAACACTTCCAATGAACTGAAACAGAAGAACATGACGGAAATGTTTCGATTTGTCCACTTGGTACTCCATTTTCTAGCGTCCAGAGCTAGAATCACTACCAAGAAATGACAAAATGAGTATATGTGAAATAAAAACCCAATTTTGAATCATATATTAATACCTTCAGCTGCTGACGGGCGTTGATATAGCCTATATGAAGGGGCATAGGTGAAACTGCGTGCCCCGACCGGGACTAGAATCCGGCATCTCTTGCTTACATGGAAGACGCTCTATCCATCTGAGCCACCGAGGGCACAGAGGATAGTGCGACTGCAGGGACTACCTCGCGCACGCCTCCCGCGAGACCCACATTCTCACCTTGTATGTCCACTCACTACATTCGTAGTGACCCACCCCAACACACTCATTACTCGTAGAAATTTTTACCAAATCCCCTAAGAGTTCAGGGAATATGTGTGCATCCTCATAGAAGGAGGAGGTCATGACCGGTATTGCCAGAACTATATACTTACATGGACATGTCCGAAAGAACAGACACCATTGATGAGCTGCAGCCGTCTAAAACGAAATTAGAATTATATATTAATATCTTCAGCTGGCTACAAATGAAAGTAGACTATGTGCCCTGACCGGGACTCGAACCCGTGATCTGCTGATCTTACATAGCAGACACACTATCCATATGAGCCACCGAGGGCATATCCGAAAGACCAGACACCATGTCCATATCCAGACGCCATATTCATATCCATATAATTATATATATAGTTCTAGCAATACCGGCCATGACCATGTTCTTCTGTGCGGATGCACACATATTACTCGAACTCTTACAGGACTTTGTAAGAATGTCTTCCACGAGTAATGAGTGTGTTGGGTAGGGACACAACGAATGTACTGTGTGGACATATAAGGTGATAAATGTGGTTGTCGCGGGAGGCGTGCTCGAGATAGTTTCTGCAGTCGCACTGTCCTCTGTGCCCTCGGTGGCTCAGATGGATAGAGTGCCTGGCATGTACGCAGGAGATCCCTGAGTCTAGTCCCGATCGGGGCACACATTTTCACCTGTCCCCGTCGATATATATCGTCGTCCTGAAGGTATTAATATATAATTCTTATTTCGTTCTAGACGGCTGCAGGTCATCAATGGTCTCTGTTCTTTCGGACATGTCAAAAAGAACAGACATGATATCCATATAAGTATAAAAAACTAGTAGTTACCTACAAATAAAAAAATACTAATTGATAAATAAACCCATAGCGATTGGAATACCAACATGCAAAACAAAAACGCTACGAACTTATGCTCCTCATGTAGCCTAGTGGACAACATCAGAAACACCTTGAGGCTCTTCGTGGATGATGCCATTGTATAAAGAAAAGTTTCAAAGCGAGTATTGTAATTCTATCTATAATGGACTGAGGCAGGCTACGAGCTGGCACTGTTTCAACTTTGTCGGCAGCGTGGTGGGTTTATTAGGTCATGCTTTTTGTTCTCGCTGTATTTTTAATACAAAGAAGGGTCTTCCCAGATTAAAACAAATGGCTCTGAGCACTATGGGACTTAACATCAGAGGTCATCAGTACCCTAGAACTTAGAACTACTTAAACCTAACTAACCTAAGGACATCACACACATCCATGCCCAAGGCAGGATTCGAACCTGCGACCGTAGCAGCAGCGCGTTTCCAGACTGTAGCGCCTAGAACCGCTCGGCCGCTCCGGCCGGTATATTAAAACAGTATGCTGGAAAGCAGTACGAACTAGGGTCTTTGCTATATGCGGGCAATGTTGTTACTGGCTGAGCAACACAGGGATGACTTCTGAAGTGTGTGAATATCTCTTCTCCCTTCCCGTTGCACTCTCTAACTGAGCAGAGTGTCGAATCTTCCAACATATGCCTGCTCCCTGTGTGGCCGGCAACACGCGTGTATATTACGGCGGATCAGCGCCAGCTATTCGCCGCTTTGGCAGCTGTAACACAGGATTATAGCAGAGCGCCAGTAGCCGCTATCAATTGAGTGACGATGATGGGGGAGGAGCGAGAGTGTGGAGTGGGGGGGGGGGAGGATTTGGGGAAAGGGTAGTACTGACCGCAGGGCAGGAGAGCGATCCCTGCACACATCACATCACATCACATCACATCACCCCCTCCCGCACGCACGCTGACGCCTGTGTGGACATGATGGATGGATGGCAGGTTAGCGTCGACCCGCCGCTCTGATTGCTGTTTGCGTTCTGAGTCACTGCGCAACCGTAATGCGATGCGGCAAAGACCAGGAAAGGAGAAACGCAATCCAGCGGTGGTGCCGGAGTAGTTTAGATCTGGTGACTGTGCGGAAGACGAGTGCTAAGCACTGAATCTGCAAGCACGCGTTTGCCAACACGCGTGGCCAGGCCTGTCTGACTTCTGCCGTTTGAAACAATGACACGCGTTTGCTTACTGTCTGCTGTGTTGGTACGACAGAAAGAAATCTACCATCCTGAGATTAGACTAGCTGATTACGCAGAGTTTGCTATTCACTTGTTTACCCAACTAGGGTAACTGTCAAAATCTCCTCGAAAAGTGATACCATTTCCTCGGTAGAAAACGCGGTAATGTTTTGAACTGAGACAGTCGTTTATCAGTACAAACAATTGTGTCCTTTGCTTGGCGTACATTAATGTGCTCTGGATGTGTTTGACGTAGATCCAGTCAGATACTTGGCCCGCAGCTTTTCGTGCCATACGAAGTTTGTGGCTGGACTGAGGATTTGTAGCTACAGAGGACGCACCATGTTATCTTGCACAGGGAGACACTGACAAGCGTATAAGGGGCAGTCAGATGAAAACAAGACAGATGGAAAATGAGTAAGGAAACTCTTTCTACACTCATGCTCATAAATTAAGGATAACTGCAGAATGTGGTGGCAAACAACGTGGCACTACACAAAACTGTCACTAATAGCATAGACACATGCGGAACACACACGACACAGATCTCTAAGTCCATGGTAATGGTGATAAGTTGAGAAAACCGTCCCGAAAAACATGTGCTACAAACCTCAACTGTCTCCTGCACATGTACCCCTCCATCAATATGGGATATGATCACCATGCACACGTAGACAGGCCGCACAACGGGTTGGCATACTCTGGATCAGGTGGTCGAGCAGCTGTTGGAGTATAGCCTCCCATTCTTGCACCAGTGCCTGTCGGAGCTCCTCAAGCGTCCTAGGGGTTTGAAGACGTGCAGTGACATGTCGGCCGAGAGCATCCCAGACGTACTCGATGGGGTTTAGGTCTGGAGAACAGGCAGGCCACTCCATTCGCCTGATATCTTCTGTTTCGACGTACTCCTGCACGATGGCAGCTCGGTGGGGCTGTGCGTTATCGTCCAACAGGAGTAAGATGGGACCCACTGCACCCCTGAAAAGGCGGACATACTTGGTGCAAAATGACGTCCCGATACACTTGACCTGTTCTTCTATCAAAGACATGCAGGGGTGTACGTCCACCAATCACAATCCCACCCCACACCATCAAACCACGAGCTCCATACAGGTCCCTTTCAAGGACATTAAGGGGCTGTAATCTGGTTCATGGTTCACGCCAGATCAAAACCCGACGAGAATAACTGTTCACGCTACACCTGGAGTCGTCCGTCAACATAACCTGGGACCACTGTTCCAATGACCATGTACTGTGTTCTTGACACCAGGCTTTACAGGCTCTCCTGTGACCAGGGGTCAGTGGAATGCACCTTGGAGGTCCTCGGGCGGATAAAGAATGTCTGTTCAGTCGTCTGAAGACAGCTTGTCTGGAGACAACTGTTCCAGTGGCGGCGGTAAGGCCCCGAGCAAGGCTACATGCAGTACTCCGTGGCCGTCTGCGGGCACTGATGGTCAGACATCGGTCTCCTTGTGGTGTTGCACACTGTGGACGTCCTGTACTGTCGCGCCTGGACACGTTTCCTGTCTGCTGGAATCGTTGCTATAATCTTGAGATCACACGTTGTGGTACACGGAGGGCCCGTGCTTACGACCTGCTGTGTTTGACCAGCCTCCAGTCGCCCTAGTATTCTACCCCTCATAACGTCATCGACGTGTGTTCTTTGAGCCATTTTCAACATTCAGACACCATTAGCACGTCTGAAAACGTCTGCACACTTATTCCATGCACCGTACTCTGACATGCAGTAACACACCTCTGCGTATGTGGACTGCTGCCAGCGCCACCGTGCGACGACCGCAGGTCAAATGCACCGCATGGTCATACTCCAAGGTGATTTAAACCCGCAAACCACCCACCAGAGCGTTGTTTCGCCATGTATCAGCATTATCCTTAATTTATGAGCATGAGTGTAGTTTCAAAAGTAATCGCGGTAACTTAATACACGAATCCCTCTGTGAGGTAAGACCGTCAGTGCCTTACGGGGAAATGTTTGCGGTTGCCTGCGTAACAATGATTGTACACAGACGTTTGCCTCTTCGCCCGAAGCATAACGACTGCCGCGGATGTCTTCTTACTTAAGGGCAACAAAATTTTGGAAATTGCACGGGGAGAGATTGGCGGTGTATGGAGGATGTGTAAGGGTTTCCCAGCGAAACTTGGCATCATGTGGGCAGTCGTAATCCTACATCAGAATGATGCCGTCCGTCAACATTTCGAGGCGTTTGGACTTGATGGCGCGCTACAGTTTTTGCAGAGCTCCCACGTATCGCTGTGCCTTAATTGTGGAGCCCTGTCCCTGAAAGTAAATGAGCAACGGTTTGGTGTGCGGTATCATTGTGTTGCAGGATAAAGCCCGCCCACACGTCATGTTGCCAAGGGTGTTTTGAGTAGGCTGAGACGTTCCAGCTTGGAAGCCCTCACACACCATTCATACAGTCCAGATCTCTGCCCGTAAGATTTTCATATTCTTGCAACCCTGAAGAAAGGCATTCGTGGTTGTAGATTTGCTTCGGGCGAAGAGGTGCGCGCCTGGGTACGATCATTGTGTAACGTTGTTGCATTAATTTCCTATGAAAGCGGTGCTGATAGACAATAAAAGCGGGTTAAAACCTGTGAGCTGTCTGGGGAAGTTTACCTTGCATTACTGCGCAACTGTTTCACCAGGTATCCAGTCTAGCTTACCAAATTCCCAACCAGACTAACATTAATTATAATATTTTAATCGTCATACGACAACCGGTGATATATATATAAAAGAAATAAATCAGTTTATATTTGGAAACTTATTTTAACATTGATCATTAAAATTTCAGCATATTAAACTTGATTGATAACTAAACTGGTGCCTTATTTAGGATTGTGAAAATGTGAGTTTGTAATCTTACGGAACACATCAAATATGGAGCCAATATTGGGAGACTGCATACAACACTGCATTCATAAAATAACACACGAAAACATTGAAACATATGCAAAAGGAAATTAACCACAACCAACCGATTCAATTTTCACCCAAAGAAGTTACGTTCGTAGCACAATCCTGTCCGTCATGTAATTACCACACACTGGTATACTAAACTCATACTAACTCACTGTGAAATCTTCCCGAAAACAATAGCTGAGGGCTACTTTGATGCTCACACCACATGCTTCACGTGGTCAACTTGGTTTACACAAAGAGTGTAACTCCACAATAATTTTGATAATTAAAATAAATTACATCGAAACGCAATTTACAAAAGAAAAACCTCGAACTAGTTACTATCGTCTTATTATTAACCTGATGGGTCAAACAATTGTATAAGCACGTGGTACTGGTCTCACAAAGTACACCACACGTGGGTTGAAAATAAAGGAAAGTTGCTATATTGAAAAATATTGTCAAGACGAGACGTTATAATCTCACGCACATTCGCATTTAAGATCGATGATCTTAGTTAGAGTTACTGATCAACACGTGGTTGCACTTTACTCACAAAGTAGTGACAAAGCAACTACTGGAAGATATTCTGAACTTCACACTCGAAATACACTGCGTTGCAATTTAAGATAACATTAGACATTTTAGAGCTAAACCCGAAATAAAGGTGATTAAATTTTCAGTTAGGCTGAACTTAAGAAATCCATTGTCCTACGGACTTAGCACACACGCGCTTAGCCGGAGATCTTACCACTTCAGACGCTCGCCACGGACCAACTAACCTGGTCCCTTCCTGAGGGGTGGCTCACAAATACAAACGGAAGTGGCCAGAGAGGCAGCTTCCTATACCAACATGACAAGGGACGGACAGGACCATACTAAGGATAGAAACCTCTTTGCTTTTAGAAAGCGTAGCTACCTGTTCCGACGTTGGTCCTACTGTTCTCTAGCAGACAGGCTTGTCTGCTACCCTCAAGCATGCAACTAGAAATACATTTACTCATTCGTCCTTTCACACAGAAGGGAAGGGGGATGACAGTATCTTATCATATACAGTATATAAAAGAAAGCGGATGTAGGTTCCGTATGAGACTGTGTGACATGAATTACATATAAATTGTGTTTTAAAGTGTAGTAGTGTGACAGATTGCTCTTGTTCATGTGTAAAAATAACACGTTTCACTGCTCAGTCACCTCCCAGATAGTCAGAAACACCACAGTAAATTTAGAAGAGGAATTTATGCCATAAATGACAACAGATTTAAGAAATTAACATGAAAGGAATCCAACAGAGACCTTTCAATTGTTCTGTAGGCAGTGACAAACATTTTTTTATGAAGGCACCAAACGTCTTGTCTCGCAGTGGGATGTATACAGTGTGACAGTTATTGAACTACACTAGACTGAAACTTCCTGGCAGATTAAAACTGTATGCCGGACCGAGACTCGAACTCGGGAGCTTTGCCTTTCGCGGGCAAGTGCTTTACCAACTGACCTACCCAAGCACTGCTCACTACCCGTCCTCACAGCTTTAATTCCACCAGTACCTCGTCTCCTACCTTCCAAACTTCACAGAACCTCTTCTGCAAGGTCTCAGCGTGGTCGGTCAGAGGGCTGCTTGCCCTCTGTAACAAAAAAATTGAGTAAAGGAATCAACTGTCACCTAGAACGGATGTCTTGTGACGTCCGCCCAGACCAAACGCAACGAACTATATCGAACAAAATGAAGAAAGAAAAATATCAATAAATAAAGTTGGTAGAGCACTTGCCCGCGAAAGGCAAAGGTCCCGAGTTTGAGTCTCGGTTCGGCACACAGTTTTAATCTACCAGGAAGTTTCATATCAGCGCACACTCCGCTGCAGAGTGAAATTCTTATTGTGGAACACTAGACTCTCGCTAATACGGCCATTCCTGCACATATGGGTTCCGGATTAGCGGAAGTTCCGGATTATTGAGTTTCTGAAATTTATTTTATTAATTTACTTCGTTTTTTATTTATTTTGAAAATATAGGGGATATAGTGTACTGCACTTTGTTAAACCCAAGGAAACAATTTTAAAACATAGACGATATAACTTATTAAATCCAAATATACATTAATTTTCAAAGAAAACTTAGTCATTGAGTGCATACTGTACATAATTATACAATCGTGTCTCTCACTATGAAACATGTCCCTAAATTTTGACTGTCGTAATGATGATACGTGACGGTGGTATGCTTTACCACGCACCCGCTTTACAAGCATTACATCGGTACTGCACGTATCTGGTTGTTGCATAATGTGCTCCAGGAAGACCTCGGCAGCTGCAGCACTAGCAGTGTAAGAAATCTACACGCTCTCTCCTCCTCTGTCCTCTTCCTCATCACATTCATCATTACTTTCTTGCACGCTTTTGATTATTTCTTCGTCTGTTAAAGTTTGGTCCATATTATAGTTTTGATGACTCGGCTACTTAGTAAGATCTTCATCACCAATTTCTCCTCTTTCTGGAAGGTTGTGGAACATGTCAGTGTACAAAGAAATTCAGAATTCCGAATTGACTTGCTCATCGCTGTCACTCACTACTGGATCCAACTCGGCCTCAATGGATGGTCACAATTTTCGCCAGCTCTTCATTGTGGTAGCGCTCTCCACTTTATCCCATGCTTCGGCTGCTTGGATAACAACATCACGTATGTCGTTTTCCACGCCTTCAGCATACTCTCGATACAGTCGTTTTCACTTTCGTTCAGCAAGGATACAAGAAGTGAATGTAGATAATGACGTTTAATTGATTCCAAAATTCCCTGGTCCATGGCCTGAATTGGGTGAGAGAAAGAGTGCTAGCACATGTATACCATCGGACTTTAGAGAAAATCTGAAGAATGACTGGGAGCATTGTCAATAAGAATAGCTTTCAGCGGAAGCTTTTTCATCTTTAGCTCTTGCTGGTACAAATATTTCATGGAGCCATCGAGAGAATATTTGTCTGTCCATCCACGCTTTCTTCTGAGAGCAATACTGCACTGGTAGAATATTTACGCCAGTGTGCTGAAAACAACGTAGATGTTGGGGTTTTCCAAACACCATAAGCGGTAGTTTATGACTCCCATTTACATTACAACACGCCATTAATGTTACGCGCTGTTTCTGTTGCTTGTAATCACGAGCTTCAAGTGTGTGTTCAAGTGTGTGTGAAATCTTATGGGACTTAACTGCTAAGGTCATCAGTCCCGAGGCTTACACACTGCTTAACGTAAATTATCCTAAGGACAAACACACTCACCCATGCCCAAGGGAGGACTCGAACCTCCACCGGGATCAGCCGAACAGTCCATGACTGCAAATCACGAGCTTCCTTTCCGTTCTTAGCAGCTAATGTTTTTGGCGGAAGCATCTTGTTAACGAGTCCTGTTTCATCAGCATTATATAAGGCATCAGCAGTTAAATCTTCTTCCTCTATTACCTTCCGTATCTTGCTTACAAACCAGCATCCTTTTCGTTAGCTGAACGACTTTCCCCGGTGACTGTCAGCTGCCGAATGCCCTGTCGTTTTTCTTCCAATTTAGCCGACCTTCGCATGCTGCAAACAATTTACTACCGCCAAGTTGTTTGCTAAATGGAGCTGCTTTTTCCTTTATAATCGGACCACTGACTGGAATTCCTTTACTGCGTTGTTGTATGAACCATCTATAAACAGCTACGCCCAGTTCTTCATTCTCACTCTTTCGCATAACCTTCCGTTTTCCAAACTCACTGTCCATTTGTCTTTAGTACTGTCGAATAACATCATCTTTCTTTCTGATGTCATAAATAGTTGCTCGTCTAACATTGAACCCGACAGCAATGGCTTTTCTGCGAAGAACCTCGATTTATCTGAAATTTCGAGTTTCTGCTTGAGGTCTAGCATAACGTGTTTCCTTATAGGAGACATGATTCCGAAAAGTAAAGAAAGCTACAATTTCAAGTACAGTATATAAAACGTTGTTGCGCACGATAATTCCTTGTTCACGTGGTTTTGGATCTGCGCCGAATTACTGAGAGGCCGGATTAGCGAGAGCCAAGTGCATACGAGAGAAAATCGTCATAACTTCTGAACGGTTTGTGTTGGGACGTTCAAATTGCGTGGTTGGTCGTGGCTCGTGTTGAGAATCAGTATGCGCATGCATGGTTTGGTTTAGCGACGAGGCCCACTTTCCTTTCGATGGGTTCGTCAATCAGCAAATTTGGCGCATTTGGGAGACTGCGAATCCGCATTTCGCCTTCAAGAAGTCCCTTTATTCTCAGTGGGAGACTGTGTGGCGTGCAGTGTCCAGTCACGCAATAATCGGTGCCATATTCCTTGATGGCAGGGTGACTACCGAACGGTACGTGAAGATTTTGGAAGGTGATTTCATCCCTATTATCGAAAGTGACCCTGGTAAGAGGTGGTTCATACAATCCGGAGCTCGACCCCATCGAAGCGGGAGAGTGTCTGATGTCCTCGAGGAGCAGTTTGGGGACCGCATTCTGGCTCTGTGGGACCCAGAGGCCACTGGCATGGGCCTCCGTTGGCCGCCATATTCTCCGTATCTGAACACATACCACTTCGGCTGCCGACAGGTGTTGTTGATATACCCGACCGGGAGGGGTGGCGCAGTGGTTAGACACTGGACTCGCATTCGGGAGGACGACAGTTCAATCCCGCGTCCGGCCATCCTGATTTAGGTTTTCCGTGATTTCCCTAAATCACTCCAGGCAAATGCCGGGATGGTTCCTCTGAAAGGGCACGGCCGACTTCCTTCCCAGTCCTTCCCTAATCCGATGAGACCGATGACCACGATGTCTGGTCTCCTTCCCCAAACCAACCAACCAACCAACCAACCCGACCGGGACTCGAACCCGGGAGCTCCTGCTTACATGGCAGACGCTCTATCCATCTGAGCCACCGAGGACACAGATGAATAGCGCGACTGCAGGGACTTATCCTTTTCACACTTTCCGTGAGACTCACATTCCCAACTGTCCACATGTCTATCTATGTAATGTACATTATAGACATTTGCCCATTCACTCATTACTCGTGCACGCTTTGGCGATTCCCGTAAGAGTTTGGGCAACCTGTGCGCATTCGCACAGACGATTTGTGACGATGAAGTATGCGCATTACAGTACTGTGACTCATTGCACTGGCTCTAGCGATTTCACGTGTGTGGGTTCACGTCAACAGCAGCCAACACTCCAACTGCAGCTGCTTCTCCTGTGAT
Organism: Schistocerca cancellata; assembly: GCF_023864275.1. Taxonomy (NCBI): domain Eukaryota; kingdom Metazoa; phylum Arthropoda; class Insecta; order Orthoptera; family Acrididae; genus Schistocerca; species Schistocerca cancellata. The sequence continues at coordinate 37,643,980 of NC_064637.1, read as the reverse complement.
GGGTTTGTTACGGACCCGTTTGCATGTTTCGACCGTACCTGTTGCATACAATGCCGGCCGGTGTGGCCGTGCGGTTCTAGGCGCTACAGTCTGGAACCGCACGACCGCTACGGTCGCAGGTTCGAATCCTGCCTCGGGCATGGATGTGTGTGATGTCCTTAGGTTAGTTAGCTTTAGTAGTCCTAAGTTCTAGGGGACTGATGACCACAGATGTGTCCCATAGTGCTCAGAGCCTGTAAGTAGGCTGTTCAGGTTTTTATATTGGTAACGCCACGTAGCTCTGTATGAAAATTACTGGCTGTGCTGTGTGCAGTCTGTGGCTAGTTTGCATTGTTGTCTGCCATTGTAGTGTTGGGCAGCTGGATGTGAACAGCGCGTAGCGTTGCGCAGTTGGAGGTGAGCCGCCAGCAGTGGTGGATGTGAGGAGAGAGATGGCGGAGTTTTGAAATTTGTAATACTGGATATCATGAACTGTTATATACATTAGGACTTTTGTACACTATTGAGGTAAATACATTGTTTGTTCTCAATTAAAGTCTTTCATTTGCTAACTATGCCTATCAGTAGTTAGTGCCTTCCGTAGTTTGAATCTTTTATTTAGCTGGCAGTAGTGGCGCTCGCTGTATTGCAGTAGTTCGAGTAACGAAGATTTTTGGTGAGGTAAGTGATTTGTGAAACGTATAGGTTAATGTTAGTCAGGGCCATTCTTTTGTAGGGATTTTTGAAAGTCAGATTGCATTGCGCTAAAAATATTGTGTGTCAGTTTAAGCACAGTCACGTATAATTTTTCAAAGGGGACGTTTCAAGCCATTTGAACCATTTTTTGTTGCATACAATTGTTTATAGACGATGTGCGGCGCGTTGGATGATCTCTGTCTGGGCACCTTTCCGCATACAACCTGTAGGCTGCAGCTGCATTTTGTCTACATTCGCTATAAATGAATGTCATAAAAAAAAGGCTCCAAGCACTATGGGACTCAACATCTGAGGTCATCAGTCCCCTAGACTTAGAACTACCTAAACCTAACTAACCTAAGGACACCACACACATCCATGCCCGAGGCAGGATTCGAACCTGCGACCGTAGCGGTCGTGCGGTTCCAGACTGAAGCGCCTAGAACCGCTCGGCCACAACGGCCGGCTGAGTATCATCTCTGCCTTATCAGAGTTAGAATAATTTTCAAAATGGTTCAAATGGCTCCAAGCACTGTGAGACTTAACATCTGATTTCATAAGTCCCCTAGACTTAGAACTACTTCAACCTAACTAACCTATGGGCACCACACACATCCATGCGCGAGGGAGGATTCGAACCTGCGACCGTAGCAGCAGCTCTGTTCAGGAGTGAAGCGCCCAGAACCGCTCGGCCACAGCGGCCGGCACAATAATTTTCACAGTTTTCACAACACTGTAGACACTGTTGTACGTACGACCTTCTCACGTTCCAAATGTGCGTATTTTTGTTCTTACTTGTGTACAGTACACTATCACAGACGTCCGGTAACACAGTGTATTGCAGGTATTCTGAGTAAAAGGACTAATTCAGCAAGCGCTACATGCAGACACTGAGACAGCCAAACTCGTAAACATCGTAGTATTCGTAAACATACCCTTAGAGATCTTGTTTGCTACAACACGCGACTGAACGTCTGAGGTTTCAAGCATCAACTTTACTTTACAAATTACTCCTGATGTAATTAACATTTTACAATGTAACAAACGGCATTGAGTTAGTATTAGTTTTTATTTTCAGTTGTGCTAAAAATAATAACAGGTTTCCATTTAAAAAACGTAAGTATGTCGTTGAAAATCATACTTACGTGCATTTCTCAGTGGTTTGCATAAACCAATTCCACCAGCCCCTCTCCTCACTTTCGGTTTGTGGAATTGGTTATTCAGTGTTTGTAGTGGTTTGGGAGGTGTTTCCAGTGCTAATGTTCGGTAACTCACCCTGTATTCTAGGCCACCGAAAATGCCTTGCACATAATGAAGGCGAAACGCATATGGCAAAAAAATGTTTCATTAAGTTTTTATTAGTGGTTTCTAAAATAATAACAATGAACATCATGTTACACGTCAGTGAGGAGGATAGGACAAGAAATAGCGAACGATGTTTCTAAAATACGCCGTTACGGAGAAAGTATGCAACATCAATAGCCCGACTCAACGAATTAACTAATTCGTGTTATGGGTGGCGATAGAAAGCAACAAGTGGGTGGCCACTTAAAGTAACAAATACGAGAAGAAATACTGTTTGGCGATTATTGGAGAAATTAAATGGAAACTTCCAAGGACGATGAATATCTAAACCGAGTGTGACTGATTATCGTGGAGTGTATAGAGTCATGTGGTGTGGTGCACAAGTCTTTATATATATATATATATATATATATATGAAGATGGTATCTGTTTTTTCGGACATGTCCAAAAGAACATATACGGTGGGCCATTGATGGTGACCGGGCCAAATATCTCACGAAATAAGAGGCAAACGAAAAAACTTCAAAGAACGAAACTTGTCTAGCTTGAAGGGGGAAACCAGATGGCGCTATGGTTGGCCCGCTAGATGGCGCTGCCATACGTCAAACAGATGTCAACTGCATTTTTTTTTAAATAGGAAACCCCATTTTTTATTACATATTTGTGTAGTACGTAAAGAAACATTGCTTTAGCTGCACCACTTTTTTCGCTTTGTGATAGATGGCGCTGTAATGGTCACGAACATATGGCTCACAATTTTAGACGAACAGTTGGTAACAGGTACGTTTTTTAAATTAAAATACAGAACGTAGGTACGTTTGAACACTTAATTTCGGTTGTTCCAGTGTGATACATATACCTTCATGAACTTATCATTTCTGAGAACGCATGCTGTTACAGCCTGATTAGCTGTAAAAGCCACATTAATGCAATAAATGCTCAAAATGATGTCCGTCAACTTCAATGAATTCGGCAATACGTGTAAAGACATTCCTCTCAACAGCGAGTAGATCGCCTTCCGTAACGTTCGCACACGCATTGACAATGCGCTGACGCATGTTGTCATGCGTTGTCGGTGGATCACGATAGCAAATATGCTTCAACTTTCCCCACAGAAAGAAATCCGGGGACGTCAGATCCGGTGACCGTGCGGGCCACGGTATGGTGCTTCGCCGACCAATCCACCTGTCATGAAATATGCTATTCAATACCGCTTCAACCGCACGCGAACTATGTGCCGGACATTCATCATGTTGGAAGTACATCACCATTCTGTCATGCAGTGAAACATCTTGTAGTAACATCGGTAGAACATTACGTAGGAAATCAGCATACATTGCACCATTTAGATTGCCATCGATAAAATGGAGGCCAATTATCCTTCCTCCCATAATGCCGCACCATACATTAACCCGCCAAGGTCGCTGATGTTCCACTTGTCGCAGCCATCGTGGATTTTCCGTTGCCCAATAGTGCACATTATGTTGGTTAACGTTACCGCTGTTGGTGAATGGCGCTTCGACGCTAAATAGAACGCGTGCAAAAAATATGTTATCGTCCCATAATTTCTCTTGTGCCCAGCGGCAGAACTGTACACGACGTTCAAAGTCGTCGCCATGCAATTCCTGGTGCATATAAATATAGTACTGGTGCAATCGATGTTGATGTAGCATTCTCAACACCGACGATTTTGACATTCCGATTCTCGCGCAGTTTGTCTGCTACTGATGTGCGGATTATCCTACTTGGGAATAATCATTTGTTGCAGGTCGTGGTTGACGTTTGGCATGTGGCTGAACACTTCCTCTTTCCTTAAATAACATAACTATCCGGCGACCGGTTATTTTGATCACAATAGCCATACATCAACACGATATCGTCCTTTTCCGCAATTGGTAAACGGTCCATTTTAACACGGGTAATGTATCACGAAGCAAATACCGTCCGCATTGGCGGAATGTTACGTGATACCTCGTACTCATACGTTTGTGACTATTACAGCGCCATCTATAACAAGGCGAAAAAAGTGGTCCAAATAAAACATTCATATTTCTTTACGTACTAGACGAATATCTTATAAAAAATGGGGGTTCCTATTTAAAAAAACGCCTTTGATATCCGTTTGATCTATGGCTGCGCCACCTAGCGGGCCAACCATAGCGCCATCTGGTTTCCCCCTTCAAGCTAGACGACTTTCGTTCTTTGTAGTTTTTTCGTTTGATGCTTATTTCGTGAGGTATTTGGCCCGGTCACTATCAATGGACCACCCTACATAAGGCTCACCGGACATTTGACCATCTTCTTTTGTGCAGATGCACAAACAGTGACCGAACTCTTGTGGGAATCGACAAAACGCCTCGAGTAATGTGTATAACGGGCAGGGCTACTATGAATATAGTGCGGGACAATAAGTTGTGAGTGTGGGTCTGACGGGAGGCGTGCCAGAGATAAGTCCCTGCAGTCGCACTATCTTCTGTGCCCTCGGTGGTTCAGATGGATAAAGCGTCTGCCATGTAAGCAGGGGGTCACGGGTTCGAGTCCAGGTCGGGGCACACACTTTCAACTGTCCCCGTTGACTTATATAGACGCCTGTATGCAGCTAGGGGTATTCATTTCATTGCGCAAGTCTTTACCACGCTGGACTCATATTCAGAACAGTTGTGTAGTGGTGGTGGAGCCCGAAGAGAGTAGAATAGCTTGTAGAGCTCCACCAAACTATTATTCGAGCTGAAGGCCGTAACACAGTGCGGCACCAATGCCCGCTGCTCTGTTTGTTAGAGGCTTTTACTGTCGGACTCTGAGTGCGCTGGAAGGGGAAAACAAGGTTTCGCAACGCGTCCCCGCCGCCGGTTCCACGCACGCCTAACATTTGTGGCACAATGTTGGCCCACCGGCCGGAATTCTTGAGAGGTGTTTCGGCGTCACGCCAGCCAGGCCTGGGGCAGGTCAGCGTTTAAAAGCGCAAGGTCTCGGCCGCGCCGACTGCACTCTAAGGACAAGGTGAAAGTCGCAGTAAACTCTGCTAGGCCATCTACATGTACACTGTGGGAAAACAAATAAGCAAGGACTGTGTTCCGGGGCATCAGGGTATGATATAAGCATGCTCAGGGGTCGTAATGTTGGTGATTCATTGGTCAGGGTCATCGATAATAAGCTGGAGCTCAGGAGGACTGCCTGTGCCCTCTCTGTTTTGACTCTGTAGGCAGTAACTGTGCTGAGTTTAGAGGTGAACGGTGTTTGAAACAGTCATTCTAGGGAACCACGACGCCCTACCGACGAGAACGCACGCCTGGACAACAGCTGCAGTCATCTCAACGGGGTCGAATTGTGGGTGTGCTGAAAACGGGACGGATGTATCGACACATTGCTACACATGTTGGGCACTGTGTATCGGTTTTCTGTCTCTGCTTTCAGCAGTTTTTTTCTCGAGTCAGAAATATACAAATTTACAGTAGCCATACACATTATATACAGCGTTATTACAAATGATTGAAGCGATTTCACAGCTCTACAATAACTTTATTATTTGAGATATTTTCACAATGCTTTCCACACACATACAAAAACTCAAAATGTTTTTTTAGGCATTCACAAATGTTCGATATGTGCCCCTTTAGTGATTCGGCAGACATCAAGCCGATAATCAAGTTCCTCTCACACTCCGCGCACCATGTCCCCATCAATGAGTTCGAAAGCATCGTTGATGCAAGCTCGCAGTTCTGGCACGTTTCTTGGCAGAGGAGGCTTAAACACTGAATCTTTCACATAACCCCACAGAAAGAAATCGCATGGGGTTAAGTCGGGAGAGCGTGGAGGCCATGACGTGAATTGCTGATCATGATCTCCACCACGACCGAACCATCGGTTTTCCAATCTCCTGTTTAAGAAATGCCGAACATCGTGAAGGAAGTGTGGTGGAGCACCATCCTGTTGAAAGATGAAGTCGGCGCTGTCGGTCTCCAGTTGTGGCATGAGCCAATTTTCCGCGGGCTACGCGTGAAACTTGCCCGCACGCGTTCAACCGTTTCTTCGCTCACTGCAGGCCGACGCGTTGATTTCCCCTTACAGAGGCATGCAGAAGCTTTAAACTGCGCATACCATCGCCGAATGGAGTTAGCAGTTGGTGGATCTTTGTCGAACTTCGTCCTGAAGTGTCGTTGCACTGTTATGACTGACTGATGTGAGTGCATTTCAAGCACGACATACGCTTTCTCGGCTCCTGTAGCCATTTTGTCTCACTGCGCTCTCGAGCGCTCTGACGGCAGAAACCTGAAGTGCGGCTTCAGCCGAACAAAACTTTATGAGTTTTTCTACGTATCTGTAGTGTGTCGTGACCATATGTCAATGAATGGAGCTACAGTGAATTTATGAAATCGCTTCAATCATTTGTAATAGCCCTGTATACTGTATTTACATTACATGTGCCCAGTACTTTGCAACCTCCAAGGCGCTTGAAGTGGCTTGCAGGAGATCAACCTTCGTGCAGGATGTAGGGCACAAAGGGCCCTGGAGCACGTGGCTTGTGGTTTGCTCTTGTCCACAATCACAGGACGTGTCTTCTGTCGTGAAGCCCCATCTCTTCAGGTTGTCTCTGGATCGCTCAACTCCTGATCGTAATCTGTTCAAAGATTTCCACAGCAGCCAGCACTCGTTGTGTCCAGGTGGCAGTTCTTCAGCTTCTGGTGTCTGCAGGTGAGGCGTCGACTTCTTCCATAACTCCAGCCTCGCCTCCTCTGGTGAAATGGTGAGCTTCTCGGATGTTCTCAGGAAGCTCTTTCGCGATCTCAGCCGTTGCTGTGGTAGATTATGTCCGTGCAGTGGATGGGCACTGTCCTGTTCCACTTTCAGTCTCTCCTTGTCGGCAGCCACTGTTCCGCGTACCCACGGTGGCGCTATTCCAGCCAGGCAGGAGAGCTTATCAGTCGGGGTAGGTCTTAAGCAACCTGTGATCAACCCGTAGGTTTCGTTGAGAGCAATGTCTACTTGTCTGGCATGAGATGACCTGCACCAGACTGGAGAAGCATATTCAGCAGTAGAAAAACACAGTGCCATTGCAGAACAGCGGATACTTTGTGGATGTGATCCCCACTGTGTCCCCGCTAGTTTGGGAATTACGTTGTTTCGAGCGGAGATTTTCATTTTAGTGTTGTTGCAGTGAGTTTTGAATGACAGAGTTCTATCGACAGTGACTCCCAAGTATTTAGGTGCGTGATGATGCTGGAGTTGGATGCCTTAAATGAAAGGCACACACTTGTGTCTTCGAAGTGGTTGGTCTGAGTTGGTTCCGATTGTAGTAGCTCGACAGTATTCGAAGTGCTGTTTTCAGGTTTCTTTCCACTCTTTCAAAGCATGAGCTCTGTATAGCAAGGGCTAGGTCATCTGCATATAAGAATCTCCTTGTGCCTGGGGTCAATGGCTGGTCGTTGGTATAAATGTTGAAGAGAAGTGGAGCCAAGACGCTTCCCTGAGGTAGACCATTTTTCTGCGCTCTCCAGCGACTGCGTTGTCCTTGAAATTCAACAAAAAACCTGCGGCTTTGAAGGAGGGTGCTGAGTAGTCTGAGGTGGGCGTTCTTGATCATATTGTATAATTTTACATGGAGTAACCGATGAGGGACAGTATCATACGCTGCTGTCAGATCCACGAAGACCACGCCCGTTACTTGACGGGTTTCAAAGCCGTCCTCTATAAACTGCGGAGATTCAAAAGTTGCCCTGTGCAGCTTCTGTTTGGTCGAAATCCTGCTTGTTCGTGTGTGAGGAGAGCATCTATTACTGTTAGGATTCTATTCAGAATGATACGTTCGAACAGTTTATAAAGGTGACTCAAAAGGCTAACTGGCCTGAATTTCTTGGGATGATTTGCTTCCTTTCCAGGTTTCAGAAGAGCTATAACTCTGCTCTTTCGCCAAATCTTTGGTATTTGGCACTGGTTCATGCAGTTGTTGAAAAGCTGCAGGATACACTTTATTGTTTCTGGGCCGAAATTCTTGATTTGCTCCATACGGATGTCATCTAGACAGGATGCTTTACCAGTTTTGCTCTCAGCTTCCAGCAGTGATATGTGGAACATTCGCGCTCCCGTAGACCGGCTTCTGGACGTTGGCACACTACACACATACTGTAGGATGGGCAGACTGAGACCAGAAGGGGCCGACCGAACATCATCCATGGAAGAAATCTGAGCACATGTTGCACCTACTGTTATAAGGTCCCCCTTATTTGCATATGGGAGCGCATTTTACTTTATTTCCAGTTTTGCTATTTCATATACGTGAAGTGAATGTATCAGCAGTGCAGTACCTAAAGCCGTCGGCACACGGACCGTGGTGTCGAACGTGAACGTTGAGCGTGCCGAGTTCAACGTGCTGCTGAACGCTCAGGAACGATGCGACTTGTGCATACGGTGCGTGGGCCCCAACGTGATACGCGCCATCACAACGCACTCCAGCGGCAGGTGTGGGATGTTTCTAGTTCGTAAATCGCACTGTTTATTCAACAGGCGCGTGTAAAATTCCGTTAGCTCAATTAATACGCACATTTCCTCCGTCGTTCATATCCTAGTCATGTTGTTCTATACGTAATATACACAAATAAAAACTTCAGTATCGATGTACGATGTTTTAAGACAAAAACGAGAGTACCATGTCCAATCAATAAGGACGCAGGCTTATAAAAGTTCCATTACAAACAGTGCGACACAATTTTGCAATAGTGCTCCACGTAAGATAAACACTATTTTATCTTTTCCACGTTTTAGTAAAACCGTAAGGTCATTCTTACTTGATCACTGTTCCCACGCAGTAGCAGAATCTTTGTAACATGTAAATTACGACACTCAGAAGAAAAAGGAACAAAATATCTTTATACAAGTAGCGCAAGCTGTCCTGTAGATTAAGCCGATCGAACAAACTCACTCCTCAAGAAACGGTGAACTTATATATACAGAACGTCAAATATTGTAGTATATACTTACATTAAACTAATAATAAAGCATCAGAACCTATTATATACGCGAATGTTGGTAAACAAATATTTGAATTTGGCTAGCCCAGCCCGACGGCGCCTAACTTCGGTTATCTGACGGGAACCAGTGTTAAACACTGCGGCAAGGCCGTTGGCGTGTTTTAAATAAACACACCATAATGGCGTCCCATGTAAAATTTATTTGGACAAAAACTTCTTTCCGCTTCATTACGTAAAACATAATAGTATTGCAGTTCGCTGCTACGGCTATGCAAGGGGACATGAAACTAGGGGAGCACCTCCACATAACAGGTAGGAAGAGTTCCTACGTGGCGGCTCACTGAGTAGGCTCAAGGACGGACTGGCTTAACTACGCAAAACTTGGGGGGGGGGGGGGGGGGGGGAATGTGGCCAGTTACACTTTACGCCCATTATACCACTATTTAACGACTCACCGGCTAAATTAAGACATTTCTGCGGGTTTAGTACGAGGGAGGGGTTTTTGCAGTGTGTCACCGAAGGCCATTGGGAACCGTCTGCTTGCGTAAGGACTAACGTCAGGGTAGCACTGAAACCACGGCACCGCCAGGCAAGGCCAACCTGCAGTCGTGGAAGAGATGAATGGAGAGAGGTATGGCGCTGTTGCCTTCCGTGATCAGAGCAGGTTCTGTCTGTATGCGAGTACGGCTAGCGGCCGGAGTGGCCGAGCGGTTCTAGGCGCTTCAGTCTGGAAGCGCGCGATCGCTACAGTCGCAGGTTCGAATCCTGCCTCGGGCATGGATGTGTGTGATGTCCTTAGGTTGGTTAGGTTTAAGTAGTTCTAAGTTCTAGGGGACTGATGACCTCAGATGTTTGGTCTCATAGTGCTCAGAGCCATTTGAACCATTTTTGCAATGTAGGCGGTGACTCTGGCATCCTGTCGATTGCACAGATGGCGAATACTATCCTGGAATAAGTTATGTCACGCCTGCTCGACCCGTTCAGGTAGTTCTGTAATAGTTGTCAGCTGACGAGTCACACGACTTCTCGTCCCGTCATACCCCGCACCTGGTCGATGGGAGACAAGTCTGGAAATCGAGGAAGTCCCTGCACGTCTTGCACAGCACGTTGAGTTTGAAAGGCAGTGTGTGGGCGAGCATTATCCTGCTGGAGCAACACGTCACATTCCTGTTGCAAGAACGTCAAAAGAATGGGTCTAACAACACTCAGCATGTACCGAGCGCTCGTTAGCGTCCCCTCCAGAAACACCAAACCTGACCGAGAGTTGTAGTTTATCAGAACTAAGACCGTAAGGCCTGGGGTGGCACCAGTGTGTCTTGGACGGGTGTAGTCTACAAGACAGCGCTCACCAGGTCTACGTCCTGTGCGCAAACGACTGTCACATGCGTGCAGGCAGAATCTGCTTTCAGTGCTGAAGACGACGGCGCGCCATTCCAACTACCAAAAGTGGTCCTCTGACGGGACCAGTCGAGACACACGCGTCGATGGTGTGGCGTGAATGGAAGACGGGCTATCGGTGTGGGTGCCCGCAGTCCCACTGCTGATAACCGGTTCACAACACTCCGTCATGCCTCACAAGCCCTCTTGGCTGTACCGTGGTAGTCTGGTGCCCTTAAATGGTTCAAATGGCCCTAACCAGTATTGGACTTAACATCTGACGTCGTCACTCCCCTAGACTTAGAACTACTTAAACCTAGCTAACATAAGGACATGACACACGTACATGCCCGAGGCAGGATTCAAACAAAAGACCGTAGCAGCCGCGTGGTTCCGGACTGAAGCGCCTAGAGCCGCCCGACCACAGCGGCCGGCACCTGGTGCCCTTACAATATTACGATCCAGCCAGGCGTCTGTGCAGTGCGTACATCCAGAACCTCGTCTACGGGTGTGGGCATGCTCACGTGACCACGGGTACCAGCAACGTTGCACAGTTAATCCAGCACGACCAACTAGTGTGGCAATTCTCTGAAAGGATCATTGTGCCACCCAGAAGGCCACAATTTGACCCCTTTAAAACTCCCTCAGTTGGCTGAGGGAAGCAGTTCATCTCCGCGGCGTGTTTGCCCGCATGCCTCTTACATCTGCACCACACTGAGCCATCTGGCTGTGAACGTTCCCTATTAATGGGATAACACAGCTGGCCGCTGTGGCCGAGCGCTTCTAGGCGCTTCAGTCTGGAACGGCGCTACCGCTACCGTCGCAGGTTCGAATCCTGCCTCGGGCATGGATGTGTGTGATGTCCTTAGGTTAGTTAGGTTTAAGTAGTTCTAAGTTCTAGGGGACTAATGACCTCAGATGTTAAGTCCCATAGTGCTCAGAGCCATTTGAACCCTTTGGATAACACAGATAGCGCTCCGGTAGCTATGGCACTATGCTATCTGTTGGCGGACGACGTTCAAACCGTTATCAGTACATCTGCTATTCCGCAGGTGACTACGCAGTCATTGGATCAAAATCGATGTCTTCTTTGCATTTGAACTATTTTTGTTTCCACCAGTGCAAAAAACTGCACTTAAATGTGTAGAATTCTAAATATACTAATGGAAATTGAAATAAGAACACCGTGAATTCATTGTCCCAGGAAGGGGAAACTTTATTGACACATTCCTGTGGTCAGATACATCACATGATCACACTGACAGAACCACAGGCACATAGACACAGGCAACAGAGCATGCACAATGTCGGCACTAGTACAGTGTATATCCACCTTTCGCAGCAATGCAGGCTGTTATTCTCCCATGGAGACGACCGTAGAGATGCTGGATGTAGTCCTGTGGAACGGCTTGCCATGCCATTTCCACCTGGCGCCTCAGTTGGACCAGCGTTCGTGCTGGACGTGCAGACTGCGTGAGACGACGCTTCATCCAGTCCCAAACATGCTCAATGGGGGACAGATCCGGAGATCTTGCTGGCCAGAGTAGTTGACTTACACCTTCTAGAGCACGTTGGGTTGCACGGGATACATCCGGACGTGCATTGTCCTGTTGGAACAGCAAGTTCCCTTGCCGGTCTAGGAATGGTAGAACGATGGGTTCGATGACGGTTTGGACGTACCGTGCACTATTCAGTGTCCCCTCGACGATCACCAGTGGTGTACGGCCAGTGTAGGAGATCGCTCCCCACACCATGATTCCGATGTTGGCCCTGTGTGCCTCGGTCGTATGCAGTCCCGATTGTGGCGCTCACCTGCACGGCGCCAAACACGCATACGACCATCATTGGCACCAAGGCAGAAGCGACTCTCATCGCTGAAGACGACACGTCTCCATTCGTCCCTCCATTCACGCCTGTCGCGACACCACTGGAGGCGGGCTGCACGATGTTGGGGCGTGAGCGGAAGACGGCCTAACGGTGTGCGGGACCGTAGCCCAGCTTCATGGAGACGGTTGCGAATGGTCCTCGCCGATACCCCAGGAGCAACAGTGTCCCTAATTTGCTGGGAAGTGGCGGTGCGGTCCCCTACGGCACTGCGTACGATCCTACGGTCTTGGCGTGCATCCGTGCGTCGCTGCGGTCCGGTCCCAGGTCGACGGGCACGTGCACCTTCCGCCGACCACTGGCGACAACATCGATGTACTGTGGAGACCTCACGCCCCACGTGTTGAGCAATTCGGCGGTACGTCCACCCGGCCTCCCGCATGCCCACTATACGCCCTCGCTCAAAGTCCGTCAACTGCACATACGGTTCACGTCCACGCTGCCGCGGCATGCTACCAGTGTTAAAGACTGCGATGGAGCTCCGTATGCCACGGCAAACTGGCTGACACTGACGGCGGCGGTGCACAAATGCTGCGCAGCTAGCGCCATTCGACGGCCAACACCGCGGTTCCTGGTGTGTCCGCTGTGCCGTGCGTGTGATCATTGCTTGTACAGCCCTCTCGCAGTGTCCGGAGCAAGTATGGTGGGTCTGACACACCGGTGTCAATGTGTTCATTTTTCCATTTCCAGAAGTGTATTTACAAATTCTGGACAAAACCAGCCTCATGCCTAACAGCAGCTGCAGAAAACGTCGGAAACTGCTTATGACTGTCTGTAGTGTGCCTTGCTTAATGATGATGAAATTAGTCAGTCGACTGAAGTAGCGGCCGGAAAATCTCGTGTATGTTGCTAGCCGCGCTATTCTCTAGGTAAAACACTCTTTCATAGAAGAGACTGATCCATGATGATGTAGGATGTAAATCTTGATAAAAAAAAGAACAGTCGTAGATCTAAATTTTAAGAAAGGCTGTACCGAGCGGTACAACTTTCTGTATGACGGTTCTGTCTTCAACACCCCGTACGAATGACTGGCACCTTGATTTCATCTTCCATGTTCATATATATAGTTAAGTCTCACCGACCATTTGACCATCTTCTTCTGTGCGGATGCACAAACAGTGCCCGAACTCCTATATGAATCGGCAGTAAAGCCGCGAGTAACGAGTATAATGGGCAAGGGCACTATGAATATATTGCGGGACAATAAGTTGGGAATGTGGGTCTCACGGGAGACGTGCCAGAGATAAGTGCCTGGAGTCGCACTATCCTCTGTGTCCTCGGTGGCTCAGATGGATAGAGCGTCTGCCATGTAAGCAGGAGATCCGGTGTTCGAGTCCCGGTCGAGGCACACATTTTCAACTGTACTCGCTGACTTATATCAACGCCTGTATGCAGCTATGGGTATTCATTTCCTCGTAATTCCCTGTTCGTGTTATACACAGGTCGAGAATCTTCTTCACGATTTTCTCCGCTCTTGTTCGAAGACCTCCAACAGAGTTAATGGAACTGTTCTAGGCGCGTCCATTTTCGTACGGAAACTGCGTGATTAGGTCGCCAGGTGCAACTTGGAACTAGCGCTGGAGAGTGCTGAGGTCGCAGATTACGATGAGGTGCACGATGCGTTGTGAGATGTAGGAGGCAGGTGGCCTCAGAGCAGCCACGACGGTCTGCGCTTCTGGAGAGCTCAAGGCAGCAGATGGAGGGCGGTGAACGACGCACTCAGAGAGAGAGAGAGAGAGAGAGAGAGAGAGAGAGAGAGAGAGACTTAAATGCATGGCGTGCCGCTTGTCAAACACGGACACCGCTGTGAGCATAGGCGACAGGTTCCGTAAACGGTCTGCTTAAGGCCGGTATTACGCTATCAGATTTCTTTCTCAAAGTTGATATGTCAAGTATTTATGTCAAAGAAGTTTGATGGTGTAATGGGGCACTTTGTCAAATCTCGCCCGTCGTCAAATAAATTTGATCGAATCTAGGGCCTCGATGTAGACTTGATCATAAAAGTCGCTTGTCTTCTGTCCACCGCAATGTGACATGGTACCATGTGGTGCGCTAGCATCGCTGCAGCGTTCTGTCATCTGTAGTGTGTTTATAAACTTTGACGGTAAAAATTGGTGTGTACTGTCAACTACAAAATTAATTGAGATGTATGAAACTGATGAGGCGCTTTACAACGTGAGGCATCCTGAATACAGAAATAGATTAAGAAGATTGGAGAGCTGTAAAAATATTGCGGAGATCATTAGCCGTGAGATACGGCCTGGTTGCAGGGCAGCAGGCAGGTGGGATTTGCTGCATGCGACATCTCGACATCCACAACAGTCCACCTCTGGATATATCCAGGTTGCCTTCCAGCAAGCTGGTCTAGAAGGAGGAGGATTCAATTTAATAACTTGCATATGCATATATAATTTTTTAATTGCTCTTCAATATGGACCATTATGGGCAGGTCTCTCCAGCCATCTTGGTATTTCGTCGATCCAGCGCTCTAGTTTTGACAGAATTTGGCACAATATCCCTCAGGACTACATCCGACAACTCTGTTGCTCAAAACCAATCCGAATGACTGCCTGTGTGATACCAGAGGTTGACCAGCGGTGCCGGCCGGGGTGGCCGAGCGGTTCTAGGCGCTACAGTCTCGAACCGCGCGACCGCTACGGATGCAGGTTCGAATCCTGCCTCGGGCATGGATGTGTGTGATATCTTTAGGTTAGTTAGGTTTAAGTAGTTCTAAGTTCTAGGGGACTGATGACCTCAGCAGTTTAATCCAGCGCGTTACTCACTTGCTCAAATTTTAAAAATGGTTCAAATGGCTCCAAGCACTATGGGACTTAACATTTGAGGTCATCAGTCCCTTGAACTTAGAACTACGTAAACCTAACTAACGTAAGGACATCACACACATCCATGCCCGAAGTAGGATTCGAACCTGCGACCGTAGCACCCGCGTGGTTCCGGACTGTAGCACCTAGAGCCGCTCGTCCACAGCGGCCGGCGTGACCAGATACATAATTATTCATTATAGACCTTGTGGAATGAGTAAAGTTTTCGAACTGTTCAAGCAAAAGAATGGTCTGAGTAACGTTTGTCAATCAATGAGTCTTCACTCTTTAATTTTCTATACATTACTTAAGGCTTGCTGACCAAACCCGTCAATTTATGAAACATAGAAGTATTTGGATCAGTAGCTGCAAGCATGCATTGCACTCTGCGTGGATCACAATATTTCTTTTGAATTATTCTAGCATGTTACTGGCCACGCAGTTACAACGGCACAACTGTTAGGAGACGTTAGATAGTATTTTCAAATTCGCAGTCAGATACTAGAGAATTCATTTTCTCATGACATGTAGGAAGATTGATTAACTTCCGTTTCCGTTCTCTACCAGAACAATGACACGTCCGATAGTAGCAAGTTCCAGGAAATGTTTGAACACTGACATGTCGGAATAAGTATTTTCATAATACAAGTTGTACGGCAACACATCAGATTTTATGACAACGGTAATAAACTTTCACTAGACGGCCTTACACTTTTGAGAGAGAAAGTATAGATAACGATAATGCTGTCGGAGATGGAGCTTCACACATAATAATTACAGGCCAATAAAAAATTAAAAAGATGCAGTTGCACCAAGTAGAGTGAACTCTGCAACAATAGGCAACTGAAGGAACGGAAACGACAGTGTGTGTCAGTCAGTGAGCAGTTGCGGCCCGCTGTGGCGGTGTTCTTCATTACATGGCCCGGAGACAACTTTTGGATGACTTCGCACGGGGAAGAATCATTGGGAAACTGGAAGAAGGACGAAGTGTGAACGAGTGTAGCCCAGCCCAGGAGTAGGCATTGCTCACAGCACTGTTTCACGTGTGTGTGCAGCATTCGGAACCACAGACACTGCTGCCCATACGAGATGAGGCGGACGACCACGCTCAACTACAGCATCAGATTGCCGCTGGTTTGTGCAACGGGCAAGAAGGGAGCCAAGTGAAACAGCGGGGACAGTAACAACAACATCTAACAGAACTGCAAAGGCACGCAATTTCAAGCCACACAGTGGCATGGGTGGCATGCGGTTGGTCTATTTACCCAACGACAGTACCAACTACGTTGCCGTTGACACCCGAAAAAAAAAATGTTCAAATGTGTGTGAAATCTTATGGGACTTAACTGCTAAGGTCATCAGTCCCTAAGCTTACACACTAGTTAACCTAAATTATCCTAAGGACAAACACACACACCCATGCCCGAGGGAGGACTCGAACCTCCGCCGGGACCAGCCGCACAGTCCGTGACTGCAGCGCCTTAGACCGCTCGGCTAATCCCGCACGGCTGATACCCGACTGCAATGGTCCCAGGTTACTTTGCAAGGCTGTATTACCCACGTATTGTCATTTTGGTTAACTGGTCAAATCGCTCTGAGCACTATGGGACTTAACATCTGAGGTCATCAGTCCCCTAGAACTTAGAACCACTTAAACCTAACTAACCTAAGGACATCACACACATCCATGCCCCAGGCAGGATTCGAACCTGCGACCATAGCAGCAACCCGGTTCCAGAATGAAGCGCGTATAACCGCTCGGTCACAGCGGCCGGCGATGCGCCATGTCACAAGGCGAGGAGCGTGGAGTGGTGTTGTAAGGTGTCAGGCAAATCCAATACCTTGCATGAAAACCCTGACATGATAAGCAAATCCAGTAGTATGTCACATAGCTCCGAATAAATCGTGACATTGAATTAACCAAAGTAATACGAGTAACGAGTGAGCAAATGGAATACCACAGACTAACACAAGAATGCCTAAATGCATGTCATACCTTCCCACCGTGAGACAGACACAGTTCTGAGAGGAGAAACGAGAACAGAAGCCGAGAGCAGAACCGTGTTAAGCTAGAAGGCCCTACGATAAGGGACGGACATCCACGTCGCCAGCTAACCGACCGGACCACCCCCTGCCCATGTTAAAGGCTAGAGCCCTCCAGAAGAACAGTATAGATCTTACGGTAACACTAAAAGGGCCACATCAGCCACAAGTGTAAGCGTGAGACTTTTTCGCGTCTCTGTTACGTTGCAAACGTTAAAAACATTGTCCCACCACGAAAAGTATAACGTTTCTCATTGGGTAGACAGAATTTTTGTAGGCGGAGCTTAAGGTTAACATTGAGACCCTGATTGGTCAGATGAAAACACAGCCAGATAGTTTTTTTTTTAAACCAACTTCGGTCAATTGTAGTAAGGAGAAGTTAGAAAAGAGTTGCTTCCGAGACGGCGAAGTGAGCGGAGCTGTGCTGCCCGCCGCCCCCTGACGAACACCGACAAGGTAACGAACGCACGGGATGCTGCACTTTTGAGCGCATAACGCTTCACTCAGAACTGCAGAAGTCTCATCTGTTACATCCCCTTTTTACGTAATACTAGTGTCGATCGTCAATTAAATCTCATGGTGTTCACATTTGCCACTTGAAGTAAAAATCTGAAACGCGATGATTTTTCTGTTATATAATTATTGAGAAGCCACATCAGCCACTGTAATTTACGACAAGTTAGATAAGTAATTCAAGATAATTGAGGGTCACTGTAGACCATTTTGATAGTTTTCTCTTTTGTGAAACTTAATATTAATCTAGGTTATAGATGTGTTATGGCATAGGTCATCCTTCGGTCCATTGTAGAACTTGGAAACCCATTCAGGGAATATTCGTTTACATTTTTGTTGAACACAGTTGGTTTTTATCATCCTGTATTAAAACATTTCCTTTTATCAATAGTGCAATTTATAAACAATGTTTTGTGACTAGAATAAAATTTGCAATGGTAAACTTAACTGCTTTTTCGACGTTATTTTACCAGCTAACTAAAAATAGGAAAGCCTTGAACCCCTTCCACTAAATTTAGTTAGTATTAAGATTCTTTTACAGTGAGTGCAGTGGAGCCGACGCTGAAATCATTAAGTATTTGGTTATATCATCGCTAGTCTCACTGAACTCTACATGTCATGTGTGGTCTGGCGTCTCCTTACCAGCAACAGGTCCCAGGTTCGAACTAGTCAATTCCGTAAAAAACACGCCCAGAGCGTCGTTGCGCGAAAGTGGTAGGGAGACACGACATAGAACAAACAGAAACCACACAGAATGTTAGAGTGTGTTTGGAGGAACACACTGGTGAGTTCCAAATGAGCTGACCCCCTAACTCGATAGATCTGAACCGTATCAACACATCTCGGATGCGATTGAACGTCAGAGCTCATCTTTATCCCCCCCCCTCCCCCATTTACGCGAATGAGGTGCCCTGTGGGTGCCGATCTGGGGACAACTCCCTCCAGCCACCCACCACGGCCTCAATGCTTCCACACCACGACGCATCGCCACTGTTATCTGCGCCAAAGGTGGACATACCGGGTAGGAGGTGGGTGGTAGTAATGTTCTGGCAGAACAGTGGAGGCAGCCGATCAGCTACTTTCTATTTTTGTTGTGAACTATGCATGAACTATTAAGTTTCAAATTTTCTCCTTACATCACAAGTTATTCTTTTACTTTAAAGCAAAGGGGGCATTGTACTTCGAAAATGACAAGTACTTCCAGACTAGGGACAGTAGCATTTGTAATACAAGTAATGTCCGACGACAACAGCAAGAATCTACCATGTAAATTACTGTGTTAGCAATGCTGTGTGTTTGTTGTTCGTCTCTGTCGGCATTGTTTTTAAAATAGCACTCACCCCTTCTCCCATTTTCTATAGTAACGCAATATTTGGAACAAATGGAAATTTTACGGATAAAAGTTTCTCGCTCCTTAAGAACGATTTATTTAGAAACCAAAAATTTTAGCACCGCTGCTATGGCTAGTTGGTATTGGTTTCTTTACCCGCTTCTTAATAAAAAAATAAAATCACACCTATTATAACCGAGACCAGGAAAAAAACGAAAAATAGAATTTATCCAGACTTACGTACCGGTATCGGTTTTAAACAGCTCGTGCTCTTGCGGCAGCGTTCTAGCGTTCTGGCTTCCCGCGCACGGGGTCCCGGGTTCGATTCCCGGTGGGGTCAGAGATTTTTCCCTGCCCTCCAGATGACTGGGTGCTGTAGTGTCGTCTTCATCAGCAGCATTCATCCCCATTACGGTCGGAGGAAGGCAATGTCAACCACGTCCGCTAGGACCTTGCCTAGTACAGCGGTGCGGGTCTCTCGCATCGTCCCCCTACGCTGCTCGGAGTATGGGACCTCATCATCACCACCGGTTTTAACCGGTCGTTTTCTCTCATCCCTACACGAAAATTATGTCGTACGCAAACATGTCAGGTGGCAATGTTGTCAGTTTCGTACCACTTCTTAAATCTCAAAATGGCTCTAAGCACTATGGGACTTCCCAGAATGAGATTTTCAATCTGCAGCGGAGTGTGCTCTGATATGAAACTTCCCTCCAGATTAAAACTGTGTGCCGGACCGAGACTCGCACTCGCGAGTCTCGGTCCGATACACAGTTTTAATCTGCTAGGAGGTTTCACTATGGGACTTAACATCGGAGGTCATCAATCCCCTAGTCTTACAACTACTGGGTGGCGCAGGGGAACGGGAAATTTTGAACGTTACAGTTGGCAGCACTGTAGCGTCGGCAGATGTTCGAGACTTTGCACAATTGATGTGAACGCGTTGCCATTTAGTAATCATGGAGAACTGGACTGGTGCGGAACGTGCAGTAGCTGTGAGAGCGTTTTACAAAAATGGTGATAGTGCGACTGCCGCGCAGAGAACATTTCGACAGCAGTACCAGCTTGGACGTCATGGACGTGTCCCATCTGCGCATGCGATTACAACGTGGGTGCGTAATTTTTAAGAAACAGGATCTGCCTTGGAAAAGAAACCTCCAGGTGGCATTCCAACGGTACGTACCCCAGAGAACATTGCAGCTGCTAGAGCTGCAACCGAGAGAAGTCCTCGCCGCTCCGTTCGACAGCACGCATCTTCGCCAGGGATTGAGCGACGAAGCTTACAAAGAATACTGCACGAATTAGACTTCCGTCCCTATAAGTTGCAGATTGTGCAACACTTACATGAACGAGGCCCAGCGTCACGTATGGAGTTTAGTAGCCAGATATTGGCTAAAATGAACGAGGACGCGAATTTCCTTGGTAACTTATGGATATCAGACGAAGCACGTGAACGGATTCGTGAACAAACAGAATTTTCGTTATTGGGCACAGGACAATCCTTGTGAGTTTCACCAGCGACCACTACATAGCGCCAAGGTCACAATATGGTGTGCTGTATCATGTCATGGTGTTATCGGCCCTTATTTTTCTGAACGTGAAGATGATAGTGCAGTGGCAGTAACATCCGCTCAATATGTTGAAATGCTTCAAACATTCTTTACACCGAGACTGTACGAGCTCAATCTTAACGTCGAAAACATGTGGTTTCAGCAGGACGGAGCCACGTCACACACTGCTCGACAATCGATGGCAGCAGTTCGTCAATTGTTTGGAAGACGCATTATTTCACGTAACGGTGACATTGCATGGCCTGCGAGATCCCCTGATCTTAGTGTGTGCGACTTCTTCCTGTGGGGATATCTTAAAGGCAAGGTGTACCGTACACGTCCTGCAACAATCCATGAACTGAAGGAGAACATTGAAAACGAAATCACTGCCATTCCCCAAGATTTGCTACACCGCGCATTCCAGAGTTTTCATAACAGGGTGTTAGAGTGTGAACGCCGACTGGGAGCACATCTTTCCGACGTCATTTTTAAAAAGTAAAGAGACACTTTTGGACATTTTGATTGTAAAGATATACTGAATAATGTCATACTGAATACATTCACTTTCGTTAATAAATTGCTAGTTTTATGAATTTATTCATGGAAATGTCGTTATTTCGAAATTTCCCGTTTCCCTGCGCCACCCTGTACTTAAACCTAACTACCCTAAGGACATCATGCACATCCATGCCCGAGGCAGGATTCGAACCTGCGACCGTAGCAGCAGCGCAGTTCCAGACTGAAGCGACTAGAACCGCTCGGCCACAGCGGCCGGCTCTTAAATCACTGCCAACGGTACTTGATGTGAAAAAAATGCAGCGCTCTACCGTGGTTTGAAGTCCACGTGTAACTGCAACAGTCCCCATCACTGCTTGCGTAACTCAGCTGAAAAGTCGGAGGAATGTACAGAATGTCGCGTGCAGTAGGAACGCATCCAAGCCCAATAATGTGTGGTTGTGTTCGAAACAACTCTTGGTTCAATGAAATACAGGGCTATTACAAATGATTGAAGCGATTTCATAAATTCACTGTAGCTCCATTCATTGACATATGGTCACGACACACTACAGATACGTAGAAAAACTCATAAAGTTTTGTTCGGCTGAAGCCGCACTTCAGGTTTCTGCCGTCAGAGCGCTCGAGAGCGCAGTGAGACAAAACGGCGACAGGAGCCGAGAAAGCGTATGTCGTGCTTGAAATGCACTCACATCAGTCAGTCATAACAGTGCAACGACACTTCAGGACGAAGTTCAACAAAGATCACCAACTGCTAACTCCATTCGGCGATGGTATGCGCAGTTTAAAGCTTCTGGATGCCTCTGTACGGGGAAATCAACGGGTCGGCCTGCAGTGAGCGAAGAAATGGTTGAACGCGTGCGGGCAAGTTTCACGCGTAGCCCGCGGAAAATTGGCTCATGCCACAACTGTAGACCGACAGCGCCGATTTCATCTTTCAACAGGATGGTGCTCCACCGCACTTCCATCATGATGTTCGGCATTTCTTAAACAGGAGATTGGAAAACCGATGGATCGGTCGTGGTGGAGATCATGATCAGCAATTCATGTCATGGCCTCCACGCTCTCCCGACTTAACCCGATGCGATTTCTTTCTGTGGGGTTATGTGAAAGATTCAGTGTTTAAACCTCCTCTACCAAGAAACGTGCCAGAACTGCGAGCTCGCATCAACGATGCTTTCGAACTCATTGATGGGGACATGCTGCGCCGAGTGTGGGAGGAACTTGATTATCGGCTTGATGTCTGCCGAATCACTAAAGGGGCACATATCGAACATTTGTGAGTGCCTAAAAAAACTTTGAGTTTTTGTATGTGTGTGCAAAGCATTTTGAAAATATCTCAAATAATAAAGTTATTGTAGAGCTGTGAAATCGCTTTGTAATAACCCTGTATTTACTTTATAATCTAAGGTACGTATTATCTCTGCTGGGATTACATTTTCTGTCAGAGTAAACTTCTCGTGTCCGAATGACTGAAGAAGCAGGGGCGGTGGACAGGCAAGCCCGCCGAAGTTAACGTCGGGTCGCATAGCGTTAACCACCCCCCGCCCCCCCTCACTTACACACAAATGACTTTTATTTACCCCATACCGACACACGTCTGGCACCCCATAAAGCGGCCGAGAATTCCAGCCACAGCTTCCTCCACCGCGCACTTCGGTTACATACAAGATAAAAAGAGCCGCGGATTTTGGAGCGTTCCACTTTGTTAGCGCCAGAACAAGGCAGCCCGGCGCGGTGATAGCAGAGTCTGCTAAACACCCGCCCGTCTACCGCCGCGGCTTTTAAAATATCCGACAGACGCGTAGGGGTGGGTACACTACCACCCCCAGCTTGTAAAGGGATGGGGGTGTGGAAGGGGGCTGCATATCCACAGCAGCCGTCCCCGTAACACGCAATTAATGTCGGCCGCGTAATGCGATTAGCCGCCGCCGGCCAGCTCGGGGGTTCCCCGGTCACTCCACTTGCTGTGCGCCCGTGTGCCACGCTACGGGGTAATCACCGCCCCACCCCACCCTTATTCCGGGAGGAGAAACTTTTTGATGGGTCGCAATTTCGCTTTTAATTGCCGCTTGTTATTATTACCGCGGGCGCAGATTATTTTTGGTTTCCACAGGGATGCCGCCACAGCTTCGCCATTATGATATTCTGTCGGCTAATTCAGTTACGCGTCCTTCTGCCAGAGCGCATTCAGCCGCCTGTACAGTGGAGCCGCTTCGCTCCTACGCAGCTGGGCGGATGGTACGCAGTACGAGGCCATAATGCGAATACTACATCGCACGCCAGCAAAACCACTGACACAATTAAAAAATGCAGTACTTAAGAAAACTGGACTTAAAGATAAATTCTATAAAACTCACACTGATATCGTATAAGCCCCATTTCAATGTCGTGTACGTATTGTTGGTAGTAAATCCATATTTTTCGTGCACGTTGGGTTACTTCATACGTATTTTTCAGTGACTTAAACTGAAGATGACGTTTTTCGACTTCTGTCTCTTTTGTTGCCGGAGTGGTACGTAGTCATCTCCAGGGTTTCCCAATGTCCCTTAAAACACTTCTTTGTTATACAGGGTGTTTCAAAAATACTTTTATAAACTACGGGGACAGGTTTCTTATACCAAAACAAGAAAAAAAAGCGTAGTACACATGGGCTATAAAATGAGCACCGTAAGAGCTATGAAAACTAGTTCATCTTCGATACTGTGGAACACATGTCTTCTACTACAAGCTTTTGTTGTCCATATTTTGTGAAGGATGTAAAGCAGGCCCGGATCTATGGAAAAAGGGGGGGGGGGGGTTCTTGAAGAAAAATACCTTGTTTCAAAAAGCGCCTAGCATCCAGCGCACGTTGGTCTATCGATTATTCATATAATTTTGAAACGCATTCCTATTGGTTTTTGAACATTTTTTAAGACATTCTAAGTTGATTTTTGAACGAATCACTTCATTTTTGACTGCGTGCATGATGTCTCTTCCAGAGGAATCCTCGCCGCATCTAGAAATAAAAAACTTTCCCGCAGACGAAAGGGAACGAGGCTACACGAACTGAGTCGAATAAATCCGAGAGGATGAATGCCAGTTGCTGTTTGTTTATGTGGTTGGTTGGGTGGGCAGATGATCAGTTTGTGATGATTATCAGCGAAAAATCCATAGATTCATACTACCATAGTGGAAATAAACGACTATCAAGAACAATATATACAAAAGACTGCATGTTAATCTCCTCAGTGTATCGAAGAAAATTAAATTTCGACAGGAAAGTTTTACCAGAGCGCTACACTATTAAGGGCCTATTGTACAGTCCATGGTTAGCAGCCGAATAAGCTCTATTCTCGGAATAGCGCGGAATACGCGTTGTAGGAACACGTAATAACGCCTAACAGAAGAATAAATGTGGGATAACTAAACAGTTGTTAACCGGAGAATAAGTTTTTAAAGTAGCAGGACGAGTTATAGAATTAGTGGCAAGATTGTTTATTAGAACGAGGAAAGGGAAGAAACGGGGACATAACACAAATTATATCGAAGAATATGACGATTCCAAATTTATATAAAAATTTCGTACCACTACTTTTCGATCTCATGCTTGAGAAACTGGAGCATATGTATGAAATGTGAAACTGTTAACTAACATAAAACTTTTTGCCTGTAGAAGGCCTAATAGGCTATTGATATTGCTACTTCGAGAATTATATTCTGTTGTTATTTGTGTAAATGAAGTAGATAAAAATGACCATTTGTACCAAAACAGTCTCGCTTATTTGGCGTGTGTTACGACTGTTGCAATATTAGAAAGACCTGTCTCGTTTTATCTAGCAGACAGTGACAAAATAGACGTAAGGAAATCAAGAAACCACACCAGTCTTGGGTACTATTCGTATTAAAGGCTTTTTCATTGTTGGAGAGCGAAGTTTTGATTGATCGTGTAGCAAAACGTTTGTCGAACTTCGATAAGGTAATAGATTCTTTCGCAGAAAGTAAAAGCACGCCGTGTAAAGCTGTAGCAAGATGAGAGAGGAAAAAATGCTGGGACATAGAGATTGAAGAAATGTCTACTGTCTTGCTTGTCTTTTGTCTTAACTGCTTTTATGTTTCCTATACCTATATTTATGTCATACGAAAGAGGAAGTTATTTGCTAATAGGCAATAAAGAGTACAATTTTCTGAAGAGTTCGTATTCTCCCTGTTACAAAAAATCCCACCCACTATTAACTGTGAGGCTTCTCTTATTTAAATAATAAAAAAGAAAAAAAAATGGGCCCAGTATGTCAAACCAACGAACTGGGAGCAGGACAGGCACCACAGGACATTGTGATTCACACTGTCCTGAATATAGTTTTTATGGCTTCCATTACAAAATATACACGTTTGAATTCCACAGAGCGAAATATAGTGGCCGATAGAAGAAGCTGTGTGAAGAGAGGCGGCACTGCACTTTGGCACACCTAAGACCAAATAACATGTCTTACATTTCCTCGAACATGTATGATTTATATATCACACTCCTCAGAAAGATGGGCGCTACAAAATGAGCATAGTTTTGGAAAAATCGACTTTTTTAAATTTTTGAAATCATATCTCAAACTTACGAGGGGGCGCTACTATCAAGTTTTTCCCCCGGTTCGGAAATATCGTGGATCTGAGCCTGGCGTAAAGTGTGTACCTTCAGTCTTCGTGTACCTGTCGTTTCTGCCTGAAACAACCGCTTTCATGAAAGTTCGTATGAAAGCACCGATGCTATTGCAACGCAGAGAAATCTACGAATGTAGTGCATTACTCAGTCAGTAACAGCGTTCAAAGCTACACCACTGTAAAACATGTTGACAATTTTTTATATTTATCATATTGAGCTTATCACTGATAGTGAAAATTAAGTATATCTAAAGTTACTGTAATATACATTTGTCCTATTATTATTATGAGTGGTTTCGAAATCAAACCACTGCAACAGTACGTACTTCTGATATAAATTTAAATTTTAAGCCCTTTTTGTCTTGTTATTTAGGACTGTATTTCGTGACAAGAATTATAAGTTTATGGAAGTTTCGAGATTAGGACTTGTGTCTATGAAAAAAGGGAAATTGTTTTCAGATATTATGAAATGATGTGTGGTTGAAAACTGCATTCCCAGTGGTCACAAAGCGGAACCCAACGTAAAACAAGTTATTGTTTACTTTTTGTCATTTTCAAAAAATGGTTCAAATGGCTCTGAGCACTATGGGACGTAACAGCTATGGTCATCAGTCCCCTAGAACTTAGAACTACTTAAACCTAACTAACCTAAGGACATCACACAACACCCAGGCATCACGAGGCAGAGAAAATCCCTGACCCCGCCGGGAATCGAACCCGGGAACCCGGGCGTGGGAAGCGAGAACGCTACCGCACGACCACGAGCTGCGGCCTTGTCATTTTCTTTTTGTATTTTATGCCTACTGTGGTAGATGTTAACTTCGTGAGAATTTTTAAAGTTATATTCTGAAGTGAAGCCACCTCCGTAGAATAACTGAATGTTTACTTTTTACCTATATCTTCTCGTGGCTTACTACGTAGGTTGGAACTTAAATGGTGGCAACCCTGCTGTGGAGACACTACGCAACGGAATCTACTATTGTCGCTGATGTCGGCCGCTATGGCCGAGCGGTTCTAAGCGCTTCAGTCAGGAACCGCGCTGCTGCTGCGGTTGCAGGTTCGAATCCTGCCTCGGGCATGGATGTGTGTGATGTTCTTAGGTTAGTTAGCTTTAGGTAGTTCTAAGTCTAGGGAACTGATGACCTCAGATGTTAACTCCCATAGTGCTTAGAGCCAATTTTTTTTTTTTTTTTTTTTTTTTTTTTGTCGCTGATAGCACACGTTGTTGACATACCTACCTTCCCTCCGAGAAAATGAACGTCACCGGCGTGCGCACAATCGAGGGAAGAACAGTCACTTGTGAGCGAGAGGTCTAACATAACGGGGTCACTACGTTTTCGAAACAGAAACAACGGAGTTTGATCACGTTTGAATGTACCAGAGGTCGTGCAGCACGACAGTGTCATCGAGGTCTTCAAGAGGCTTGCGGGGATCGGCACTTGCCGTACAGAACAGTGGCACGTTGGGTAGAAGTCGTCAAGGAAGGTCGGCATACTGTGGCAGACATGCATCCGGCAGGTCGTCCGAGCGTCTCTGAAGAAGAAGTGCATGCTGTTGCCACGTTTGTGGACAGTGATCGACGCCACACGATTCGTGAGCTCGCCCACGAAACCGGATTAGCACGTACGACTGTGCTTCGCACCCTGAAGGAACGCCTGGGCATGCGGAAAACTGCATCACGATGGGCTCCGCAGGACTTGTCGGATATGCAGGAATGGATGCGTTATGGCGCTGCTCAGACGCACTTGGAGCGCTATGAGAGCGAAGAAGAGGCTTTCTTACGCCGTATCGTAACACTGGATCAGACATGGGCCACATCGTACCAGCCAAAACTGAAATGCCAATCCAACGAATGGCGTCATTATGGGTCTCCGCGAAAGTCGAAAGTGCGTCAGAGCCCCAGTATGGTGAATATCGTGTACGACTGAACTTGCCCCCCTTCTAACAGCCGTGTACCGGAAGTCTCTAGAGGAACGGAAGGTTCCAAATGATTGGAAAAGAGCACAGGTAGTCCCAGTCTTCAAGAATGGTCGTCGAGCAGATGCGCAAAACTATAGGCCTATATCTCTAACGTCGATCTGTTGTAGAATTTTAGAACATGCATTTTGCTCGAGTATCATGACGTTTTTGGAAACCCAGAATCTACTATGTAGGAATCAACATGGATTCCGGAAACAGCGATCGTGTGAGACCCAACTCGCTTTATTTGTTCATGAGACCCAGAAAATATTAGATACAGGCTCCCAGGTAGATGCTATTTTCCTTGACTTCCGGAAGGCGTTCGATACAGTTCCGCACTGTCGCCTGATAAACAAAGTAAGAGCCTACGGAATATCAGACCAGCTGTGTGGCTGGATTGAAGATTTTTTAGCAAACAGAACACAGCATGTTGTTATCAATGGAGAGACGTCTACAGACATTAAAGTAACCTCTGGCGTGCCACAGGGGAGTGTTATGGGACCATTGCTTTTCACAATATATATAAATGACCTAGTAGATAGTGTCGGAAGTTCCATGCGGCTTTTCGCGGATGATGCTGTAATATACAGAGAACTCGCAGCATTAGAAAATTGTAGCGAAATGCAGGAAGATCTGCAGCGGATAGGCACTTGGTGCAGGGAGTGGCAACTGACCCTTAACATAGACAAATGTAATGTATTGCGAATACATAGAAAGAAGGATCCTTTATTGTATGATTATATGATACCAGAAGAAACACTGGTAGCAGTTACTTCTGTAAAATATCTGGGAGTATGCGTGTGGAACGATTTGAAGTGGATGATCATATAAAATTAATTGTTGGTAAGGCGGGTGCCAGGTTGAGATTCATTGGGAGAGTTCTTAGAAAATGTAGTCCATCAACAAAGGAGGTGGCTTACAAAACACTCGTTCGATCTATACTTGAGTATAGCTCATCAGTGTGGGATCCGTACCAGATCGGGTTGACGGAGGAGATAGAGAAGATCCAAAGAAGAGCGGCGCGCTTCGTCACAGGGTTATTTGGTAAGCGTCATAGCGTCACGGAGATGTTTGGCAAACTCAAGTGGCAGACTCTGCAAGAGAGGCGCTCTGCATCGCGGTATAGCTTGCTCGCCAGGTTTCGAGAGGGTGCGTTTCTGGATGAGGTATCGAATATATTGCTTCCCCCTACTTATACCTCCCGAGGAGATCACGAATGTAAAATTAGAGAGATTAGAGCGCGCACGGAGGCTTTCAGACAGTCGTTCTTACCGCGAACCATACGCGACTGGAAGAGGAAAGGGAGGTAATGACAATGGCACGTAAAGTGCCCTCCGCTACACACCGTTGGGTGGCTTGCGGAGTATAAATGTAGATGTAGATGTAGGTAGATGTAGATGTAGATGGTGTTATCCTAACGCATTACGTTCCTCCACGGCAGACCGTCAATGCACAGTATTACTGTTCGTTTTTGGAGCATCACCTGCGACCAGCTTTGCGAAAGAAGCGGCGACACTTTCTGCGCAACCCACCCATCATTCTGCACGACAATGCGCGGGCGCATACAGCGCAAACTGTGGCTGCTCTGTTAGGTCGCTGGACTGGGAGGTACTGTAACATACACCAGACTTAAGTCCTTGTGACTTCGATTTGACTCCGCAGGTGAAGAGCCACACCGCTGGCAACGGGTTCTACACAACGCTGGTGACTACTTTGAGGGCAGTAACAGGTGCAAACATGTAACTCTTTTGTGTCGGTTGTGAATAAATAGTTGCCACTATTGAAGTTCCAACCTTCGTACAATGATAAAGGTCAGTTCTGAAACACATTTCTTCTATTGAACGATTGCTCACAGCTGAATTTAAGCTATGCATTTTTGAGCCCATTTTTACTAGGATCTTTTTTCCTTGTTTTGCGGTGACGAACGAGTCCTCTAAGTTTGTAAATATATTTTTGTGACAGAGTGTACTTCGGCGTATTCTTTTTACTGCCGTTTCTGTACTCATCAATGAAATCACTATCCGAGTTTTGCTATTTATCGCTACGTATTTCCAAATTTGAGTTTGTTCTTTGTCACTGACTAATAAGTATGGGGTAGAGGGGTACTTTTTACTGTACCCCATTTTGCTACTGACTCCTTTTTAACCATGGACGTAGCTTTTATCAGGTTTTCGTGACATACCACGTAACAACAACAACGTTATACTATTGTACATACAAGTAAATTTTTTTTCCATCTGATTTTTCGATAAATTAGTGTAATCGATGTTCTGATTTCATTTCTTTTTTGATTCATGTCATTGTGTTAAGAAAACTGTAAACAAGTTTCAATGTGAATATTAATGTTTATGTCAAATGTCAAGCAATATTGTAATAGAATTTAAAGGTAACAAATGTTGAAACTGTTGTAAGATGTTTAAAATTGTAATTGTGCGTCTGGTCCATACGTAGGCAATGTGTTAGAATATGTAGAATGTAAAACCTCGGTTGAATACCCTGTCTGTAAGGGAGCGGTAAAAGGTGGATGGCAGGCGAGCGCGGGAAAATGCACGCGGGCACTGCACGGCACAACGGGCTCAGCAGTAGTAGTTGGAGTTTGGCATCGGTCTGAGCAACACGTTCTGGATCGAGGAGGCTCTCCTGGAAGACGTAATTTCATTGAGCCTCGGATATGCCGTTCCGACGCCTATACAGCATGGCAAAATTCCATAGGCACTAAATGGAAAAGTATTGCGACGCTAAGAAGAAGTAAAGTGCCGATACGTCAAGAGCCATAGCTGTGGTTGTATGTGTGCTCTGTGCCTCGCCATCTCGTCGCCCGCCAACCGCCGCATCGATACAAACAGGTTGAAACTTTTAGTACTGTATTCGTATCGACCAGTGTTACTTTCGTTCCATACTGTTCAATAACAACTTAAATTTTACCAGAACTGTCCTATCATTTAATTATTCTCACAACTAACCTAGACAGGGTCCTTTCCAAATGTTGTGCAGTCCGAGTGTCCCGAGATGAAAAATTAAAGTTTGTGTTAATAATAATTACCTGCAGACGTAACTATGTAAGAATGGTGTTTAAGGAACTGTTTTGTTAATGAACCAGTAAATGAATAACGAAGGTCTGATAAAGTTGGAAAATAACTGTAATATTGATTTAGTGAGGAAGTTTAATTATTTCGAGACAGATATAATGGTATTTAAATGAGTTGGGAATAAGATAAAGAGAGTAGTAACTCATATATTGGAAATCTTGAGCGCATAATGATTCCAGTAATCAATTTTTTTAGACAGTGATCATAACAGTTTCAGGGTCCCCCCCCCCCCCCCCTCCTTTTTATTCATTTGAATTCTAAAGTGTTCTAAACTGAGTTGACCAGCAAAGTTAAAGTCAATATATAGGCCAAAATTTATCAGTGTTTTACCTTTATCAAAATTGACATTGTGTGTGTGATTCGAAAGTGCTATTCCTAGGGTAACCTATGCCAGATTTTAATCAGATCAATAGACAGTACGAAGTTTTGTAGTAAACATTATAGTGTAGTGTTACGTATTTATGGTTTATCCGTATCAGTACAGAAAGTGAAATTATCAGTTCAATAGATTTTCTGGTTCTAAAATTTACCATATTATGCAGTGTTACTACTTGTTGCTTTGCACGAATATCTGCCAACTTGTACAGGGAAGAAACTCAGTTAATGCCTAATCAGGCTGGCGACCGTATTATTAACAAATTGGTAGCATCTTCTGTGTTGTTTCTTGTCTGTCCTGACGTGTAGTTGCATTTCGGACTTATGTGACGTGTCATTGTTGTTACAGAGTGGGTGTAAGTCTGATTTGCCTCCATTCAGGTACACGCGGTCAACATCTATACAAATATCCTTTCTCATAAGGTGAAGCCCGTCAACTTACCATAGTACAGGCTTGAAGGAGTATCGTGTGCCACGCGCGCACGTTACAACCACTACATATTTCCATATATTAATTCGTAGTCTGTGATTCACTATAAAATCCGTAGCAAAGGGTATTTTTTCCCGTGCTTTTGCGCTGCCACTGACTCCTTTCTGCACTCGTGAACATAGCTACAGCTGCACGGCAGTGCGGAGTTTTCGGCAGCATAAAGTCGAATTGCGGGCGCGTAATACAAGGTGTATCAAAAACAATCATCCGATTAAAAAAAAAAAACCATAACTATTAAGTCATCTGAGATATGTGCGTGAACAACGTACTGTTGAGAAGAGCAAACTAGTCGAGTTTTACATGGTTCCCACCAGGTAGCAGCAGTGTGCGCGCACTTCAGTTCCAGTAAAAATGGTGTCGAGACAACAGGAAGCGTTTTATGTTCTACGTTTACGCGCAGTGCGCGTTAGTAATAACTGTTCAGCGTGACTTTCGTTCTAGGTATGGTATGGATCCTCCTACAGCACAGAGCATTAGACGATGGCAGGAAAAATTCCGAGATACAGGCAGGTTGTGTACAGGCGAATCGCCGGGCCGTCCCCGAGTGTCTGGCACTGACGTCGAACGTATACGCCAAAGTTTCCCAAGGAGTCCGAGAAATCCGTTCGCCGTGCATATGCTTCAAATGGCTCTGAGCACTATGCGACTTAACTTCTGACGTCATCAGTCCCCTAGACTTAGAAACACTTGAACCTAACTAACCTAAGGAGGTGTGGCCGTGCGGTTCTAGGCGCTCCAGTCCGGAACCGCGGGACTGCTACGGTCGTAGGTTCGAATCCTGCCTCGGGCATGGATGTGTGTGATGTCCTTAGGTTAGTTAGGTTTAATTAGTTCTAAGTTCTAGGCGACTGATGACCTCAGAAGTTAAGTCGCATAGTGCTCAGAGCCATTTGAACCATTTAACCTAAGGACATCACACACATCCATGCCCGAGGCAGGATTCGAACCTGCGACCGTAGCGGTCGCGCGATGCCAGACTGTAGCGCCTAGAACCGCTCGGCCACCCCGGCTGGCGTTCGCCGTGCATCTCGACAGCTCGACATGCCCCCGATGTTCGTCTGGCGAGTGTTGCGTAGGACGTTTACACACGAAACTGCACAGAAAAAGCTACTGCAAGCTCTTCGTGAAGGTGACAAACAACAACGTATGGAGTTCTGTATTTTCGTTCTCGCCTGGATGGAGGATGACAGTTTTCCTCCATGCTTAGTGTTTGGTGACGAGGCAACATTCTATTTAAATGGAAAGGTGAACGGTCATAATGTAAGAATATGGAGTACAGAACAACCACATAAAGTTGTATAACATCAGAGGGACTCCCCAAAATTTAATGTGTTTTGTGCAGTTTCGCTGGAAAAGGTGTACGATCCATTTATCTTTGCCGAGAACACTGTTAGAGGAAGCACATGTCTCGATATGCCTGAGAACGTTCTTTTCCGACCGTTGGAGACTGATTCGAACGACTTCATTTATTAAGAGGATGGGGCACCGCCATACTGGCATCTGGAAGGCCGAGAATTTTTAAACCAAAGGATTACTGTAGATTGGTCACACTGGACAAAACGAATCAGGCTTACATTACTGACCTCCAAGGTCACTAGACCTGACTGTACGTGTTTATATCTTGTGTAGGTTTATAAAAAGGCTCTGCTTGTATGCCTCCATTACCAACAACAGTGAATGTACTGAGACAGTGCATGTCAACAGATATGGAAGTTGTAACTCAAGACAGGGATATTTAACACCTATGAAAAAGTATGAAAAAAACTTTTTGACTTTCCCATTCATCAAAAAATAGAATTCATTGTTTACATTTATTAGTTTCAGAAATGTAGACGTGCCAAATCGTATGATTCTTTTTGATACACCCTCTATATCCATGGAAACTCCAGGAGCGTCGAAGGGGTTGCCTGCCCTCAGACTCTAGAGCAGCTGTGAGGTTCCATCGAGACGAATGCATGTCTAAGTCTTGTAAGATGGCAAGAACTATGCCCCTTACATGAAGTCATTAAAGATCAACTAACTCACGTTGAGCCAACAGTAGGGCTGAGCAAAAATGACTGACAAGGCACAATGCATTTGTAGAGGGTTGAGTATCGATGTATTGGAATAATTAAAGTCGGGTCATGGTTTTAAAGTAATTCACACGACATGGAAACGCGTCGATTTACTGGAGGCTAGTTTACCCCAGGGAAGTACTCAGAATTGACCGTGGCCGCCGGGGGAGCGGCTAAGGGAAGCGACAATAGGCAGCTTAGGGCGGCTCAAGCTCTGAGAAAGCGGTAACGCGGCGCGGCCTCCAGCTGCCTTAAGATGAGTGACAGTGAGTGGGTGGTTGACCCCGACTCTATGCTGGTATACCGGGAAACAGACGGAGAACTTCTACACCTGTTGATAAATGTCCGTCATCCCATTTTCTGTGAAACATGCGACAAAGCCGTGCAAGCTACGATGGAGCGGTCAACAGAGGTCAAAATATGCGTGTTCGTGACTATAGCAACTTCACACTGAATTCACAGTCAGCAGAGCCTGAAGTAAATCAGGTGAAGACAGACAGCATGAAATACGCCGGCCTCCGATGAGAACGTAGGACCGAGGAATTTGAAGTACTCTCCTGGGAGTCAGAATTCCGGAAAAATTTGTGTTTGTGCAGACGCTAACCTTGATGGGTGGCCTGGGGGGAGCTAAATAGAAGAAGTTGAGAGGAAGGGAAATTTTGTGGGAATTTGTTCACTTCCCAGAGCAGGCATTGGTCGGCGCTAGGTAGCGACGTATAATTAACGCGACTTGCGCTGCAATTGGCGTAAGTGATTTTGCTGGAGGTGAAACCGAGGCGAAGAGCGGATTGGCAGAAGTCTCGGTAGAGGTCTTCCATTCCCAGCTTGCCTAGAGTGCGGACGTTGCGTTCTTTACTCAGCTTGCCTGAGGAAGAGTGAGCATCTCTGCAGTTTAGGGCTTAGCAAATGGAACGATTGAACTTGGAGATAGAAAGTTTTGGTTCAGCTACGTACTGAGCAAGATAGCTTGGAGTGAATAGAGGAGTGCAGCCTTGCAGCACCCTGAGGTCGGCCGACATCCACACAACGACGATGTCCCGCTACGCTGAATTCAGTGATATTGCCCCCGCTCCGGCCACTGATTAATTTGTTGGATCACGTCAGCAAAGTTTCCATGAGGGTTTCATGGGCCGTGTACTGTAGAATTCTTCTCGCACTTGGCAGTACGCCTGGGTCAGTCGATAGGAATTACTTTTGAAGTATCGCGCTTTACTCCACTTTACGTGGTGTTGGCCGGCCGCGGTGGCCGAGCGTTTGTAGGCGCTTCAGTCCAGAACCGCGCGACTGCTACGGTCGCAGGTTCGAATCCCGCCTCGTGCATGGATGTGTGTGATGTCCTTAGTTAGGTTTATGTAGTTCTAACTTCTAGGGGACTGATGACCTCAGATGTTATGTCGCATAGTGCTCAGAGCCATTTGAACCAATTTTTTTTTCCGTCGTGTTGTAAGGGCAGCAGAGGCAGATGGTTCAGCTACCACAGTACAAATAAGATGGCTTGTGAGCCCAGGCGTGTCAACACAAAGTGTTGCAAACCGGTTATTAGCAGTGGGAATACGGGCACGCGCACCTCTAACCCGTCTTCCACAACAACGATGTGCACGGCTGGACTGGTGCCGTCAGCGGATCACCTGGAAGATGGGGTGGAGCGCTGTGGTCTCCAGCAATGAAAGCAGGTTCTGCCTGCACACAGTTGATGGTATTTTGCACGTACTACGTACACCTGCTGAGCGCTGTCTCGTAAAGTGCATTTGTTCGAGACCCACTAAGCTAAAGCTCTGGGTCACCTTTAGTGTTTATGGATGGGGTGCTAAGCAGCGCTCGGTAAGTTCAGAATGTTGTTAGACCCGTGGAATGTTTAATGGTAGTGTCACACCAAAGTCGCAATAGTAATCCGTTGTAGTTGCTACATATTTTATTACAATCAGAAGCTTTGTAAAATGACAACCACAACAATACAGGAGACTGCCTTACAAGGCCCGATCACTTAGACAAATAACAAATAAATTGCTTTAACCTGAACAAGACCCATGAAACTTGAAATTTGAATATGACTAGGAAAATATACTCGGATAAAGCTTTACTTAAATAGTACAGATGTCCATACAATTCATTACTTCCAATCAGCAGAGGAACAGACTAAAGGTAAGGCTAACCAACATTCCTAAACAAAACTATAAACAAATGACTAAAAAGATTAAGGAGGTGCTTTAATTTTGACCACATCAATCTTAAAATTCACTTACTCAGTTGATTAATCAATAATACTCTTCGAATGATTATAACTAGAACATGGCCGTGTGACAATACCTCTAAAATGACGTTGCTTCAATACTGCGTGTGAATTAGTGATAGACGCGAGCAGACCAAGGATTCAAATCAATACGAGAGATCCACGAGACAGGAAATGACACAGAAATGTACTCAACTTTGCACTGCAGTTGGACTTCAGATGCTATAATTCTCCACCGGAAAGATGGAATCACGCAACAGTGACAACATCGCCCAAGATAAAAAGGAAAGGACAGGCCCTAAAATATCTCTCTACCCCCGTGGTACTCTGCTCTCACAAGGGAACCTCCCCATCGCACCCCCTCAGATTTAGTTATAAGTTAGCACAGTGGATAGACCTTGAAAAACTGAACACAGATCAATCGAGAAAACAGGGAGAAGTTTTGTGGAACTATGAAAAAAATAAGCAAAATATACAAACTGAGTAGTCCATGTAGAAGATATGCAACATCAAGGACAGTGTGACGTCAGGAACGCCGTGGTCCCGTGGTTAGCATGAGCAGCTGCGGAATGAGAGATCCTTGGTTGAAGTCTTCCCTCGAGTGAAAAGTTTAATTTTTTTTATTTTCAGACAACTATCAAAATTAAGGCACTGAAACATAATCAACTTCGCTCCCCAAAATTCCAGGATGTGTTCAGATTTGCTTGTACATATGCAGGATTTGAGGGTCTACACACGGAAAAATTTGAAAACGTTAAAAACATATGTTTTGACAGAGCACAGGGAAAACTGTGCGACTGTGAAACTGTTGCATTCATTTGTCGTAGTGTATGTGACAAACTCTTATGTTTTCATCACTTTTTTGGGAGTGATTATCACATCCACAAGAAAACCTAAATCGGGCAAGGTAGAAGAATCTTTTTACCCATTCGTCATGTGTACAAGTTAGGTGGGTCGACAACATATTCCTGTCATGTGACGCACATCCCGTCACCACTGTCGTATAAAATATATCAGACGTGTTTTCCTGTGGAGGAATCGGTTGACCTATGATCTTGCGCTCAAATGTTTTCGGTTCGCATTGGAGAGGCACGTCCTTTCATCTACTAATCGCACGGTTTTGCGGTGCGGTCGCAAAACACAGACACTAAACGTATTACAGTGAACAGAGACGTCAATGAACGAACGGACAGATCATAACTTTACGAAAGTAAAAAAGTAAATTTTTTACTCGAGGGAAGACTTGAACCAAGGATCTCTCAGTCTGCAGCTGCTCACGCTAACCACGAGACCACGGCGCTCCAGAGCTGACGTTGTCGTTTATGTTGCATATCTTGCGCATGGACTACTCAGTTTTTATATTTTCATTATTTGTTTCATAGTTCCACACGACTTCTTCCTGTTTTCTCGATTGATTTGTGTTCAGTTTTTCAAGGCCTATCCACTGTGCCAACTTATAACTAAATCTGAGGGGAGTGCCATGGGGAGGTTCCCTTGTCAGTATGCTCGCATCGACCCCCTGCCAATTGTCTGTAACACAACACACATCAACGGCAAACAGTGTTCTGACACATAAACTACACAGTCTTATCTAGGGAACAGGTGATCAATACAACTGAATAGAAACAAATTAGACTCCGTCAGTTACTTGGCCACTACCAGCCCTTAAACTTTGATTAATAAGTTCGCTAAAAATCATGCCCCAAAGTAAGGGTGGCAAGAATTACCTCGGCGCACATTTACACGCCAAACTACCAAATGGACTACAAGGTAGAATAGAGGACGTATCTCGGCGTGTCTTGAAACGCCAGAGCCGGACTTAACTCATTCCTCGTTGCACTTCTACCTACGTCTTTAACCACGCTTCATGTCGGTTTCTTGGGCGTAGCCACACTTCCCCAACTGCCGTCAAGATAGTCAGTCACGACACCGAGGTAAGTGATGAACAACTAAAACAATTCCAAAGGATTTTTAGTACACTGGCACATTCAATTAAGCCGTACGCAACCCACTGAAGCAACTCGGCGACTCCAATTCAATCGGCCGGCGTAGATTATAACAGGCTCGAAGGAGCTTGTCCTTCCGACCTCTAGGAAGACAAACCCACCGTGGGCGGTGGACCTGCCTCCACGATTCAACACGCCGCAGCCGCTGGCCCCGCTGCCCCGTTGCCCCGTTGCCCGACTCGTCCTCCCGCCGTCCTGCCTGCGTACACAGCCCCACGTGACTCTCGCTCACCGCCGATCCCGACACACCTCCCCAGCAGAGCGCACGCGCTGCCGTTAAATGCGCGCCGCCAAAGGTGAGCGAAAGACGAATAAGCATCGAAGTCTACTCAAAGATCAAAATGATGACCGATGG
Organism: Schistocerca cancellata; assembly: GCF_023864275.1. NCBI lineage: Eukaryota > Metazoa > Arthropoda > Insecta > Orthoptera > Acrididae > Schistocerca > Schistocerca cancellata. The sequence goes on along the minus strand of NC_064637.1, from coordinate 37,605,807 downwards.
AATCTGGCGCCAGAAACGCAGCAGCTCAACGTGTTCCTTTGCTGTTCTTCAAACAGGAAGGCGATGTGTTGTTCCAACAAGATAATGCTCACCCACACACTGCCCGTGAAAACGTGCTCTGCGAGATGTACAACAACATCTCTGACCAAGACTATCTGTGGACCTGTGGCCAATCGAGCACGTGTCGGACAAGATGGGACGAGAAGTCACTCGTGCGACTCGTCAACCGACAATTCTTACAGAAATAGGTCAACAGGTCGGTCAGGCGTGGCATAAAGTATTGCAGGACAGTATTCGCCATCAGTACGATCAATTAAGTGCCAGTGCCGGTGCTGCCGTCCGTGGAGGCTATGGCACATACTAATAAGAGTCTTTCAGCATGGCTCGCCGGCCGGTGTGGGCGTAGGCGCTTCAGTTTGGAACCGCGTGACCGCTACGGTCGCAGGTTCGAGTCCTGCCTCGGGCATAGATGTGTGTGATGTCCTTAGGTTAGATAGGTTTAAGTAGTTCTAAGTTGTAGGCGACTGATGACCACATATGTTAAGTCCCATAGTGCTGAGAACCATTTGAACCATTTGACCCATTCAGGATGGCTCGATACGTGGTATGGATCTCTGTATAAGTAATAATTTCATGTACTCCATTTCACTGTTGCAACAATAATTCGCCAGAGGAGTGGGAACTTCTAAAAGAGTGTACTAGTTTTTTCTTTTTGTGGCATTGTAAGTAAAATGCCTGGGCTAGCAGGACTGAGCAGATTAGGTTCTGGAAAGGGGCCAAAATATGTTTCCGTCAGTTGCACTCAACATACAAACACTATTTATCAAGACATAATATTACAACAAGGATGCAAAACACTCAAAACTTTAATCGATCTCCTTCGATTAACCTTAGATCGGCTGTAGGCCACACTCAAAATCCAAGACACAAGGCCTAAGCAAGAAATTGAAATACAAAGTTCATATGGAGGTTTCAACCAAAATATTTTCTAAATCTTCCATCTAAACAGGCTGAGGACCTTAGCAATTTAATTTTAATGAATCTTGGCTGGAGGTCGCATATTAAGCAATAAGAAGAGTTACAATCAAAAGGCAGAAGTCCTTATCTTAAAACATTTCATGCAAAATTCAGCTGAAGGCCCCATACAAAAGCATAACAATCTCATGCCTTAATGGCAACACAAGAACATTAATTTAACAGAGATTAAAAATCGCCTGCGCGCCGCACAGCAGCAAATAATTTAACGGCTCAAGTCCTAGAAAGAAGAGTTTCAATTTTAAACGGTAGAAGGCCTTATCTTAAAATATCTCACGCAAAATTCGGCTGAAGGCCATATAAAAGGATAACGATCTGCTGCCTTAAGGGCAAGACAAGAACATTAATTTAAGAGATATTGATGCTCGGCTGAAGGCCGCACATCAACCAAATAACTAAAACCCAAACGGGGAAATTACTATGTAACACACAAGGAACGGCACTCATAAGTTACCAAGGGTCGTCCCGGCATTGTAACACTAACGCGCGTTTAGGTGAGACAGGCAGCCTGTCCAACGACTTCTTCATCTGAAGGCAACCCAACCGACAGACAGCCGACCGACCAATCAACGATATCAGTACAGCTCCACGTAACGAGCAAAATGACAACAAGACTTCAATACAACGACACACAGAATATTGGCGTCCACAGCGACCAACACTACCTCAGCCGTCGAACTACACGCCATGCTGGACAGCAACAACATGACGATGAAAATACACTGCCGAAATTATGTCAATGACCAGGGCAGGTAACCGAAACGCCAACGGCCACAAGGCAGAAGACACCAAGACTTCATTAACATGGAATAAATTAAGTTAAACTGCCGGCCGGAGTGGCCGTGCGGTTCTAGGCGCTACTGTCTGGAGCCGAGCGACCGCTACGGTCGCAGGTTCGAATCCCGCCTCGAGCATGGATGTGTGTGATGTGCTTAGGTTGGTTAGGTTTAAGTAGTTCTAAGTTCTAGGGGACTGATGACCTCAGATGTTAAGTACCATAGTGCTCAGAGCCATTTGAACCATTTTTTTTTTTTTTTTTTTTTATGTAAGCAGGACATCCCAGGTTCGAGTCCTCGTCGGAGCACACAATTTCATCTGTCCCCGTTGATATATATCAACGCCCGTAAGCAGCTGAAGGTATTAATATACAATTCTAATATCGTTAGTGTGTGTCGCGAGTGGTTGGCGAGCAGTGGCAGTCGGCGCCTCACCGGCGCTCCGCCCCCGACTTCACTGCTGCTGCGCCCCGACTGCACTGCTGTTCCGTCCCCAGCTGACTGCCAGACACACGGCGACCCGGAAACACTATCGGTCGCTCCGGAGATGGTACGGCAGTGCAGTTATCGATACGCGCTGCTGCTGCCGCTCACGGGCAATTATGGCAGCAAGTTAGTGACGCCAGTAAATGGAATATGAAAACGAGGTGGCAGTACCTTAATAGAAGACGACGAACAATAAATGGCATGAACACGAGCCGTCCACGGCCCAGTAATTTTGCGCTTCTAAGTATTACCAGATTCAGAAGGATGTAGATTGCAGTAAGTACTGGGAGATGAAGAAGCTTCCACAGGATAGAGTAGCATGGAGAGCTGCATCAAACCAGTCTCAGGACTGAAGACCACAACAACAACAAAGTATTACCACACAATAGTGTAATGTCGGACACCGGCAATGGCGCAACCTTTAGTGCCGATCGCAGTCGGTATGTATGCGGCGATGCCCCAGCTGCCTCAGCGTGCAGAAGGGACAGTAGCAGAGGGGTGCGGGGGTCGCCACCTGCTGTTCCGGGACAGAATTAGCCTCGGCAGCCGCCACCTGCCCCTGCCTCAACAGGGCACGCCGCCGCAGCACAATGCGCTGGCCCAAACGGCTGTGGTTGGCGGAAAACACCGGGCCAGCACGCTGCTCCCATCCCCTCCGCAGTCCTCATAAACTTTATAAATACCACACACGTTCGGCTTCCATCAGTAATAGTACCGCAGACGCTACAACATTCGGATCACATCACGTTGTCTCCCTCCTTCAAATGTCCACTGCCTGCCCAAAAATGTGAGGCACCTGGAGAGAGAAGACGAAAAGAAATAAAACTTGAAGTTAAAATCTCCGCGGTTATTAGGCTGCGCCATGTTTCTTCTAAAATGATCGACGCTTCGACCCCTTTGCTGGGATCTTCCTCAGGATCTTCTGGTGTCAAAAATGGTTCCAAGCACTATGGCACTTTGTGGTGTCACCGCCAGACACTACACTTGCTAGTTGGTAGCCTTTAAATCGACCGCGGTCCGTTAGTATACGTCGGACCCGCGTGTCGCCACTATCAGTGATTGCAGACCGAGCGCCGCCACACGGCAGGTCTAGAGAGACTTCATAGCATTCGTCCCAATTGTACAACCGACTTCGCTTGCGATGGTTGACTGACAAAATACGCTCTCATTTGCCGAGACGATAGTTAGCCTAGCCTTCAGCTACGTCATTTGCTACGACCTAGCAAGGCGCCATTACCAGTTACTATTGATGGTGTAAAACATGTACCGTCAAGAGCGATGTTCACCAATTATGGATTAAAGTTAAGTATTCCAGCAGCTACGTACGTTCTTTGCTACTATAAATTCTTTGTCCTGTTCCAGACCTCACGCCAGCCTGCGTGAGCTTAAACGCGTGCCTTTCGGCTTCCTCATAGTGGGTTGGCTGTCTTGCGAATCCACAACAACTTAACATAGGAGGTCATCTGCCCCCTAGAACTCAGAACTAGTTAAACCTAACGAACCTCAGGACATCACACACATCCATGCCCGAGGCAGGATTCGAACCTGCGACCGTAGCAGTCGCGCGGTTCCGGACTGCAGCGCCTAGAACCGCGTGGCCACTTTGGTCGGCAGTCTTGAAAGAGTGCGGATGTGTTTGTTGGGCGCCGCGCGGGATTAGCCGAGTGGTCTACGGCGCTGCAGTCACGGACTGTGCGGCTGGTCCCGGCGGAGGTTCGAGTCCTCCCTCGGGCATGGGTGTGTGGGTTTGTCCTCAAGATAATTTAGGTTAAGTAGTGAGTAAGCTTATGGACTGATGACCTCAGCAGTTAAGTCCCATAGGATTTCACACACATTTGAACATTTTTGTTTGTGGGGCGCTCCCGCAGAAGCGGTAAGCAGTTATGTTCGCGCCAATGTAGGCGCACCTAGTTTATTAACCAGCGAGTACTAAGAGCGTGGTTGGTGTGGACAGGCGGAGTAAGCTGCAATTCTACTGGCTGCCCCATAATTATCCGTGTGTCTGTCGACGACTGGTGGTTCTCAACCAGCTGCAACAACAGTATCAGCCCAGCATTGTCGAATGCTAACTCACAGACTATAACTAATATTGCACAGCCATTACGCAGTGGCATTTCTTTAACGAACTTTAATGACTCCCCCTGTCGGAGGTACGAGTCCTCCATCGGGCATAGGTGTGTGTGTGAGTGTGTGTGTGTGTGTGTGTGTGTGTGTGTGTGTGTGTGTGTGTGTTGTCTCTAACGTAGGTTAGTTTACGTTAGATTAAGTAGTGTGTATGCTTAGGGATCGATGACCTCAGCACTTTGCCGGCCGTGGTGGCCGTGCGGTTCTAGGCGCTCCAGTCCGGAGCCGCGCTGCTGCTACGGTCGCAGGTTCGAATCCTGCCTCGGGCATGGGTGTGTGTGATGTCCTTAGGTTAGTTAGGTTTAATTAGTTCTAAGTTCTAGGGGACTGATGATCACAGCAGTTGAGTCCCACAGTGCTCAGAGCCATTTGAACCATTTGAACCTCACCACTTTGGTCCCATAGGACCTTACCACAAATTTCCAAAATTTACTTTAATGACTAACTTTCTTGAGTAATAACCTACAATACTTAAGACATGTACGGCATCCGTGTTGGTATTGCACTCAAGACATTGTTACCAAGCAGGGTCCCTTTTCTATCTATGCAATCACCGTCGTAAAAATATGAAAACTGATTAATATTCACGGCCAGTTCTGCGTTTTGCTAATGACCAGTTTCAGTGAAAAATTTGCTGCCGCAGTAACTGTTCATTCTTGTATTGCATAACAGATGCTCAACTAATTTTTAATTTTGAGTATTAATTTCACTCACTAAAATTGACGTAAAAATTTCATTTCAGTCTTTCAATAATTAAATGTAAATTAGTTTTCTTTTTCCAAATTTTGCATTACATTATGGTGAGGTTACTGAAAGTCATTTCTCATGTAACAAAGGTTCAGTTACAATCAGTTATCTATTTAACCAGGAACCTCATTTAACTTTGCTTTCAACATTTAGTATTTCAGAATAAGTAACTGCAATCTCAGTGCTTTCTGCTTCATGGATTTTCTCGTGAACTGTTGTCTTGAGGTAAAGAGTGACAACCTTCTGTTGCCACGCCAGTGATTATTTGCTTAATTTTCTTTGGCACTACATTTATCAGGAGTTTGGATATTCATTGCTCTAGTGGGCTGGCGACCGTTCCATTATCCCCCCTTTTGTATTGCTAATCTGTATTTACTGTATACACATCAAAAATAATTTCGCATCACCTCGGTTCCGAGAGTTCCGAAACCTGTACAGAAAATTCGAATAGATATCAACATAAACATCATTTCCGCCATTTTTATTTCTCATAAAAATGACACACTGGATGTTGTCCCAACATACAGCGAGACCTTCAGAGGTGGTGGTCCGGACTGCTGTACACACCGGTACCTCTAATACCCAGTAGCATGTCTCTTGAATTGGTGGATACCTGTATTCGTCATGGCGTACTATCCACACGCTCATCAAGGCACTGTTGGCCCAGATTGTCCCACTCCTCAACGCCGATTCGACGTAGATCCCTCAGAGTGGTTGGTGGGTCACGTCGTCCTTAAACAGCCCTTTTCAATCTATCCCAGGCATGTTAGATAGGATTCATATCTGGAGAACATGCTGGCCATAGTCGAGCGATGTCGTTATCCTGAAGGAAGTCATTCACAAGATGTAAACGATGAGGGCGCGAATTGTCGTGCGTTCCTCGCCAGTATGCTGCCGATATTGTTGTACCGTCGGTGAGAGGATGGCATTGACGTTCCGTACAATCGTTACGGCGCCTTTCATGACCACAAGCAGCGTACGTCGGCCCCACATGATGCCACCCCAAACAGCAGGGAACCTCCACCTTGCTGCATTCGCTGGACAGTGTGTCTAAGGCGTTCAGCCTGACCGGGTTGCCTCCAAACACGTCTCCGGCGATTGTCTGGTTGAAAGCATACGCGACACTCATCGGTGAAAAGAACGTGATGGCAACGCTGAGCGGTCCATGCAGCATGTTGTTGGCCGCATCTGTACCGCGCTGAATGGTGTCGTGGTTGCAAAGATGGGCCTCGCCATGGACGTCGGGAGAGAAGTTACGCATCGCGCAGCCTATTGCGCGCAGTTTGAGTCGTAACACGACGTCCTGTGGCTGCACGAAAAGCATTATTCAACACGATGACGTTGCTATCAGGGTTCCTCCGAGCCATAATCCTTATGTAGCGGTCATCCACTGCATTAGTAGCCCTTGGGCGGTCTGAGCGAGGCATGTCAATAACAGTTCCTGTCTCCCTGTATCTCCTCCATGTCCGAACAACATCGCTCTGGTTCACTCCGAGACGCCTGGACACTTCCCTTGTTGCGAGCCCTTCCTGGCACAAAGTAACAATGCGGACGCGATCGAATTGCGGTACTGACCGTCTAGGCGTGGCTGAACTACAGACAACACGAGCCGTGTACCTCCTTCCTGGTGGAGTGACTGGAACTGATCGGCTGTCGCACCCCCTCCGTCTAATAGCCACTGCTCACGCACGGTTGTTCACATCTTTGAGCGGGTTTAGTAATCTCTGAACAGTCACAGGGACTGTGCCTGTCATACAATTTACACATTCAACTCTATCTTCAGGAGTTCTGGGAACCGGAGTGATGTAAAACTTTCTTTTTATGTGTGTAGCTGCTGCATCAGTTCCAATGGTGAACCAACACGCTATTAAGCACGCTGTCATAATATTTTGCCCCATCATTGAAACTGCAGTCTGGTTTTGGCACATATCGTAGATAATCTTTGATTCCCTCTGTTTTATCTCTGTTTATTTCTGAATTTCAAAGAGTGTGAAAGGTCTCTGTTGGATTCCTTTCATGTTAATTTCTTAAATCTGTTGTCATTTACGGCATAAATTCCTCTTCTAAATTTACTGTGGTGTTTCTGACTATCTGGGAGGAGACTGAGCAGTGAAACGTGTTACTTTTACACATAAACAAGAACGATCTGTCACACTCCTACACTTTAAAACACAGTTTATAAGTAATTCATGTCACACAGTCTCATACGGAACCTACATCCGCTTTCTTTTATATACTGTATATGATAAGATACAGTCATCCCCCTTCCCTTCTGTGTGAGAGGATGACTGAGCAAATGTATTTCTAGTTGCATGCTTGTGGGTAGCAGACAAGCCTGTCTGCTAGAGAACAGTAGGACCAACGTCGGAACAGGTAGCTACGCTTTCTAAAAGCAAAGAGGTTTCTATCCTTAGTATGGTCCTGTCCGTCCCATGTCATGTTGGTATAGGAAGCTCCCCCTCTGGCCACTTCCGTTTGTATTTGTGAGCCACCCTCAGGAAGGGACCAGGTCAGTCTGTGCGTGGCGAGTGTCTGAAGTGGTAAGATCTCCGGCTAAGCGCGTGTCTGCTAAGTCCGTAGGACAATGGATTTCTTAAGTTCAGCCTAACTGAAAATTTAATCAACTTTATTTCAGGTTTAGCTCTAAAATATCTAATGTTATCTTCAATTGCAACGCAGTGTAATTCGAGTGTGAAGTTCAGAATATATTCCGGTAGTTGCTTTGTAACTACTTTATGAGTAAAGTAACTCTAACTAGCATCATCAATCTTAAATGCGAATGTGCGTGAGATTATAACGTCTCGTCTTGACAATATTTTTCAATATAGCAACTTTTCTTTATGTTCAACCCACGTGGGGTGTACTTTGTGAGACCAGTACCACGTCCTTATACAATTGTTTAACCCATCAGGTTAATAGTAAGACGATAGTAACCAGTTCGAGGTTTTCCTTTTGTAAATTGTTTTTCGATCTGATTTATTTTAAATATCAAAATTATTGTGGAGTTACACTCTTTGTGTAAACCAAGTTGACCACGTGAAGCATGTGGTGTAATCATCAAAGTAGCCCTCAGCTATTCTTTTCGGGAAGATTTCACAGAGAGTTAGTATGAATTTAGTATACCAGTGTGTGGTAATTTCATGACGGACAGCATTGTGCTACGAACGTAACTTCTTTGGGTGAAAATTGAATCGGTTGGTTGTGGTTAATTTCCTCTTGCATATGTTTCAACGTTCTTCGTGTGTTATTTTATGAATGCAGTGTTGTATGCAGTCTCCCAATCTTGGCTCCATATTTGATGTGTTCCGTAAGATTACAAACTCACATTTTCACAGTCCTAAATAAGGCACCAGTTTAGTTATGAATCAAGTTTAATATGCTGAAATTTCAATGATCAATATAAAAATAAATTTCCAAATATAAACTGATTTATTTCTTTTTATTTAAATTCTCTTTTATATATATATATATATATATATATATATATATATATATATATATATATATCACCGGTTGTCGTACGACTATTACAAGATTATAATTAATGTTAGTCTGGTTGGGAATTTGGTAAGCTAAACTGGATACCTGGTGAAACAGTTGCTCAGTAATGCAAAGTTAACTTCCCCAGACAGCTCACAGCTTTTAACCCACTTTTATGGTCTTGAACATCAGCACCGTTTACACCTCAAATTAAAGCAACGAACGTTACAAGTGTGTTCCAGTGAACAGGGTCGAAAGCTTTCATTAAATGTGGAATTGCTGTAAATGCAGTTGACGGGTACATGATTCCAAACTCGTGCTTCTCCTTTTCTTCCTGCACACGTGGATAGAATGTAGGATATACACTTTGAATAAGGCCCACACTAGTCTTGTGCTGGCCGCCTAATACGACTCTGCAGCCGTAACCCACGTGTGCTGCAGTGTTCCGCTGTGGAGCAGTCACGTTGAGCGTATCGCTGTAAAACCTGTGTCCAGTCCGCTTACACACACATTCTCTCTCTATCTCTGTCTCTCTCTCTCTCTCTCTCTCTCTCTCTCTCTCTCTCTCTCTCTCTCTCTCCTGGTCACGTGCGCTCCGGGCTACTAATAGAGCAGTCAGTGCGTTCCACGTGGGGTTCTCACCACGGCACTCAGTGGATACTTCGATTTTTCTGTTCCAAAGCGCTTGTACTTGTATATCATTATCCTCGGATTCTTTTTCTTCCTTCAGTTTATTTTGTGGCAGCTTTGGTGCTGACTTCCTTCTGTGACGGTACTTGGAATACCTGAATATGTTTCATTGTTTAAATCGTCTGATCGCCTTGTGTGAGTCTTATCCAAAATCTCTGTGACCTGCTAGAGCCAGATATTGCGCTGAATTGTTCTAAATACGACTCAGTTTGGTAAGTCTTGTTGTTGGGAGTCCGTGGATACTCTCATAAAATTTCAATCTTCTTTTCTGTTTCCTGCCGCGAGATTCGATAGCTCTTTAGCTGTTTTCCGCGATTCTAGTCCGTATTCACCTTCAGTTTCTTTCAGCCAATCTGCTTTAGAATGCTTTGTTCTTTTAGGTTACCTTCCAAATCACCGTTTGTAAAAATGTTCAGATGTGTGTGAAATCTTATGGGACTTAACTGCTAAGGTCATCAGTCCCTAAGCTCACACACTACTTAACCTAAATTATCCTAAGGCCAAAGACACACACCCATGCCCGAGAGAGGACTCGAACCTCCGCCGGGACCAGCCGCACAGTCCATGACTGCAGCGCCTTAAACCGCTCGGCTAATCCCGCGCGGGTTCACCTTTTCTCCGAAGTGTAATCGTTTCTCTAGCGTGCAGGACTTCAAGCGTGATGACTATGTTATACAGCCTGATTCTTCGTTTTTATAAACATACATTTTTTGTTCAAGTTATGTAGGTTTCACTGTAAGCTCTTTTAAGTTCTTCCAGCCGAATTTTCTCCGCCATATTCTCTCGCCCTGTTTGTTCAAATTTCGTCTAATTACTTATGGAATACAACTTTCTACATTTGCCCGTATTTTGTGACAAATTTTTGAGTCCTATACATTTATATATAAAATTCAGAAAATTATATATAACTCAAAGATTTGTCTCTAAATATGAGCAATTATTGAAAGTTTCATACTAGACAAAATGTGAATAAACAGGCCGAGAGAATATCGCACAGAAAATTCAGATATGCCGGCCGCGGTGGCCGAGCGGTTCTAGGCGCTTCACTCCGGAAGCGCGCAACTGCTACGGTCGCAGGTTCGAATCCTTCCTCGGGCATGAATGTGTGTGCTGTCTTTAGGTTAGTTAGGTTTAAGTAGATCTAAGTCTAGGGGACTGATGATAACAGATGTTAAGTCGCACAGTGCTTAGAGCCATCTGAACAGAGGGGGCTGGTACCAGCAAATGATGCCAGGAACAATAGTATCGTGGTGCCATTTTTCAATGGGACAATGCCCATACACGCACGTAGTGTCTCTCTCTGTACCTGTCAAGTTGAGCCACACCCGTTGCTAGGAACATCCTCTGATCTGTCCCCGATAGATCATGTGTGGAGCCAGCTCTGACATCGTGCCAGTCCCAACGCCAGCATCCAGGATATCGATGGCCAGTTTCACCAGCATTGGGGGCCATCTTGCCAGCTTGCCTAACAACGGCATCGTGACAGCCTTCTCAACCGAATAAATTCATGCATCCAGTCCAGATACGGTGCAACGTCATACTGGCCAAGTTCTTTGTAAATCTGACTCGATTTTCCGTGGGGCATTAAAGATAATGTAATACCTTGACCATCCACAAAGGAAATCCACCCAGTAATTTGGTAGCACTTCGACACAATCACACACAAAAAAAAAGAAAAAGACAGGTAGTACTCAGTTCAGTCTGCGATCATCGACTCACTAAGACAACAGCATCGTTTTCTAGCACGCCAGCTGTGTAAGCAATATATTAGGCTGAACTTAACGAGACAGTTATTGTTAAATACTTCTAGTACGGCAGTTGTGCGATAAATGTCTTAGGCAAAACTCTACGTGAAAGTCATTGCTAAATGTAATCTGAGAGTGAAATTTTGTCTGTACCTGTGGAAACCGACTGTACGAAGTTAATTCTTCTTATCTCTGTTATAATAAAATCAACTAATATTATTATGTTTTACAGTATCCACTCGGTCTCCTCCGAGAACAACCCAGTTGTACCGGCTAGTGTATTTTGGACTGGCACAACACAGACAGGAGTCAGACACTGTTGCTGCTATCCTCCATCTTATTCAGTCTGTTGCTGAGCAAGTAAACAAACGAGAAACACGGTAGTATTTCTGCCAGAGAAGATAAACTGGCATGAAAGATCAGCCGAACGGACTTGAAAGTGCCTTTAGAGAAATTATAAGATGCGCATCAACAAAAGTACAATAAGTTAAGAGTAGTGAAGTATAAATAGATAATGCTAAGGGATTAAGATTAGAAAAATGGAACATAATAGACAAGGGTGGTATTTTTACAGCAAAATAATTGACGATGAGAGAAGCAGATAGGATAAAAACGCAGACTCTAAATAGAAAGAAAAGCATTTCTGAAACGAGAAATATTTCAAAATCGAAAACAAATTCAAGTGTTGCGAAGTCTTTTGTCAGAACATGTCTGGATGATAGTCATTCATGGAAATGAAATGTGGACAACTAGCACTACACACGAAAAGGGAATAGAATTTTTTTAGAATGTCGTGCTACGGAAGAATGGTGAACGAGAGATGGATTGATTCAATAACTAAATACGGAGTACTAAATAGAATCGAAGAGAAAACAGCTCTGTTGCGGAATTTGTCTAAAAGAAGATATCGCTTCATACGACACAGTCAAATGCATCAACGAATGGTTCATTTGTTACTGAAGTGAAGTGTGGGGAGTAAAAACACAGAAGGAAACTAAGGTTTCACCACAGCAAGCAGAGCCAAGTGGATTTTGATTTCAGTAGTTATGCATAGTTGAAGAGGCTTGCAAAGGATAGACTGGCATCCTGAGATAAGAGTAGCCTTTAGAATGAAGAACGCTGCAGCAAGACACAAAAAATATGTATTACAGTAGAGCATTAGGTACAGGGATCAATAAACATTCTGGATATTCCCATTAAAACACGCCTGACGCACTAGTTTCAGATGGACAGGAAGTCGACGTAGTGTGACAGCACTATTCACAGCTCACCACATCGCACTAACAATGCTGAATATAGACTCATCAGGAACGGCTCTTAGTCGGCACCATTACAATAACACCAGCTCCAGGAGGAAATAAAGACTGTTGGAGCAACAGAAAAAACCCAGTGGTTACACAGATACACTTTGCAACAAATTATTTACAATGAATCAATCCTACAACGAAATCGCATAAATTATGGGCAGTCACTTTACTACAATTGATATACGTCAGTATACTCACACTTGGCAAGATTCCTCAGAAAGTTGCCAAATTACTCAAGAAATCAAATAGTCCCATGGTTTTCCACACCTACGTGAAAATAAGTCGTCATTCAACACAAAATACAGCAACAGATACAGATAAAAAAAAGGCAAAAATACTGCTTACAAACTTTTTCTTGCTATATCGCTTAGACGACACAGGCAAACTAGAACCGCTTCCAGAAACATCTTGAGACATTAAGGCTAAATCACTTCAAAACATCATGCGTAAGCACAGACATAGTGATCATAGATTGAACATGTTGCGATGGAGATAAAACCCTAAGTAGCCTCCAAACCACAGTTGAGATAAAGAACGTTCCTTTTACTGTAACAGCTGGAAATTTATCAGCGCAAATCGAACTTGCAGGTAATCTTGCCAAGTGACAGAACTGAATTCTACAGCCACGACTTTTCCAGGAACTTTGGAGACTTCTGCTGAACATCTCACCAGCCCAGACAGAAAGCAAGATTACTCATTTGATATTTTAATGTATACAGGGTGAAAAGTATTTAAACCGCCAAACTCTGGGAGGTGGTAGGGGACAACAAAACAAATATTTTCCCCTAATGTCATTTTTTCCTATGAGGAATATTTATATCGGTAGAGGAAGATTTATCTGGCGACAAATTAATTTAACCAACAAACACTTGAGAGGTGGCATGAGCCCCCTCTCATATTTCTATCTTACGATTCTCCTCTCTAATTGCATGCGGTGGAAAGTTGCTATTCCTTCACACGCGGACTTCCCACGCAGCATCTCTCATCACCCGGGTGGTCCGGTGACAGGCGGGCTCTGCTGACTTTGAAAGGGTTAAGCCGACGGGTGTGAGAGAGTCGAGTGAATGCTTTGCAGACGCCGACATTGTCAAAAGACACACCCGGAGGGGTCTGAAGTAGCGGCTGGGCAAGAGGTTCCGTTACTTCGCAGAAACTTAGCGAAAACACTTTCTGGCAGGCTACCAGCGAGGCGTGGGTATGACTTGTGTACCCAGGCAGTTGTGGCGGGAAAATTCCCGCGCTTTCTGCAAAATAGTAACTGTGATTGGCTTGCTCAGGGCATAGCTCCGTGACGTAGCAAAATCGGCGCAGAAATTGGCGCCAAGAATCTCCATTGGTGGAATGGTAGTGCTCCGGCAATAGAGTGGAATTTTCCGCCGGTTTTCGAGTTGCTGATTGGAACGTTTAACCACGGCCACTGTCGTGGGGGCGGGAATGTTGTGTGTTCGGCCTGTACGGGTGCTCTTGTGGGTAGTCGGCTCTCGCTTTTCGGTCGAGGACGTCGAAGCAACGAGCCATCGCCTCCGGTACGCCAGATCGTGTTCTGGCAGTTAAGAAGACAGTTTGGTAAGGTATGTCCGCAGCACCGGCAGACAGGGATTTTCCTAGGTGATAATCAGAGCTCAGCAGAGCGCGCCTGTTCGTCTTTTTCTAACTTTGTTCTATCTTGGGTAGCAGCAATTAATGTTGGGTTGGCTATGTGTTTTCTCTAAGATTTGAGTTGCAAGGAATTGGCTGCACATACCACTTCGTCACAATTCTCACAATCTAGTTTAGGGACAACTTCACATTCACAGCGTTTGTTTGAGTATCCAATTTGAGCCAATTTGATGTATTGTAAATGTTTCATGTGTTTTTGTTTATTTTTTGTGTTTAATCTTAATAAATCATATTGTTATTTTGGACAGAACTTTCATTCTGTTAATCGGTAGAGCAACCCTATCATTCCTCACTATGTTAATGAAACCTTCGTTTATTTAACTTATTTATCAAATTAAATTATTGCAGGTGCCAAACTCTCTTCTACTCCACTGGCAGGGTTGATTAGAGTCAGTCAGCGTATTTTTTTAATCCTTGTGCAACAGCAAAAGTCGCAGTTAGAATAGGGGGGGGGGCTTAGAGCATCATTTACATATGTAGATTCTAGAAGAATTTAGTGTTAAATATACTGCTTGCCCCGGCACCTCGCACACTTTTCCAATTTTTTTTATGACCGAGAGACAACACATAAACACAACCAAATTTCAATTACAGTAGATTTTCAAAAATGGCTCCATTGACACGTAAACAAAGGTTACACCGTCGTATCATGTTCTGTCTGACACGGGCTAAAAAACCCCAGGAGTATCCTGAATTGTTCCTGCTGCTGCTACTATCCGGGCAACCAGATCCTTTTCTGATGCAACAGGAGTTGCGTAAATAGTAAACAAGGTTGAGCATATCTCCCCACATAAAAAAGTCCAGGGGGGACATATCTGGGGATCGAGCACGCCACGGCACAGGACCACCTCTGCCAATCCACCTTTCTGGGAACCGTCGGTCCAGGAATCGACGCACACGACGGCTGTGATGTGCCGGCGCCCGGTCATGCTGGAACCACATGCGTTGTCTTGTAGGCAGCGGGACGTCTTCCAGCAATTCTGGCAATGCTCTGGCGAGAAAAAAAAATGTAATAGTGCCTGCCATTTAATGGCCTAGGTAGCAGATACAGCCCAATTGAACAGTCCCCAACATCATCGACCCACACATTAACGAAGAACCGCACTTGATGAGCGCTAGTAAGTGTCGCATGTGGGTAATCCTCACTCCAAACATGCGAAATGTGCATGTTGAAGACTCCATCACGCCCGAACGTTGCTTCATCGGTAAACAACACAGAGGATGGAAATGTAGGATGCATTTCACACTGTTCCAGGTAACACTGCGAAAACTGTGTTCTAGGTGGACAATCAACTGGTTCCAGGTTGTGGACACGCTGTAAGTGAAATGGAGGTAACAATTGCTCTCGAAGGACTGTTATTACATTCGTCTGATTCGTCTCCATGTTACATGCAATTTTACAAGTGCTGATTGAAGGATCCCGCTCCACATGCTGCAAGACAGCTTCCTCAAATTGCAGCGCTCTTACCGTCCCTTTCCAGGTAATCTGCTAAATGACCCGGTATCACGCAGACGTTGGTACTCAGCAGCAAAGGTCGTATGATGCGGGACACGGCGATAGGGATACTGTTGTTGATAAACCCGCTGTGCAGCTCGTCCGTTGTGGTGTTGTACGTAGTACGCACTAACCATATCACTGTACTCACTCCAGGTCTATCGATCCATTAGTAAACAGAAACAATGCACTACTACACTGGTGGACAGCAGTTGTCTACAACTGAACATCATAATACGGCCTCTAACAACTGAAGAGCGTATATGGCCTCCACTGGTTTAAATAATCCTCATAGGGAAAAATGACATTAGGGAAAAGTATTTGTTTTGATGTCCCCTACAACCTCCCAGAGATTGTCGGTTTAAATACTTTTCACCCTGTATAGTTACTGCAATTAACAGTAAATTATACACCTAAACATGCATCAGTTTAGTATCTACGTAAGTTTATTCTTTTCACTGCAGAAAGATGGTTTATCGTGGCATACCCCTACACAAGATTTTATCCTTTGTTTGTTTAACTGTAATGTTTACATTGTTTGGTGACCTTCTTCAGCTAATTTAAAACTATATAACACTATACAATTTTCTAGCGATATGCCGAGTTGGTACAAATGTAAGAAATTCTTCTATCCATAAGAAAAACATTTATTTATCGTTATAGTCTTTATATGTGCCCATATTGGCTGTTTTGTTTATACCAGGTTCAAGAAAGCTCATGAAACTGTAAGAAAGAAAGCGGTCGGAATTTACACATACATCCGTTTGAAGTACCACAGCCACGGTCATTGCCAATCTATTGGACGATCATGAGCATCTACATCTACATCTACGTGATTACTCTGCTATTCACAATAAAGTGCCTGGCAGAGGGTTCAATGAACCACCTTCAAGCTGTCTCTCTACCGTTTCACTCTCGAACGGAATTTTTCTGTCCGAGCCCTGATTTCCCTTATTTTATCGTGATGATCATTTCTCCCTCTGTAGGTGGGTGCCAACAGAACGTTTTAACAATCGGAGGAGATAACTGGTGATTGAAATTTCATGAGAAGATCCCGTCGGAACGAAAAACGCCATTGTTTTTATGATTGCCACTCCAATTCACGTATCATGTGTGTGACACTATCTCTCCTATTTCGCGATAATACAAAACGAGCTGCCCTTCTTTGTACTCTTTCGATGTCATCCGTCACTCCCCCCTGATGCGGATCCCACGCCGCACAGCAATACTCCAGAATAGGGCGGACAAGCGTGGTGTAAGCAGTCTGTTTGGTAGACCTGTCGCACCTTCTAAGTGTTCTGCCAAAGAATCGCAGTCTTTGGTTTGCTCTACCCACAATATTATCTATGTGATCGTTCCAGTTTAGGTTATTTGTAATTGTAATCCCTAAGTATTTAGTTGAATTTACAGCCCTCAGATTTGTGTGACTTATCGCGTAATCGAAATTTAGCACATTTCTTTTAGTACTCATGTGAATAACTTCACACTTTTCTTTACTCAGGGTCAATTGCCACTTTTCACACCATAACATATCTTATCTAAATCATTTTGCAAGTCGTTTTGATCATCTGGTGACTTTACGAGACGGTAAATGACAGCATCATCTGCAAACAATGTAAGACGACTACTCAGATTGTCTCCTATGTCGTTAATATACACTCCTGGAAATGGAAAAAAGAACACATTGACACCGGTGTGTCAGACCCACCATACTTGCTCCGGACACTGCGAGAGGGCTGTACAAACAATGATCACACGCACGGCACAGCGGACACACCAGGAACCGCGGTGTTGGCCGTCGAATGGCGCTAGCTGCGCAGCATTTGTGCACCGCCGCCGTCAGTGTCAGCCAGTTTGCCGTGACATACGGAGCTCCATCGCAGTCTTTAACACTGGTAGCATGCCGCGACAGCGTGGACGTGAACCGTATGTGCAGTTGACGGACTTTGAGCGAGGGCGTATAGTGGGCATGCGGGAGGCCGGGTGGACGTACCGCCGAATTGCTCAACACGTGGGGCGTGAGGTTTCCACAGTACATCGATGTTGTCGCCAGTGGTCGGCGGAAGGTGCACGTGCCCGTCGACCTGGGACCGGACCGCAGCGACGCACGGATGCACGCCAAGACCGTAGGATCCTACGCAGTGCCGTAGGGGACCGCACCGCCACTTCCCAGCAAATTAGGGACACTGTTGCTCCTGGGGTATCGGCGAGGACCATTCGCAACCGTCTCCATGAAGCTGGGCTACGGTCCCGCACACTGTTAGGCCGTCTTCCGCTCACGCCCCAACATCGTGCAGCCCGCCTCCAGTGGTGTCGCGACAGGCGTGAATGGAGGGACGAATGGAGACGTGTCGTCTTCAGCGATGAGAGTCGCTTCTGCCTTAGTGCCAATGATGGTCGTATGCGTGTTTGGCACCGTGCAGGTGAGCGCCACAATCAGGACTGCACACGACCGAGGCACACAGGGCCAACACCCGGCATCATGGTGTGGGGAGCGATCTCCTACACTGGCTCTACACCACTGGTGATCGTCGAGGGGACACTGAATAGTGCACGGTACATCCAAACCGTCATCGAACCCATCGTTCTACCATTCCCAGACCGGCAATGGAACTTGCTGTTCCAACAGGACAATGCACGTCCGCATGTATCCCGTGCCACCCAACGTGCTCTAGAAGGTGTAAGTCAACTACCCTGGCCAGCAAGATCTCCGGATCTGTCCCCCATTGAGCATGTTTGGGACTGGATGAAGCGTCGTCTCACGCGGTCTGCACGTCCAGCACGAACGCTGGTCCAACTGAGGCGCCAGGTGGAAATGGCATGGCACGCCGTTCCACAGGACTACATCCAGCATCTCTACGATCGTCTCCATGGGAGAATAGCAGCCTGCATTGCTGCGAAAGGTGGATATACACTGTACTAGTGCCGACATTGTGCATGCTCTGTTGCCTGTGTCTATGTGCCTGTGGTTCTGTCAGTGTGATCATGTGATGTATCTGACCCCAGGAATGTGTCAATAAAGTTTCCCCTTCCTGGGACAATGAATTCACGGTGTTCTTATTTCAATTTCCAGGAGTGTAGATCAGGAACAATGGCGACCCTATAACAATTCCTTGGGGAAAGCCGGATATTACTTCTGTTTTACTCGATGACTTTCCGTCTATTACTACGAACTGTGACCTTCCTGACAGGAAATCACGAATCCAGTCGCACAACTGAGGCGATACTCCGTAGGCACGGAGTTTGGTTAGAAGACGCTTTTGAGGAACGGTGTCGAAAGCCTTCTGGAAATCTAAAAATATGGAATCAATTTGACATACCCTGTCGATAGCACTTATTACTTCATGAGTATAAAGAGCTAGTTGTGTTTCACAAGGATGATATTTTCTGAATCCATGCAGAATATATGTCAATAAATTGTTTTCATCGAGGTACTTAATAATGTTCGAATACAGTATATGTTCTAAAATCCTACAGCAAATCGACGTTAGTGATACAGGCCTGTAATTCAGCGGATTACTCCTACTTCCCTGTTGGGTGTTGGTGTGACTTGAGCAATTTTCTAGTCTTTAGGTACGGATCTCTCTGTGAGCGAGTGGTTGTATATATGTTCAAAATGGCTCTGAGCACTATGGGACTCAACTGCTGTGGTTGTATATATGTCTATGGAGCTATTTTATTAGCATACTCTGAGAGGAACCTGACTGGTATACAATCTGGACCGGAGGCCTTGCCTTTATTAAGTGATTTAAGCTGTTTTGTTAGAAATGGTTCAAATGGCTCTGAGCACTATGGGACTTAACTTCTGTGGTCATCAGTCCCGTAGAACTTAGAACTACTTAAACCTAACTAACCTAAGGACATCACACATACCGAGCGGGGTGGCGCAGTGGTTAGACACTGGTCTCGCATTCGGGAGGACGACGGTTCAATCCCGCGTCCGGCCATCCTGATTTAGGTTTTACACTGATTTCCCTAAATCACTCCAGGCAAATGCCGGGATGGTTCCTCTGAAAGGGCACGGCCGACTTCCTTCCCCGTCCTTCCCTAATCCGATGAGACCGATGACCACGCTGTCTGGTCTCCTTCCCCAAACCAACCAACCAACCAACCAACATCACACATATCCATGCCTGAGGCAGGATTCGAACCTGCGACCGTAGCGGTCGCGCGGTTCTAGACTGTAGCGCCTAGAACCGCTCGGCCAACCCGGCCAGCTGTTCTCTTACACCGAGCATATCTACTTCTATGTTTCTCATCTTGGCAGTTGTTCTTGATTGGAATTGAGGAATATTTACTTCGTCTTGTTTGGTGAAGGAGTATTAACATAAAAAACGCTACACATTTTTCCACAGCGTCAAAGTTTTGTAATTCTGTGCTGATGTGGCAAGAAGAGGGAAACACTTAAGTCGAGATACGGAGTGTTCACAGATTTATAAACAGATTTCACAGTGCTTTGTATTGGTCAGTGTCTGTGTTAGCGGTAATGCGGTCGTATGCAGTCCCATGCCATCACGATATGGTGAATTTTACTTTACCTTTCTTGGCTCTGTGCCCTTACTTTTCAGGCTTTACATAGGCATAAACGTACATTCAGCTTGAGGCTTGACATGTTATGACGTAATCAACTAAAATATTTATCTATTTTTTACTAAGAATTCTCTCATACGATTCGAGTGATTAATGTCCGGATGCGGCAGTGAACAAAAGAAATCTTGCAGATGAAATGTTGCACTGAAGGTGTAACTCTCTCTCTCTCTCTCTCTCTCTCTCTCTCTCTCTCTCTCTCTCTCTCTCTCTCCGGTGCTATCGCGGCCAGCCAGCCACTGCCTCGGACCGTACAGGTCTCTCCGGCGAGCCGCCAGCTATCGTAAAATCTATTTTCTATTTACTCCCGCGTCTTGGCCCACAGCAAGTGCGCGCACCTTTGCACACGGCAGAACGGCTCCGGTGTCACCGCTCTGGACCAAGAGGGAGAAAGCACGGTGGCGAGAGAGGGGGGGGGGGATTTATTTTAAGCGGGGATTGTGGGGGGGGGGGGGAAGATAGCGGTGATGGGACACTAAGTAGGCAGCTGCTTTCCACAAAACAGGCCAAATTAAAAAGAAACGAGGCGTTAAAGCAATAGTCTTGTTATTTAGGTTACACTCTTTGAGCTGTTTCGGCTTAGCCATCTTTAAGCTAGCTATAAAAAAAGAAGAATTAAATGGTTATGAAAATGTATAACGGGCAATCAAACAGTTTCCATTCGAAAATCCGTTTGCCAACCAGGAAAAACTGACATCAGAATTTAGGGACTGGAAGAAGGCCAAGATAATTGCAATCTATAGAAAGGGTAGAAAATCGGACGTACATAATTACCGGCCAATTTCACTGACATCGATTTGTTGTAGAATAATGGAACATATTTTGTGTTCAGACAAAATGATCTGAGAAACTCATTTACAGAAACCAGCTCGGTTTTAGGAAACAGCGCTCATGCGAGACACAGCTGGCCCTCTTTGTGCATGGTATACAACAGGCTCTAGATACTGGCTCCCAGGCTGATGCCATGTTTCTCGACTTTCGAAAGGCGTTCGACTCAGTTCCGCACTGTCGCTTGCTCCAAAAAGTCTATCCGATGACGTATGCGGTTGGATAGAAAGTTTTCTAACAGACAGGGAGCAGTATGTCGTCCTGAACGGGGTAACTTCAACAGAAACAAGCATAACTTCAGGTGTGCCCCAGGGCGGCGTAATAGGTCCGCTGTTTTTTACTATTTACATAGACGATTTGGTTGACAGTATTGACAGCGGCATTAGACTTTGCCGATGATGCTGTAGTCTACAGGAAAGTACTATCAGACGAAAGTTGTGAACAAATCAATGAGGATTTGTAGAAAATAAACGCGCGGTATAATGACTGGCAGTTATCTCTCAATATTAGTAAGTGTAACCTAGTGCGTATAGTAAGGTGAAAATCCCCATTAAAGTACGAGTACAAAATAAATCCCCAGTCTTTGGAAGCGGTAACATCCGTCAAGTATCTGGGTGTGACTATTCGAAATGATCTGAAATGGAATGTTTTGAATTTCTCAACCGCCAATGACATGTTGAACTGTTCCTCTGCCTGTCATCTTGTTTTCATACCTTCTACTGTTCCATTGTCCGACACCTTGTTATCACAGCTAATAGACAGTGGCAGAGACAACTCAAAGCACTGAACTTGACAATGGAGAAGATGCGGAAAAAAGAAACCGTAAGTGAAACATAACATAAATAGACACCAGCTCAAAGCACTGAACTTGACAATGGAGAAGATGAGGAAAAAAGAAACCGTTGGTGAAACATAATATAAATAGACACACACACACACACACACACACACACACACACACACACACACACACACACACACACACACATACACAAAACCTTTCACATAAATTATTAATCTCAGGCATAGCCCCAACAGTTTGGAAATCGCAATTTTTGCGTAAATGTTTTGCCTACATTAAGTGGTATATAATCGCAGGTGACAAACTGTAAAGGAAAACTGTACAGAAAAAGAGACACTATATAAACGTAATACAGCAGGAAAACCACACCATATGGTAAGAAGATATGAATACACAGTTTTATGTGCTCGTCAAAAACCTGTAATTACTATTTAGGAACTAATATTTGTATGTATTTAAACAGGAAAGTACATTCCTTATGTTTAACAGCCATAACAATAAAAAGCCACTGGTGATGCTGCAACTGCAGTGAAACATGTATTGGACAAAAAACAAAATCGTGTTTTGCTAAAGACGGATCCCTCTCGAAAACATGTCATAAACAAACTCAGACAAAAGAGCTTCAACAGTAAGATGAGTAAGTGAAAAAAATGATGAAATTTCAGATGTAAAAGAAATTTATTTTGTTATGTTTTTGAACTCCCATTGCTATGAGTGTGAATCCTGAATCCTTCCTGGTCATGCTGACAAAGTTGTATGA
Organism: Schistocerca cancellata; assembly: GCF_023864275.1. NCBI lineage: Eukaryota > Metazoa > Arthropoda > Insecta > Orthoptera > Acrididae > Schistocerca > Schistocerca cancellata. The sequence goes on along the minus strand of NC_064637.1, from coordinate 37,583,286 downwards.
ATTACTTTGTAAAAGTACAGGGCTATTACAAATGATTGAAGCGATTTAATAAATTCACTGTAGTTCCATTCATTGACATATGGTCACGACACACTACAGATACGTAGAAAAACTCATAAAGTTTTGTTCGCCTGAAGCCGCAGTGAGACAAAATGGCGACAGGAGCCGAGAAAGCGTATGTCGTGCTTGAAATGCACTCACATCAGTCAGTCATAACAGTGCAACGACACATCAGGACGAAGTTCAACAAAGATCCACCAACTGCTAGCTCCATTCGGCGATGGTATGCGCAGTTTAAAGCTTATGCATGCCTCTGTAAGGGGAAATCAACGGGTCGGCCTGCAGTGAGCGAAGAAACGGTTGAACGCGTGCGGGCAAGTTTCACGCGTAGCCCGCGGAAGTCGACGAATAAAGCAAGCAGGGAGGTAAACGTACCACAGCCGACGGTTTGGAAAATCTTACGGAAAAGGCTAAAGCAGAAGCTAAAAGCCCTGAAACCCGATGACAAAGTCAAACGCTTTGAATTTTCGGCGCGGTTGCAACAGCTCATGGAAGAGGATGCGTTCAGTGCGAAACTTGTTTTCAGTGATGAAGCAACATTTTTTTCTTAATGGTGAAGTGAACAGACACAATTTGCGAATCTGGGCGTTAGAGAATCTCACGCATTCGTGCAGCAAATTCGCAATTCACCAAAAGTTAACGTGTTTTGTGCAGTCTCACGGTTTAAAGTTTATGGCCCCTTTTTCTTCTGCGAAAAAAACGTTACAGGACACGTGTATCTGGACATGCTGGAAAATTGGCTCATGCCACAACTGGAGACCGACAGCGCCGACTTCATCTTTCAACAGGATGGTGCTGCACCGCACTTCCATCATGATGTTCGGCATTTCTTAAACAGGAGATTGGAAAACCGATGGATCTGTCGTGCTGGAGATCACGATCAGCAATTCATGTCACGGCCTCCACGCTCTCCCGACTTAACCCCATGCGATTTCTTTCTGTGGGGTTATGTGAAAGATTCAGTGTTTAAACCTCCTCTACCAAGAAACGTGCCAGAACTGCGAGCTCGCATCAACGATGCTTTCGAACTCATTGATGGGGACATGCTGCGCCGAGTGTGGGAGGAACTTGATTATCGGCTTGATGTCTGCCGAATCACTAAAGGGGCACATATCGAACATTTGTGAATGCCTAAAAAAACTTTTTGTGTTTTTGTATGTTTGTGCAAAGCATTGTGAAAATATCTCAAATAATAAAGTTATTGTAGAGCTGTGAAATCGCTTCAATCATTTGTAATAACCCTGTATAGACAGTGGAAATTAAAATGTCCTGTGGTGCCTCTCCTGCCCCACGTCGGCTCATTTCGCCGTGCAAAACCGTGCCGGGTCGCTAGCGTCGTATATCAGTGGCCAGCAGGCCAGTATTAGAAGCAATCTCAAAAGGTCCCGCAGATGATTCAGTTATCTACAGTCAAATACTCTCTGAAAAAAGCTGCACAAATATTACGAGATCGTTGTAAGATTTCGGATTACTGTTGATAAGATTGGTAACTTGTAGCATTACGGCGGCAGTGGGTCACTAGAGCAATGAGTCAGCTCATACAAATACTAATTACTTGCTGGAGCACAAAAAGGACCAGTGGTCACACGTTTTACTGAGATTCGCATTACGAAAACTAGTGGCTGCGTTGTAATCGAGCACTGACGTAGTTGCTACTTTCAAAAATGGGCCTGGTCACTATGGGACTTAACCTCTGAGGTCATCAGCCCCCTTGAGCTTAGCACTACTTAAACATAACTAACCTAAGGACATCACACACATCCATGCCCGAGGCAGAATTCGAACCTGCGACCGTTGCGGTTGCGCGGTTCCAGAGTGAAGCGCCTAGAACCGCACGGCCACACCGGGCGGCTGCTGCTTTCCATCTGGACCGTTAACAGCAGCCTTCACAGGGCGACACGACTTGAACCCTGCGTTCTTCCCCTTTGTTTTTTTACTACATGTCACTCCTATCCTCCTCTTTTTGCAACTGGGTGTTGGCGCGGCTGAGGTGGACTTCTGTCAAGTCATATACTGCCTTTTGAATATAGTGCATGGGGGCTTAATTAATAAAATGCAAATAATTTTAATTTTTAGTGGCTAACTGTCCGATTACGCAGTCTCGTAAACGGTTGGCCCTGACTAGTTTTAGTACGCAATCTGACTGCATGGAATAACAACAAAGAACGAAAGAAAATTTCTGTTAACACAATTAATTAATTAAGTCCCCAGCAACTATAAAACGTGCGAAACCAAAGCACAAGTGTAACTGTTCTGTGTGTGGAAGTGTGATTCAAAGTACACATGTGGCACGGTTCTTCTTCAATAAAACAAGAAATTTTAAGTACCATTTATATTGAAGTAATTAAAAAAAATAGAAATACTATAATAGCGCAAGAAAACCAGAATTACACTCTAATACAAGAACACAAGCCAGATGCTTTGTTGACTGAACCTGTAATGACGCATTATTTAAGACACTGAAATAATAAAAGAAAAGGGAATTTTTTTACCTTCATATATATTGACGAAAAGCACTCTGATCATTACAATATCTCCATTTTAACAACATCTGCTGTCTGGCCCATCAAAACTGCATAAAACATGGAACAAGCACTCTCCACCACGACTTCACAACAACTCTCCACTACCACCTCTCGACAAGCACTGTCTACCACCGCATCTGAGCTACTACTCTCCACCACGACATCTCGACAAGAACTCTTCACTACGACTTCTCAGCAAGCACTGCTCTCCTCTACTTCTCAATAATCACTGGCAGTGGAGGCGGCGGAACAATACTCTCTAGCGCGATCTCTGGCGCTGTGGCTCAGTGTAGCCATCTTTCAATAGTTGCGTCAGTAATAGTGTCCGAAGTGGCGGACGGGTTTTTCCACCGCACCCTCCTAAACAGAGCGGCTTGTTTACGCTGCTCGTTACGTCACGCGAGCAGTCAGTCACCCGGAGCGCCTCTGCCGCGTCGCGCAGTCCTCTGCCGTGTTGTTGGTTGTCGGTTGTTGCAGCACGGCCCTCTGTCTCTGTCGTGCTTCCGGGCGTCCTTGAACTATTCCGGTTGCTGCGAGGCGCCGGCAAATTAATTTTTATTTTTGAACCGTGCTGCCCCCGCCGCCTGCAGACACGGCAGCGCGCAGCGCGCCTAGTCGGCAGTTTAACGACGCCCCCCCGTGCCACAGGCTGAGGTGAGCCCCGCTGCTGCTGCTGCTGAGGTATTCCTGGAGTCGCCATCAGCTGCCGGCACCTCACCTCGCAACGCCACACCACGGGGCGGAGAACCACACACCTGCATCCTAACCCCTCCCCACTCTCTGTCTAACTCTCTCTCTCTCTCTCTCTCTCTCTCTCTCTCACACACACACACACACACGGTTTTTCCATGATGTAACACCTACAGCGCCTCTCGGTGTTGAAAAAACAAAAATAGCTCCCAAATTAGCTCCCACGTCCTTAAAATATCGATTCACAAAATGACCCAAGTCCCTCCACAAGTAGTAATTACGAAAAATAAATAAAAAAACAAATAGAGGGAAATATCTAGTATAGAAAGCAAAAGAAAGTGAAAATTTAATTATAAATTTTAGAAACATGGGAAGGGGGAAAACAGTAGAAAATATAAAAATATTCCAATACGTAAGAAAATCAATATTATAGTCATAGAACGTAGGTCTGGGACACCAAAGATTGTGTTTATTAAAGTGTAAATAGCCATACGTTGTAATTACGATACTCCAGTCTCTAGTCTGTTCTAGTTCGGAAGTTATTTAGGACGTACAGCTTTAGAGAACAACAATTCGGACTTTATTAAACGGGGATCAACAATAGATCGTGACGAGATTGTTTTTGAGGACTGTCAGTTCAAGACTTTAATTTGGACATTTATCACATTAGATAAACGGGAAGGTGAATAGTAATCTCTTTGGCTTTAATGTCAATTCGTGTGAATATTAAAACGCTTTACTGAATTGAGAATTTTAACCGGATTCGGACTTTGAATTGTGATAGTGGGAAACTTTAACCTCACGCGACTAGTGATCATAGTTAATGACAGTTTGCGGATATTAAATAGAAATAACTTATTTATCGAAAGTGAAAGGATATTATCCAACATCTCTGATGTTAACGGGAATCTTACTTAGACATGTAATTAAAGAACTTCTTTGAATGAGATCGTGTGAGTGAACCTATTCATTAATAATTCTTGTCAATAAACTGACGTTGTTAATTTGAAACATAATACAAGTCTTGTACATTAATTTAGATTAATAAACGTTAAGGTTACGTGATCTATGCCAACAACAAACTACCGATTCGTAACTAAACACTATCCACAATCTGTTAGTAGTGTAGAGCCATCAGGACCGGAAGAGATATCTATAAGATTCTACAAAGATTGTAAGAAAAAAGTTGCTCCCGTACTGCCAGCAGTTAATCGTAGACCGCTTGAGCAACGAAAGATAACTAGCGACTGAGAAAAAATAAACACGCACGTTACTCCCGTTTCCAAGAAGATTGTAGGAGAGATGTACATAATCGTAGACCTCGTACATCGTTGACTTCAATCTGTCGTAGAATTATGAAACATGTTTGATGCTCAAGAATTATTATGTTTTAGGAGAACGAAAATTTCCTCTATAAAAATCAGTTCAGGTGTACACGCCGACGTAGCAAGCTAAAAATGAAGAGACAGAAAAAGTGTGTGAGTGTATTGAAAGGGTAACGCAGTACGTGAAGAGAGATGGGAATCTGATAGTCAGAGGAGACTGGAATGTAGTTATAGGGGAAGGAGTACAGCACAATATGAGATTGGGACTAGGAATAAGAAAGGAGAAATAGTAATTGAGTTTTGTAATGAATTTCAGCTAGTAATAGCGAATACTCTGCTAAGAATCACAAGGCTGGGTTATAAGGGAAGATTTCAATTAGATTAAATCATGGTCAGACAGAGACTTTGCAATCAGATATTGGATTCTAAGGCGTACCCAGGAGCAGATATAGACTCAGATCACAATGTAGTAATGATGAAGAGCAGGCTGAAGTTTAAGGGATTAGTGAGGAAGAACCAACACGTAAACAAGTGAGATACGGAAGTACTAAGGAGTGAAGAGATACGCTTGAAGTTCTCTGAGGCTTTAGATACAGCAATAAGGACGTCTCAAAGAGGGTGAAGTTCTCTAAGGCTTTAGATACAGCAATAAGGACGACGTCTCGAAAAGGGTGGTCACTGAAGCTGGAAAATAAAATAAAGGTACAAAGAAGGTAGGCCGGCCGGTGTGGCCGTGCGGTTAAAGGCTCTTCAGTCTGGAACCGCGTGACCACTACGATCGCAGGTTCGAATCCTGCCTCGGGCATGGATGTGTGTGATGTCCTTAGGTTAGTTAGGTTTAAGTAGTTCTAAGTTCTAGGGGACTTATGACCACAGCAGTTGAGTCCCATAGGGCTCAGAGCCATTTGAACCATTTGAACCATTTACAAAGAAGGTTCAAAATGGCTCTGAGCACTATGGGACTCAACTGCTGTGGTCATAAGTCCCCTAGAACTTAGAACGACTTAAACCTAACTAACCTAAGGACAGAACACAACACCCAGCCATCACGAGGCAGAGAAAATCTCTGACCCAGCCGGGAATCGAACCCGGGAACCCGGGCGTGGGAAGCGAGAACGCTACCGCACGACCACGAGATGCGGGCGACAAAGAAGGTAACTGCGAAGAAACCGTGGTTAACAGAAGAAGTACTTCAGTTGATTGATGAAAGAACGAAGTACAAAAATGTTCAGGGAAATCCAGGAATACAGAAATACAAGTCGCTTAAAAATAAAATCAATAGGAAGTGCAGGGAAACTCTGACGAAGTGCCTGCATGAAAAATGTGAAAAAATCGTAAAAGAAATGATTGTCGGAAGGACTGTCCCAGCATATGGAAAGTCTAAATAATCCTTCCGTGTATGAGGGGAAATTTCGTCTGATGTGAGAGAAGAAGACAAAGGAGTCGATGTAGAAGAGATAGGGGATCTAGTATTTGAATCAGAATTGAAGAGAGCTTTGTGGGACTTAATATCAAATACGGCAGAAGGGATAGATAGCATTTCCACAGAATTTCTGAAATCATTGCCGGAAGTGGCAACAAAACGACTATTCACGTTGGTATGTAGACTATATGGGTATAGTGATATACCATCTGACTTTCGGAAAAATATCATTCACACAGAGCTGAGAGGTGTGAGAACTATCGTACCATCAGCTTAACAGTTCATGGTTCAAATGGCTCTAAGCACTGTCGAACTTAACTTCTAAGGTCATCAGTCCCATAGACTTAGAACTACTTAAACCTAACTAACCTAAGGACATCACACACATCCATGCCCGAGGCAGGATTCGAACGTGCGACCGTAGCGGCAGCGCGGTTCCGCACTCAAGCGCCTAGAACCACTCGGCCACAGTGGCCGGCTAACAGCTCATGCATCCAAGTTTCTGACAATAACAATATATATATAGGAATGGAAAAGAAAATTAAGAATATTTTAGATCAGTTTGGCTTTAGGTAATGTGAAGGCGGGAGGGAGGCAATTCTGACGCTGCGGTTGATAATGCAAGCAAGACTAAAAAAATCAAGACACACCTCTAAGATTTGTCTATCTTGAAAAAGAGTCCGCCAATGTAAAATGGTGCAAGACGTTCCAAATCATGAGAAAAAAACTGATAAGCTATAGGGGGAGACGGGTAATATACAGTATGCACAAGAGCCAAGAGGGAATGTGCAAGAGCCAAGAGAGAGTAATAAGAGTAGACAACCAAGAACGAAGTGTTGTTGTTGTCGTTGTGGTCTTCAGTCCTGAGACTGGTTTGATGCAGCTCTCCATGCTACTCTATCCTGTGCAAGCTTCTTCATCTCCCAGTACCTACTGCAACCTACGTCCTTCTGAATCTGCTTAGTGTATTCATCTCTTGGTCTCCCTCTACGATTTTTACCCTCCACGCTGCCCTCCAATGCTAAATTTGTGATCCCTCGATGCCTCAAAACATGTCCTACCAACCGATCCCTTCTTCTAGTCAAGTTGTGCCACAAACTTCTCTTCTCCCGAATCCTATTCAATACCGCCTCATTAGCTACGTGATCTACCCACCTCATCTTCAGCACTCTTCGGTAGCACCACATTTCAAAAGCTTCTATTCTCTTCTTGTCCAAACTATTTATCGTCCATGTTTCACTTCCATACATGGCTACACTCCATACAAATACTTTCAGAAACGACTTCCTGACACTTAAATCTATACTCGATGTTAACAAATTTCTCTTCTTGAGAAACGCTTACCTTGCCATTGCCAGTCTACAGTTTATATCCTCTCTACTTCGACCATCGTCAGTTATTTTACTCCCTAAATAGCAAAACTCGTTTACTACTTTAAGTGTCTCATTTCCTAATCTAATTCCCTCAGCCTCACCCGACTTAACTTCACTACATTCCATTATCCTCGTTTTGCTTTTGTTGATGTTCATCTTATATCCTCCTTTCAAGACACTGTCCATTCGGTTCAACTGCTCTTCCAAGTCCTTTGCTGTCTCTGACAGAATTACAATGTCATCGGCGAACCTCAAACTTTTTATTTCTTCTCCATGAATTTTAATACCTACTCCGAATTTTTCTTTTGTTTCCTTTACTGCTTGCTCAATATACAGATTGAATAACATTGGGGAGAGGCTAAAACCCTGTCTCACTCCTTTCCCAACCACTGCTTCCCTTTCATGCCCCTCGACTCTTATAACTGCCATCTGGTTTCTGTACAAATTGTAAATAGCCTTTCGCTCTCTGTATTTTACCCCTGCCACCTTCAGAATTTGAAAAAGATTATTCCAGTTAACATTGTCAAAAGCTTTCTCTAAGTCTACAAATGCTAGAAACGTAGGTTTGCCTTTTCTTAATCTTTCTTCTAAGATAAGTCGTAAGGTTAGTATAGCCTCACGTGTTCCAACATTTCTACGGAATCCAAACTGATCTTCCCCGAGGTCCGCTTGTACCAGTTTTTCCATCCGTCTGTAAAGAATTCGCGTTAGTATTTTGCAGCTGTGACTTATTAAAAAAGGGTGTAAGAAAGGGGTGCAGTCTTTCGACCCTACTGTTCAATCTGTACATCGAAGAACCGATGATAGAAATAAAAGAATGGTTGAGGAGTGGAGTTAACATTCAAGGTGAAAGGATGTAAGTGATACTATTCGCCAATGACATTGTTATACTGAGTGAAAGTGAAGAAGAATTACATTATCTGCCTAAATGGAATAAACAATCCAAGGAGTACAAAATATGGATTGATAGAGTAAATCGAAGAAAGACAAAGGTAATGAGAAGCAGCAGAAATGAGAACAGCGAGAAACTGGACGTTAGTTACGGAAGTCAGCTACCTATGCAGCAAAATAACCAATGACGGACGGAGCAAGGAGGACACGAAAAGCAGCCAGCACTGCCAAAAAGGGCATTCCAGAAGTCAAACATAGGATTTAATTTGAGGAAGGGATTTCTGAGAAAGTACGTTTAGAGCAATGCATTATACGGTAATGGCGGCGGTGGGAAACAAGATCGGAAGAAAATAGAAACATTTGCGATATCGTGCTACAGACGAATATGGAAAAGTATGATGACTGATACAGTAAGGAATGAGGACGTTCTGAGCAGAACGGAGAGGATCCCGTAGACAGACATCACGCGAAGTTCAGCTCGCTTTGTTCCTCCATGATCAATAACGCTGTAGATTTCAGGAAGGCATTTCACAAAAAAAATGGCTCTGAGCACTATGGGAATTAACATCTGTGGTCATCAGTCCCCTAGAACTTGGAACTACTTAAACCTAACTAACCTAAGGACATCACACAACACCCAGTCATCACGAGGCAGAGAAAATCCCTGACCCCGCCGGGAATCGAGCCCGGGAACAGGCATTTCACAGTCCCGCACTGCCGTTTAATGAAAAAAGGTGAGATTGCCGAGTATCAGACCAGATTTACGACTGGATTCAAGACTGACTTGCAGATAAAATTCAACACGTCGCTCTTAATCGAACAAACTTGACGGATGTAAAGGTAATTGCCGGAGTACCCCATGGATGTTTTCTATGATTTAGCTTAAAGCGCTGAAAGCTAGTTAAGGCCGTTCGCATTGCGCTTGTCTACAACAAAGCACCAACGCCAGAGCACAGTATAAAATTGCAGAATGACTCCATAGGATTCATTAATGGTGCAGGCTCTGGTAGTTGACCCTGAACTGTAATTTGTTACATATGTAACATAATGCACATACATAGGAAAAGAAATCCACTACTTTACAACTACACAACTGACAAGTCATTACTCGAAACGGTACCACTTTAAATTATCTAGGAGTAATTATCGATAGCAACCTTAAGTGGAATGACCACCTAAAGCAAACAGCAGTAAAAGCAGATGCCACGCAGATTCATAGGCAGAATCTTACTTAAATTTAACTCATCCACGATTGTTGACCGATCCTTGAGTCCTGTCTGTAAGTCTGGGATCCTTGACAGATAGGACAGATAGAAGAAATAGGGAAAATCCAAAGGAGAGCTGCGCGTTTCGTCACGGGATCGTTTAATCGGCGTGAGAGCGTTACAGAGATGCTCAACAAACACCACTGACAGACGTTGCAAGAGAACTACTGTGCTTCATGGAGAGGTTTGATACTGAAATTTCGAGAGAGCACTTCATCTCACATACATCTCGCCAGAAAATTCGAAAAAATTGGAGCTAAAACAGAAGCTTATCGACAATCATTCTTCCCATGCACCATTCGCGAGTGGAATGGGGAAGGCGGTATCAGTTAGTGCTATCCGCCACACACCGTCATGTGGTTTGTGGTCTATGATGTAGATGTAGACCTGAAAGACTGCTTACTGGAAGGGTCGCCGGTTATTTTAGCGGGAATCAAACCAACAGTACTATGGTTGGAAAGTACACTCCTGGAAATGGAAAAAAGAACACATTGACACCGGTGTGTCAGACCCACCATACTTGCTCCGGACACTGCGAGAGGGCTGTACAAGCAATGATCACACGCACGGCACAGCGGACACACCAGGAACCGCGGTGTTGGCCGTCGAATGGCGCTAGCTGCGCAGCATTTGTGCACCGCCGCCGTCAGTGTCAGCCAGTTTGCCGTGGCATACGGAGCTCCATCGCAGTCTTTAACACTGGTGGCATGCCGCGACAGCGTGGACGTGAACCGTATGTGCAGTTGACGGACTTTGAGCGAGGGCGTATAGTGGGCGTGCGGGAGGCCGGGTGGACGTACCGCCGAATTGCTCAACACGTGGGGCGTGAGTTCTCCACAGTACATCGATGTTGTCGACAGTGGTCGGCGGAAGGTGCACGTGCCCGTCGACCTGGGACCGGACCGCAGCGACGCACGGATGCACGCCACGACCGTAGGATCCTACGCAGTGCCGTAGGGGACCGCACCGCCACTTCCCAGCAAATTACGGACACTGTTGCTCCTGGGGTATCGGCGAGGACCATTCGCAACCGTCTCCATGAAGCTGGGCTACGGTCCCGCACACCGTTAGGTCGTCTTCCGCTCACGCCCCAACATCGTGCAGCCCGCCTCCAGTGGTGTCGCGACAGGCGTGAATGGAGGGACGAATGGAGACGTGTCGTCTTCAGCGATGAGTCGCTTCTGCCTTGGTGCCAATGATGGTCGTATGCGTGTTTGGCGCCGTGCAGGTGAGCGCCACAATCATGACTGCATACGACCGAGGCACACAGGGCCAACACCCGGCATCATGGTGTGGGGAGCGATCTCCTACACTGGCCGTACGCCACTGGTGATCGTCGAGGGGACACGGAATAGTGCACGGTACATCCAAACCGTCATCGAACCCATCGTTCTACCATTCCTAGACCGGCAAGGGAACTTGCTGTTCCAACAGGACAATGCACGTCCGCATGTATCCCGTGCCACCCAACGTGCTCTAGACGGTGTAAGTCAACTACCCTGGCCAGCAAGATCTCCGGATCTGTCCCCCATTGAGCATGTTTGGGACTGGATGAAGCGTCGTCTCACGCGGTCTGCACGTCCAGCACGAACGCTGGTCCGACTGAGGCGCCAGGTGGAAATGGCATGGCAAGCCGTTCCACAGGACTACATCCAGCATCTCTACGATCGTCTCCATGGGAGAATAGCAGCCTGCATTGCTGCGAAAGGTGGATATACACTGTACTAGTGCCGACATTGTGCATGCTCTGTTGCCTGTGTCTATGTGCCTGTGGTTCTGTCAGTGTGATCATGTGATGTATCTGACCCCAGGAATGTGTCAATAAAGTTTCCCCTTCCTGGGACAATGAATTCACGGTGTTCTTATTTCAATTTCCAGGAGTGTATATCTATAGTCGTACGCATGAATACGGCGCCAGCCTAATTAGGCAAAGTAATTCCAAGTAAATATACCAAAAATAAAGCAAACTAACTGCTGTATTAAATTTTGCTTTGAACATAAACGGACGCGAAAACAGCAGCAGATCCTACCACGTAATAGCAAAATATCGGTAAGACTGTACTGGCATCAATCGAGTTCACGCTAACGTACAACGTCTGCTTTAAAGGGTGAAGAATAATGCGCATTATAAGGTACAACTTAATAAGGGAGAAAGACAGTAATTTTTAACCAGTTATGAAACTGCCATTTCACCGTACATGAACAGTATTCGTTTTCGCAGGAAGCATGGAAGTGTTTGCATTTCACACAACAGGAGTGATGTAAGAGGACACCGAATCTATTATAATTTTATGAATGAAATACACACAACACTTGTGTAATATTCTACAATTACAGAACACGTGTGTGTTTCATTGATAAGGTACAAAATAGTCTACCAGGAACAAACGGGACAGTCAATCAGTGATATAATTTTACTTAGTTAATGTCTTTTTTTAATGAGCACAAATGTATCTAGAATATTTACTGAGCTTTATATACGCTTGTACTGTTGCCTCTTGAAACCACAGATTCAACAAGAAGGATGATCTAGAAAGTATTCTGTGTACTAGCTGAATTTTTGACTAACAATTGTAACAGTACTAATACACAGTAGTAATACACACATAAACAGAAATAAATACATAAACCACCACTATTACTAACCTCTAATGCAAGTAAGATAAGTTTAGGCTTTGGAGCTGTTATGGTCTGTACTTGGTTTTTGTAACCACCGATCTATATGCAACATTTAGCATTGCCCAGAGCTTTTAATAAGAACTGAAACTAATTGTTACAATGAAAACCTTTTCACACAATGATTACCTCGAAAGTTTGGAGAATTTCACACGAAAGATTAACTAGTTTCCTCGACGAAATTATTACTCCACGCAATTTGATAATTATTCTAAACACTAATGATTCTCTACTTCATTACCATCAGAAATACGCGGAATATTTCAGCACTAGGAAGAGCAACCTTTGCACGTAAGTGACTACGAATAAATCTGTTTTCTCGGAACATAATTGAAAATGAAACTTCATTATTTACAGTTTAGCAAATTAAAGGTCCACGCAAATAGGTACGATACTGAACTTTACTTGTCGTGAAGGTGGGGACAATGGTAATCTACTGCGGCAAGCGAATTAAGTCGTCAGAGGTGATCATGGCTCTTGATGTAAAATATTGCTTTGGAATTTCACGATTCAGAACAAACAATAAACGCCACCATCTAACAGCCAACATAAATCCGCTCCGGAGGTGCAATTAATCCACTCTTGCTACAGTTATTGCCCTATTAAGCACTCAGAATGTTGGCCTTTTGAATGTTGGCCACAGGGACTCTACGATAAAGACTTCTCCCACTAGTTCGCGTCAAAACACATTTACTCTCCCGCCCAAAAGCTTTCGTTACGGAGGGACTTCCTCTCAGATTTTACATTTCCTGAAATTCTGTAGTCTGTAAGCATGAACCAGTCATAAAAAAATAATTTAGTATATTTGTATTATGGAAGAATGTAACTATAAAAATACATATACAATGTAATTCTGGGTGAATAAATTTACGAAATAAAAACAATTATTTCCATGAATGCCAGTTCAAAGAACATACAGGGTGATTCAAAAAGAATTCCACAACATTAGGAATTTAAAACTCTGCAACGACAAAAGGCAGAGTTAAGCACTATCTGTCGGCGAATTAAGGGAGCTATAAAGTTTCATTTAGTTGTACATTTGTTCGCTTGAGGCGCTGTTGACTAGGCGTCAGCGTCAGTTGATGCTAAAATGGCGACCGCTCAACAGAAAGCTTTTTGTGTTATTGAGTACGGCAGAAGTGAATCGACGAGAATCCGCGGGAAACAACTCAGTATGAACGTGACTCGCCTAAGGTGAACGTTTTCTGTGCCATTTCAGCCAATAAAGTTTTTGGTCCCTTTTTCTTCGAAGGTGCTACTGTAACTGGACTACAGTATCTGGAGATGTTAGAGAATTGGCTGTTCCCTCAGCTCGAACAAGAAGCACAACAATTCATGATTCAGCAGGATGGAGCGCCACCACATTGGCACTTATCTGTCTGTAACTAGCTGAACGTCAACTACCCGAGGCGATGGATCGGCCGCCAGGCAGCCCGTGACAGAGCACTTCATCACTGGCCTCCAAGAAGCCCTGATCTTACCCCTGCGATTTTTTCTTATGGGGGTATGTTAAGGATATGGTGTTTCGGCCACCTCTCCCAGCCACCATTGATGATTTGAAACGAGAAATAACAGCAGCTATCCAAACTGTTACGCCTGATATGCTACAGAGAGTGTGGAACGAGTTGGAGTATCGGGTTGATATTGCTCGAGTGTCTGGAGGGGGCCATATTGAACATCTCTGAACTTGTTTCTGAGTGAAAAAAAACTTTTTAAAAACTCTTTGTAATGATGTATAACAGAAGGTTATATTATGTTTCTTTCATTAAATACACATTTTTAAAGTTGTGGTATTCTTTTTGAATCACCCTGTATATAACTCAGACACTACAATACCCATAGGAAACATAGAAGTATCATAAAAGTGCCTAAGCCGATAATAGACGTGTTACACGAAATGCATTCGTAGTTGCGAATATGCGTAGCCATCTGCTGTATGATGGAATGCCGACAATGAATAATACAGGCACTGCACTACCGTACATATCCACCTACACCAGGAAACGACTTTCAATTCAAATGTCTCCCCCGTGCGGGAATATCCATAATGGATGTACGAGTGCAGACCGTGGACACACGGCTGACGACGTGTGGAAGTCTGGTTCTTGCCGTGTCACGTGCTCAGACAGCCTAATGATACAAATGAAAGACTGTACGCAGTCTGACTCTTGTGACACAAATTTATGTCGAAAATGCCATCTAGTTGACACAACAATTCATAGATACACTTGCAGCGGTCACATGAATAGTAGGAAGTGGATCCGAGAGCAAATAGCTCTGATTACAAGGACATCCCCTGGAGTATATGGCTGTCATTGATACACAGGCCTGAAGCACGCTATTTCCCAGAGGCAAAAAATAACGCTTTGTACTGGTTGCTGGAAAATTTTGTTAATTACGTTATCAACAAATTAGGATCCGACAGCATCATAGAGTTCAAGGTACACATGCTGTGTGAACACCACAAAATTAGAAGGTATTCGAATCACAAGAAAACGTTCGGTGATACATTCAAAATTATATTTGAAAGAATGGGCATTGGTTAATATACAAAAGAAAACTGTGTTGACAGTGATGTATTGTAGTTACCTTAAGGATATTATTTAAAGTTTTACTGTAAATCTTTGGTGTGCGATTTTTCTGCTTCAGAAAGTAGTTTTTGAAATTTTATAAGCTAATGTACAGAACTTATGTGACAGTCAGATTTTGTGCCTAATAATGTCAAAATACAAACCATTGAATCTGCATTATTGGTTTATAGTAAAAATAGGAAAAAAAGTGGTAGGGCGATATATTGCATTAAGCAGTAAATCCGGGTGCGAGCACCAGTGCAGCACGAATTTTCACTGTCGTCATTCCATTATACAGCTGATGGTTGTCCACATTCGCAAATGTGAATATATTTTTGTATTTCATAACGGCTGCAGTCGCCACAATGTCTCTTCCTTCGGATATGTATGCAGTTTCCAAAGGAGCATTGCAATGTATTTCTGAATAACACAAGCACGGCAACACCGACCTTTTACCGACCTCTCAAATCAGACGATACAATTCCTGAAAGGTTCAAAGAAAATTTGAGTTTAATTTCAAACACGTACTCGACTCATATAATTATAGTTGGTGGTGACTTTACACTTGATATGTTGGCGAAAATACGTGTTTAACTCCAGAGGTACGTATAAAACATCATCCAAAATAGTGCTAAACCCAATTCTCTGAAAATTATTTTGAGCTGTTAGTTCATGAGCGCATGAAAATAGCAAACGGTTGTGAAAACACACTTGGTCGCTTAGCAACAAATGATCATGAAAAATATACTTATTCAAAAATGCAGAAAAATTCACTTGACGCCTTTCTGAGAGACAATCCTTCCAAATTAACGATGTAGGTGTATACCAGATTTGTCTTGAATTCAAACAAATAGTATTGACAGCAGGTCAGAGACGTATGCCAAACAAATTAACAAAAGACGGGCCTGATTCCCATGGTACACAAAACGCGACAGAACGCTGTTGCAGAAACAACGAAAAAAGCGCGCCAAAGTAATGCGAATGCAAAATCTCAAAGATCGTTTAGAGAAGCTCGAAATTTAGCGTGGCTTCAGTCTGAGATGCTTATTGTAGTTTCGACAGAGAAACTTTGTCTTGAAACCTGACAGAAAATTCAAAGAGATTCTGGTCGTACGTGAAGTATGTTAGCGGCAAGAAACCACCAATGCCTTCTCCGCGCGATGTTGTTGTTGTGGCCTTCAGTCCTGAGACTGGTTTGATGCAGCTCTCCATGCTACCCTATCCTGTGCAAGTTTCTTCATCTCCCAGTACCTACTGCAACCTACATCCTTCTGAATCTGCTTAGTGTATTCATCTCTTGGTCTCCCTCTACGATTTTTACCCTCCACGCTGCCCTCCAATGCTAAATTTGTGATCCCTTGATGCCTCAGAACATGTCCTACCAACCGATCCCTTCTTCTAGTCAAGTTGTCCCACAGGCTCCTCTTCTCCCCAATTCTATTCACTACCTCCTCATTAGTTATGTGATCTACCCATCTAATCTTCAGCATTCTTCTGTAGCACCACATTTCGAAAGCTTCTATTCTCTTCTTGTCCAAACTATTTATCGTCCATGTTTCACTTCGATACATGGCTACACCCCATACAAATACTTTCAGAGACGACTTCCTGACACTTAAATCTGTACTCGATGTTAACAAATTTCTCTTGTTCAGAAACGCTTTCGTTGCCATTGCCAGTCTACATTTTATATCCTCTCTACTTCGACCGTCATCTGTTATTTTGGTCCCCAAATAGCAAAACTCCTTTACTACTTTAAGTGTCTCATTTCCTAATCTAATTCCCTCAGCATCACCCGACTTAATTCGACTACATTCCATTATCCCCGTATTGCTTTTGTTGATGTTCATCTTATATCCTCCTTTCAAGACACTGTCCATTCCGTTCAACTGCTCTTCCGTCCTTTGCTGTCTCTGATAGAATTACAAAGTTTTTATTTCTTCTCCCTGGATTTTAATACCTACTCCGAATTTCACAATCAGCATTGATATAGAAAACATTGTTTTTGTGAAACACACCTAGGCCTTTACACATAGAAAGCGCTCAGAGCTACTGACGAAGGATTTCAAATTGATTCCGTATTTCTAAATTTCCAGAAGGTTTTTGACGCTGTACCACACAAGAGGCTTGTAATGAAATTGTGAGCTTATGGAATATCGTCTCAGTTATGTGACTGGATTCGTGATATCCTGTCAGAGTGTTCACATTTCGTAGTAACAGATAGAAAGTCATCGAGTAAAAAAGGAGTGACTTCTGGCGTTCTGTAAGGTAGTGTTATAGGCCCTCTGCTGTTCCCTACCTACATAAAAGGTTTACGAGACAATGTGGGCAGCCATCACAGCTTGTTTGCAGGTGATGCTGTCGTTTCTCGTCTCGTAAAATTATCAGAACATCAAAAGAAATTGCAAAACGAGTTAGGAGACATACCTATATGGTGTGAAAATTGGCAATTGACCCTAAATAATTAATAGTGTACGGTCATCCTCATAAATGCTAAACGGAATCCGTTAAACTACGATTACACGATAAATCAGTCAAATCCAAAGGCCGTAAATTCAATTAAATTCCCAGTAATTACAATTACGAACTAGTCATATTGGGAAGAACACACAGAAAATGTCGTGGGGAAGGCGAGCCAAAGACAGCGTTTTATTGTCAGAACACTTAGAAAATGTAACAGATCTGCTAAAGAGACTGCCTACACTACGCTTGTCCGTATTCTTTTAGAGTACTGTTGCGCGGTCTGGCATCCTTACCAGATAGAATTAACAGAATACATCGAGAAAGTTCAAAAAAGAGGAGCACGTTTTGTATTTTCGTGAAATATTGGAGAGAGTGCACCGACGTGATACAGGATTTGTGGTGGACGTCATTAAAAGAAAGGCATTGCTCATTGCGGCGAAATCCTCTAACAAAATTTCAATCACGAACTTTCTCCTCCGAATACGAAAATATTGTGTTCACGCCGTCCTACATAGGGAGAAACGATCATCAAAATAAAATGTGTGCAATCAGAGCTCAGGCGGAAAGCTATAGGTGCTCGTTTTTCTCCGCACGCTGTTCGAGAGTGGAACAATAGAGAATTGTTGCGAAGCTGGTTAGATGAACCCTCCGCCAGGCACTTAAGTGTGATTTGCGGAGTCTCCATGTAGGTGTAGGTGTAGATAACGTGTTACATGTTGTATAGAATCAGCACAGTAAGACGGGTAGAAATAGAGTCGTTACAGAATGGCCGGCCGGAGTGGCCGAGCGGTTCTAGGCGCTACACTCTGGAACCGCGCGACCGCTACGGTCGCAGGTTCGAATCCTGCCTCGGGCATGGATGTGTGTGATGTCCTTAGGTTAGTTAGGTTTAAGTAGTTCTACGTTCTAGGGACTGATGACCACAGCAGTTAAGTCCCATAGTGCTCACAGCCATTTGTTACAGAATGACGGAAAGCAGCTACTGTGTTTGGAAGTCGCCGTCGATGAGAGTTTGCCGTGGTATCAACGTTGTGGAGCTTCGTGTATCGAGTGGCTCTGGCTTATTATGGGTGATTAGCTCTATAGTCGACCATTGGCATAAACGAACTCGATTGCACCAAGGTATCGTTGTCGGTCCAAGAACATGCCAGACGAGACGCAGTCGGAACTAAATACCCGAATATTCGCTAACCATGTTACTTAACGAACTCTGAAATATTTGACTTATCTGAATCCGTATTTGAGGGTAGAGATAATTTGCAATCGCCCCAATAGCTATGCCGGCAGTTGTGGCGAGCGGTTCTAGGCGCTTCACTCCGGAAGCGCGCGACTGCTACGGTCGCAGGTTCGAATCCTGCCTCGGGCATGGATGTGTGTGATATCCATAGGTTGGTTAGGTTTAAGTAGCTCTAAGTTCTAGGGGACTGATGACCTCAGATGTTAAGTCCCATAGTGCTCAGAGCCATTTGAACCATTTGAACCCAATCGCTAAAAATTACACTTTTCAGAAACTGTAGTCCTTCCTAACACCGTGATCTTATCGGACGTGAAGACGCAAGTTGACGAGGGACTGATGACGTCACAGCGTGGGATTCCACGTTCCGCCACACTGACGAGCGTGAACTGAAGAATCTGGCGTATCGTGCAGAGGAACGAGGCCAGTGAGGTGTAGCTTCATTTTCACGTGACAAGCAGAACGTATTCTTCAAATGAAACTTGGTAAATGGTTGGTTTTGTTTATCACAGAATACGTGGTATGAGTACATGCTGTTTCAAAGCATTCGAACGTTGAGGCTCTTGCGGAAACACGTCATTTAAGCTGCGATATGTGATAATAAAATGATAGTAAACTACATATCGATAGACAAAGATTTATTGTATTTGATGTTTTTAGCGTTAAAACGTGTGTACTATGAAAGTATACAGGTTCATTGCTACGGTACAATTTATGATCTACTGAAAGGGCGTCGTTTTAGTACTATTTGTCATAATTGAATATTAAAGAATGACATTTATAGATCCAGTTTTTAGACAGTGTATATCATGTACGTAGAGGCGCCTGCCATGTGGAAGCTGCAATGTAGCTGATAGCGTAGTGAGCCACGAAGAAAAAAGTTGTAGATTCGTGTCCCCATCCTCCCAAAAATTTTTTTGCGTTTTGTTTTCTAAAAGACTGTTTTTTTCAGGTAATAGAAGTATTATCTGCAACAGTCGACGCTCCTTATTATAATGTATACTGGAGTCCAAAATTAAAGCAACCAACTGAAACTGTGCAATGTTGCGTCCATTTGGCCACAAAACAGTGTAAACAGGTGGTAGCAAAGTAGAAAAATGTAAAGAATATAGAGACATGCATAACAGTAGACGAAAATGTTTTTCGTTTCTTCCGACTTAACAGATTATCACTCACATTGTGACAACTGGTATGGGGTATGACCAGCTCTGGCAGCAATGCAAATAGTTCAAATCGCTCTGAGCACTATGGGACTTAACTTCTGAGGACATCAGTCCCCTAGAACTTAGAACTAGTTAAACCTAACTATCCTAAGGACATCACACACATCCATGCCCGAGGCAGGATTCGAACCTGCGACCGTAGCGGTCGCGCGGTTCCAGACTGTAGCGTCCAGAACCGCTCGGCCACTCCGGCCGGCGGCAGCAATACAGGTCTCACAACGACGGAGTATGCTGTGAATAACGTCATCAGTGCCATGTTGAAGCAATAATGCCCATTCTGCCTGCAGAGCTGCTCGCAAGTACTCGAGAGCGGTTGGTGGATGCTGACGTAATGCAACCCGTCTCGCTGCTACATCTCAGACATGTTCTCATCATCATCATCATCATTTAAGACTGATTATGCCTTTCAGCGTTCAGTCTGGAGCATAGCCCCCCTTATTCAGTTCCTCCATGATCCCCTATTCAGTGCTAACATTGGTGCCTCTTCTGATGTTAAACCTATTACTTCAAAATCATTCTTAACCGAATCCAGGTACCTTCTCCTCGGTCTGCCCCGACTCCTCCTACCCTCTACTGCTGAATCGATGAGTCTCTTGGGTAACCTTGCTTCTCCCATGCGTGTAACATGACCCCACCATCTAATCGTGTTCGCCCTGACTGCTACATCTATAGAGTTCATTCCCAGTTTTTCTTTGATTTCCTCATTGTGGACACCCTCCTGCCATTGTTCCCATCTACTAGTACCTGCAATCATCCTAGCTACTTTCATATCCGTATCCTCAACCTTGTTGATAAGGTAACCTGAATCCTCCCAGCTTTCGCTCCCATACAACAAAGTTGGTCGGAAGATTGAACGGTGCACAGCTGATTGTTGCCAGCATCATATTTAAAGTACCAGGGAAGCAGGTTGCTAGCCTTACTTGCCCCGAGTCCCATTGGGTTTTACCCCTAACGGCTGAGGGACTAACCGGTGGATTTGGTAGTCTTTGCCGTATGAGCACAAAGGTGACCACGACTCAGAATATGTCTGAGATGCCCAGCCTTATTCCAAAGTAACTGGTATCCCGACTGTCGGGACCACTTACTTGGCCACTCATACGTTGCCCGTGGTTCATGAACTAGGACATGACTACAGGAACCCACACCATGAACCACCACACACCATGAACCTGGGATTTAAATCGGGAGAGTGTGCAGGCCATGCGTGCAGTATCTCCCGTTTCCAAGAGAACACCAACCATTCGTTCTCTATGATGTCCAGCTCTATTGCCCATCAATACGAAGTCTGCGGGCACAGTTCCTCGCAACTAGCGCAAATGAGGTCCCAAGATCTTCTTACGGTACCTGACAGCAGTTAAACCTTTCACATTCACCTCCAAAATTTAATGAAAAGATGTCCGAGTGGTCAAAACAATTCCTGTCCACACTATTAGGAATCCTCCTCGATATAGGTCTCTTTCCACAATGTTCGGGTCTCGAAATCGTGTTTCACATTCCCTTCAGATGCTAATCCGTCGACGATCTCTATCCAGACTAAATCGGAATTCACCTGTGAAAAAAAAACATAAGCCCACTTTTCGACTGTCCAGATGCCATGCTGACGCTTCCAGTGCAGACATTCCCCAGTATTAACACGTGTCAGAGGCGCACATACAGCATGTCTCAGACAATAAAGGCTACTCTGCCGAAGCATCCTTCTGTACGCTTTTTGCCTCGATATAACACGTCTAGTGGGTGCTGCGGGGTCAGATGCTGCTTGTTGCGCAGTACTAAGGCGGCACCGTCGTGCCCTTACAGCCAAATAACGGTGCTCTGATGTCAGACGTGCTCGCCCCTGTTCTGGTCTCCGGGATACAGTTTCGGTCTCTGTGAACTGTTGCCGCATCTGAGAAACAACAGAACGATTCACATTAAGCCAGCGGGCCTCTTGAGTTAGCGGCTGTCATGCTTCCACTCTTCCTATGGCCTCCACAGCAGAAAGTATAGTAGGCGTCTTCTCTATGCCATACTGCACCGTCAACAGTTCTCTACACAGCGATTGTGGATGTGGCACTACCCGACAAACACTACCTCGTTTGGCAAGTGTCATGACGTCATCGCTGGCGAGGTTGCCCGTTGACCGGAATGCCATCTCCCAAGCAGAATATGATCGTACCGAAATCTGTTGACGGTTTGTATGATTATATCGTCAATTATATACAGGGCGCAGAAACAGCGGTTTGTTGCTTTAATTTTGGACACCAGTGTATTTTCTGCCATTCTTATTGCAAAAGGCAACGAGTGGAATGTTGGTCCACTCGTTAAGTTAGTACACTTACAAACTCTCCATTGTTATGTCACACACAAAATGAGTAAAAAATTTTATCTTTTACACCACGTATCGACCATACCGAACTGGCGGGAATCGTAAACTGATACCAACTGAAATGGTAGGTTTTACGAGGATTTAGTAGTCTAGGATTCACACAATAGCCACTCTATGTCAGGTGTCATTAGAGCACAGTTATTAAAGTCATTTCTTGAAATAACGGATAAACTAGGCACTCACCTTTTCGTGTTTCCCACGCTGGTCTCGTTGTGAACTCATGGCTCAATCGTCGAAAATCTAGGTAGTGATGATTCCAAGCTCGGATGCAAACAGACCTAGGTGTTATTCTCCGATATTCAAAAGTTTTATAGATGCGCTTCACAAACCATTCTTGAAGATTAAACCTTTGCAAGTTAGGACAATGGTGATGTAAAATAGTTATCAGCACTCCGAATTTAAGTTACACTTCTTTCTTATTGCTTTTGCTGCAATATCACTTCACAATATAAAACATGCTTGAAAATACCTTCCTAACTGTTAAATTTCACATTTCATAAACTGACTACAATTTGCGTCTTTTCAACATGACGACCAAGACTTGACTCTCTAATAACCGCTTACGCGCCCAAAATTCAGAGTTAGAAGTACGTCAAAGATCATAGTGACAAAAGAAAGAATACACATAAGAACAATATCATTCCAATATATACATATCGACGTATCGAAGTACCTCTACATTAATGAAATTAAATCTGAATTTTGTCACAGAAATATGTTAACTATTTTACAAAAACACAGTAGAATATTGCTGGTATCGAGAGGTTGAGGTGAGGTGCCGTAATGGTTACGTAATTCAAGTACCGTTACAATACGAGGATTGGAACTTCAATAGTGGCAACTATTAATTTACAGCACGTACAAAATAGATAGGTGTTTGAAAGCTTTACTGACCTTCAAAGTAGTCACCAGCATTGAATATAACCCGTTGCCAGCGATGTGGAAGTCATAGGATACTCTTAGCAGTGTCAATTGTGTTGACCTTTCGAGCGGCGCGGTCTATTATTCAACGAATTTGTAGCAGTTCTGAAGCGAATGCCGTGAAGTGTTTCAGTTTAGAAATCGTGTTTAACTTACGAGGACATAAGTCAGGGGAGTGCAGTAGGTGGTATAGCACTTAGCAGCCCCATCAGTCAAACAAATCAGTAACAGCTTGCACTGTACATACTTGAGCATTGTCCTGCAAAATGATGGTCAGGTCCTGCAAAAACTGTCATCACTTCTGTGTCTATGCTGTCCATTTTTGGAACAAGACCTATGACCAGCTTAGAGACAGAAGTGATGACACTTTCTGCAGGACCTGACCATCATTTTGCAGGACAATGCTCAAGCACGTACAGCGCAAGCTGTTACTGATTTGTTTGGCTGATGGGGCTGCTAAGTGCTATACCACCTACTGCACTCCCCTGACTTATGCCCTCGTAAGTTAAACACGATTTCTAAACTGAAACACTTCACGGCATTCGCTTCAGAACTGCTACAAATTCGTTGAACAATAGACCGCGCCGCTCGAAAGGTCAACACAATTGGCACTGCTAAGAGTATCCTATGACTTCCACATCGCTGGCAACGGGTTATATTCAATGCTGGTGACTACTTTGAAGGTCAGTAAAGCTTTCAAACACGTATCTATTTTGTACGATCTGAAAATAAATAGTTGTCAGTGTTAAATTTGCAACGCTCGTATACAGGGTGTCCCAGCTATCTTGTCCACCCAAAATATCTCTGGAACAATAACAGCTATTGGAAAACGACTTTCACCGGTATCAATGTAGGGCTGGGCCCATGAATGTACATATTTGGAAACATTCTAAAACGAAAGCATATGTGTTTTTTAACACAAACTTATGTTTTTTTTTAAATGGACCTCCTATATTTTTTCTTCAGCAGTCCATAGCATGACAAATCACATACACAATGGCGTTGATTGCATCGGAATATTCCCATTACATCCAGAGATATTGAGACGCGAAGTTGACGCTTGAAACACCCGACATGCGCTGCTAGCGCACGTCCTGAGGCTCAGGCGTGAACCCCATGCTGCCCGTAATCGCGATGTGATTGACATGTGTAATCACACCTCCATACTTATAAAGAGGGACACTTACTTGTCAATCACATCGCGATTACGGGCAGCATGGGGTTCACGCCTGAGCATCATACTTCCAGCCAGAAGGCAAATACTTGTTTATAAAGAATGATTATTGTATAATAAGGCGTCGCATAGGGACGGTGGAATTTCCTAAATAACGTAATTCGTCGTCTTTGGGCGGCAATATAAACACAAAAATACGGACAGATATGCGAACCTTCACTATTTTGTTCGCTGGAGAACAAATGAAGCCTTGAGCGCTATAGAGACTTGTACTGTTTTTCTCAAGTAAGACGGACGCAGATTTGTGGCAGTCTGATCTAATTTTTTTTACTAAATAAATAAAAACGTGTTCCGTCTAAGTTTGAGTGAAGTGTAAGAAGAACTGTTATAACTTATCGTGACGACGCACGAGCGACTCAAGAGGACAATGTCTGTATAAAAGAGCGCTCAATGGACATGAAACGGGCATAAAAATCTACCGTCATTGTAGTACTAAGCTTAAGTACGATATATGTTTTAGTCATAATAAATATTTGTTCTGGAAATACTGAGTCATTTAGCAGTGCTCATTCCTATCATCTCCTCAGTATTATTTTCATTTTATTTATGCATTTCGCTAAGATTACAGACACCAAGATCAGCAGTCCAATATGCGTGCTACATTGACAAAAAGAAAACTGTTTTATCGTCTTTTTGCATCAGCTTTAATATTGAATTTCCCTTTTGTGTCATGTTACAGTTGTTTTTGCGGCCTTAAGAACTGTCTGGTACCTTAGGAAATTGTTATGTCATAAGAATAACTTCACGACCGGGTATGATCGTATCTACGATCATGAAGTAATTAGAAGGACGATAATGCAATTTCTTAATCAATAGCACGCTAGCTGTGACTGCTTCAAGCCACGCGAAACTGCAAGTAAAGACAATTCACGTTTCATAATGCAATATTTTACGACAATGGTCGATCCATGATTCTTACGCCAATTGTGATTGATAAAACAGTAAGCGAAATCTCAAATTCCAACTTATCCACTGAATAACGACATCACTTTTATTCTGTTACATCACACTGTGTGATTAAGGCGCCAGGTGCAGCCGGAAGCTGCCGCTGGCCAGCAGCGCTGAGGTCGAAAATCACGATGAGCAGCGCGTTGTGCTTCGTTCCGTGAGGTGTAGGGAGCTGGCTTCAAAGGGAGCAGCGAACACTACGGCCACCGTGTGTGTCGCGTTTCGCGATGAGAAACACGTCCCGTGTGAGGCATGCTGAAGAATAAAGAGTCACCTTCACTTAGACATCTTCTCACAGCAACTAACCGAACTGATCAACTTCAACTTCCAAATCAAGTCAGCACACTAAGTAAACCACTCAATAAAGTCAAGCTAACAATCACAAGTCAAAACCTGCTATAGATCAATCGCAACCTGTATTTCCGTTTCTTGTACAATATTACGCAGTCAAAACAGAATAGAAAGTCCCGGTTGGCAAAATTTGTTTTATTTATTCAATTTGTTACGCGTTTCACTCTCACAGGAACAGCATCAGACGTAGGGTAAAAAGACTCAGGGAACACTAGCAAGTGTACAGAAAGTCGTGCACTCACCCAAAATGGTACGTCATCCAATGAAATTTACAAGACACATCCAAGGGTAAAAACGCCCGAGGCTATTGGCAAGACTACAGAACGCCCTCCAATTACCAAAAATGTCACGTCACCCAATAAAACGTACACGACAGGTCCACCTTCGTAACGCGTGTTCACTCTTAACACTACGCAGGACATATTTACAACATAGGCAAGGATGCATAAAGCGTCCTTATGGTACAAAAGTGTAGCTCATATATAAACAAGATCCGTATATAACACTAGTGCAACCCGTTCTCGACTACTGCTCGAGTGTTTGGGATCGCCATTAAAAATGTATCGAAGCAGTAAACTGTTTCATTCATATAGTACGTCGGGGGAAGATGCCACACTTTCTACTCCTACAAGAAATTATGACAGGAATTATGAGGTTTTCAAGAACAAATTAGTCACACATTTTGTCAATCATTCTTCAAAAAGAAAACCAACGTAGATCATAAAATCATATTGCTCTGAGCACTATGGGACTCAACATCTGTGGTCATAAGTTGAAAGGGTACAGTACCGCCCAACACTGAAAATAGGTACAACATACTTCATTATTTTTGTCAGAACAACACATTTTTTTGTAAAATAACTCAATTTCTATTAATACAGCGAAGCCGGATACCAGTGTGGGAAAGAATGACAATTTATTTATTTAATTGATCACATGTGCACTCCCACAAAATAAATCCCTACATCCAGTTTGGTGAGATCTGTGAAATGAATGAATGTATGGTCGCCTGCTAACCACAGATAGTGAATGTGAATATATGATCATCTTTGAGACTATCCTTTGGCCACCTTTGGTGGAACCAAAGAGATGAAATTTACCGGAGCTTTGAGCGCCTGAAATTTGGCTGGCCAATACGGCAGCATGGTCTTCCCCCACCTCGACAGAGGTGCGAGATGACCTGAAGAACGGCCATGTTTCGGCACTCTGCCGCTGGATCTTGTGCTGTTAAGACCTGTCTTAGGCGTGCTCCGTAAAGACAAAAGAGTGGAGACATGGTATACATGTGAAGTACTTAAGAGTAGTTTAGAATAATAATTTCTGTATTTCAGGAACTTTTGTGGGGAGAGTTAAATGTCAGGCAGGTAATATTAATGGGATCGTAGTAATCTTCGGAAGTGACCAACGGTCACAATGAAACCACGTGTAGCAATAAGTTGAAATACTTCCGTGTGCTTAAGTTAAGCTGAATTACTAGCGTGTGTACTATAAGTTGAAATATTTAAGAAATGGCGTGTGCAGGACTTGAAATTAGAGACGAGTACTTCCACGTGGTGAGTACTGTGTGAGTCTCAAACTGTGTATGAGACAAAGGATAAAGAGAAGTACTCGTCCATGGTATCAGTTGAGGACTCGTGTGTGTGATGAATATGTTCTTAATATTACTTTGCGAGATATGTTTCCGTGTGACGCTTGTTTCAAACTGTAACACTCAGAGAGAAACAAGGTGAGTCAGCCGTCTATCCAGCAACGCCACTTGGCTTGCATTGCACAGGAAGACGTGCATATATCTCCAGAGTTCATAGTAGGAAAGTAGAATTACGAAGTGGGGCAGTGTCGTGTGAAACTGGGATAAATATTAATTGAAGTGGGAAAGCTGGAAGTGATAATGTTGTGACTATTCCCTGTCTTGTATTTCATGTTGCAGTGTGGTGTATGTCATGTAATTTAAGTATGTGTGGTTTGCATGGGAGAGTAGCAAGGTAGTTTCAGAGGTAGTGGGTTATGCGTGTTCCTTTTGTACCGCTCGGTCTGGAGGAAAGTTTCGTGATGATGATTGTGAGAGTCGAAGTGTGAGAAGTAATAAATGATCCACCATCCTATCCAGAAAGTGCATTGTAGCGTTAAATAATTACGAGACCATAAGATAGAGATTCATCAATGTTAAGCCATGCCCACTGGGCGGAATTTCTCACGTGCTATTGTTGTAGGATATGGAATTTGTGTGTTTAGGTTATAGAATTTATCGGAATAAATAAGATAGTGAAAAGAAAAAGATTGGTGGCCTTTTCCTTCGAATTGTATGTTGTCATGATATCCAGAATTTATATGTGTGCGCCATTCATATTCAGTGCGATGGCCACGTGCTGATAAAAGCCGTTAAATAAAAAAAGAAAATGTGGTATTGCCAGTGCGTAGTGAACAGTCTGAGTTCTGTAAATTACTGATAGATGTGCGTTTTCGTTGCGTATTATTCATACAGGAGGATAATTTGTAACTTAGTTGTGAGTACGAGAGTTCATGTTACTCGATAAATAAGAATGAATCCACTCGCTTGGCAGACCACTCATCTTGCAGGCCTGACTGCTTGATGCCACAGTATGAGCAAGGCATATGGGTGCCTCTCAAAGTCCCCTACAACTTAGAACTACTTAAACCTAACTAACCTAAAGACATCTCACACATCCATGCCCGAGGCAGGACTCGAACCTCCGACCTTAGCGGTCGCGCGGTTCCGGACTGAGCGCCTAGAACCGCTAGACCACCGCGGCCGGCATACAATCATATGTTTCATGTCCTGTACAAATGTTTTTTATAGGTAGGAGTGCTAGGCAGCTCATCCCTACATAGGGAGAACTGATCATCACTATAAAATAAGTGTAATCAGGGCTCGCACAGAACAATTTAAGTGCTCGTCCTCGCCGCGCGCCGTTTGAGAGTGGGACGGTAGAGAGACAGCTTGAAGATGGGTCAGTGAACCCTCTGCCACGCATTTTATTGTGAATAGCAGAGTAATCACGTAGATGATGTAGATGATAATATTGCTGAATATTACACCTGTTTTCATTCATAATGTAATAAATTGTTTCGAATATCGATTTTTCGAATTTCTTATCAGTATACTTACTGTTTTCTCATATTCTCGACATTTTACATGAAGAACGTTTTACGTGCTTATGGAACGAGGCGATTTCAACAAGGGCACAAACGTCTTGCGGTAGCGAGATATACTTCATTTTAACTTTACCTAAATTTTCGGATAATTCCGGCGCACATGTTGCTCAAGAAACCGAGCGACCTGTCTTTCGTATCCAAAAACAGCAAATAAACCTGCGTCACCGATTACTCCGTTTATAGACACTGTTTCGTCACATCGAGACGCAGCCGATGTTGCTCTCCCCGCAGCCCACATTTAGCCAACTGACAGCACTTGCTACTCTTGCACTCGCAGATCGCTCGGATCTTCCAAATAACGCCGCGCCGGCACACACGACGCGTTTTCAAATGAAGGTCTGCGAGTCTGCAGAAATAGCGAGCTGATTTGCGGTTCTAGTTAAGAAATGCCGCCCCGGCGCGCCTTTGTTTACAAACAGACTAAATAGGTAAGCCCATTTCCTGTGGCCTCACGTGCTTCTCGGAACAGCTGACGCCTGGAACTGCCCCCATCCCCTCCCCCAGACACCGCCAATGACAAAGCGCTGCGACACATTCGCCGTCAGCAGAGTCCGAAAGTGCCTGTTATCTGCAAGAGTTCAGAAGTAAAGAACACTTCTCAGACAGTATATGCTGTCAGTAATTCTGAGCAGATGTTCCATATAACACGCTGCAAAGCTAAAAAGATCTGAGGGCAAGCACCATACAACGCATCGCGAATATTACAGCACAGTAGATGTCCTGCTGTTTATTGTACCATACGCTAACAACAGTCAAGGCCCGCTCATAGGATTTGTCGACGGAAAAAGCGTTCGAGAGTGTAAAGTGCTGCAAGACGTTCAAAATTCGCGGACAAGTTGTAGGGAAGTACGGGTAACACGCGATGTGTACAAGAAGTGAGAAAGAATAGTAAAGACGAAAGACCAAGAAAGAAGTGTTCGGATTAGAAAGGGTGCAATCCACGGATGTAGTCTTTCACTCCTGTTGTTCAATGTATACATCGAAGAAGCATTGACGAAAATAGGAGAAATGTGGAAGAGTTCGACTAAAATTTTAGGTGCAAAGGTATAGAGTATAAGACTTTGCTAGCCTCAGTGAAATTGAAGCACGATTACAGGACGCGGTGAATGACATGAACAGTTTAATGAATACAGACTACGGACCGAGACAGGCGAAAGTAATGAGGTTGTAAGTAGGCTGTTTACGTTTTCTTATTGGTAACGCCACGTAGCGCTCTGTATGAATATCACTGGCTGTGCTGTGTGCAGTCTGTGGCTAGTTTGCATTGTTGTCTGCCATTGTAGTGTTGGGCAGCTGGATGTGAACAGCGCGTAGCGTTGCGCAGTTGGAGGCGAGCCGCCAGCAGTGGTGGATGTGGGGAAGTGAGATGGCGGTTGCTAACTATGCCTATCAGTAGTTAGTGCCTTTAGTAGTTTGAATCTTTTATTTAGCTGGCAGTAGTCGCGCTCGCTGTATTGCAGTAGTTCGAGTAACGAAGATTTTTGTGAAGTAAGTGATTTGTCAAACGTATAGGTTAATATTAGTCAGGGCCATTCTTTACTAGGGATTTTTGAAAGTCACATTGCGTTGCGCTAAAAATATTGTGTGTCAGTTTAAGCACAGTCATGTATAATTTTTCTAAGGGGACGGTTCATATGTCGACCCTTAGCCTAGGATACCTCACTGGAATCTTCTGATTTTTTTCTTGTAGTTTGTGCAATTAGTGCAGCCTTTGTTTATTGTTAGCGCGTAATTGTAGAGAGAATCTCCTTTGTAGTTGCAGTCTTTCATTCTTGTACAGTAAAACAGTTGTGGCATGCATGTAGATTTGCACCAAGTATTTCGCAGCTGCGCTTGCAATTAACGAGATATTATTTTCAGTGCTATGTTAATGTGTTCTCTTATTTTTGCTCTTCAAATTGTGTTTTTCTGTGTTGTCGTGTGAAATATTGTGACAATAATGGCGTGTGAAAAACGTAATACTAGGCTCCAAAGTAAACTGAGAAATGACTGTGAAGACGAAAGCAGTGTGTTAGCGCCACCATGTAATGAATTAACTAATATTCAAAGTAGTAATTTGGTACCTGTGCATAGGGAAATGGAACAGGCGTCAAATAATGGTGTAGACAGTGAAACAGGTAGCGAACAGGGAAGCATTATCGATCGATCGGTCGGTCGGCAATAGCTCGAGTCAGGAATCCGAAATGACAGGACACATTCTCGCAAATACTGTAGATTCAGGTTTTGGGTGCTCACCGTTTTCTCAAATAAATCAAGACACATTTTCTGCTTGTCAAAATGTGAATGTTGCCGGTGCAAATTCACTGCCGAGAAGCACTGAGGAACATGTTTCACACACCAGTGCATTGTTATTACAATTAATACAACAAATGGGACAAACACAGTAAAAGCTTCGAAAGTTAGACACAATGGAACAAAATCAGAGACAAACACAGCAACAGTTAGACAACAATGCAAACTAGCCACAGACTGCACACAGCACAGCCAGTGATATTCATACAGAGCGCTACGTGGCGTTACCAATAAGAAAACCTAAACAGCCTACTTACAAGGTGTAGAACAAAGTAGATTACCGACAAACTTAACACCGAATTTTGGCACCTACGAATTGGCGGCGTTAACGATTAATGCTATCGCGGAAGCAGAACAATCGTGGGCATAAAAAGCTGACCAGTACAGGCAAAGAGTGCATTCCAGGTCAACAGAAGTCAACTATTATCGAACATCGGCCTTAGTCTGAAAAATGGTACAAATGGCTCTAAGCACTATGGGACTTAACATCTGAGGTCATCAGTCCCCTAAACTTAGAACTACTTAAACTTAACTAACCTAAAGACATCTCACACATCCATGCCCGAGGCAGGATCCGAACCTGCGACGTTTGCAGCAGCGCGGTTCCGGACTGAAGCGCGGCCTTATTCTGAGGAAGGAATTTCTGATAATGTACGTTTGGAGCACTTTGTATGTTAGTGAGTCATGGACAGAAGAGAATCGAAGCGTTCGAAGTGTGGTGCTACAGGAGGATGTTGAAAATTAGTGGGACTGATAAGGTAAGAACTGGAGTGATTCTCTGCAGAATCGGCGAAGAAAGGAAGAGATGCAAAAAACTGACAAGAAGTAGGACATGCGTTAAGACCAGTGGATTGCATAAACCAACTCTGATTCAAATTGGCGATTTATTTGGGGATAAATACACAACCAGTGGCTTTTTTGCATTTTTGGTACGCTTTATTGTACCATTGTAGCGTTTTTGCGCCACTTCAGGCTTATCATCAGATGGAGGTGTTACACAGAGATGAAAAAATGAAATGATTGTTCGCGTGGCATTGTTGGCCGGGAGGCCCCTTCCGGGGTATGTTCGGCCGCCGCGCGTGCAAGTCTTATTGCAGTCGACGCCACATTGGGCGACTTGAGCGTCCTTGTGATGAGGATGAAAGGGTGACAAGGACAACACAACACCCTGTCCACGAGCGAAGAAAATCTCCAACCCGCCCGGGAATCGAACCCGTACCCAATACATTGTAGGCAAGCACATTACCACGTACCTAAGTAGGCGGACTTTACAGGGATATTACATCGTGGGCCAGGTGCAGCTAGATGCTGTGGTGGTGATTCTGCCTAAATTTCCGGAAATTTAGTTACTTTCGCCACCATCATTATAGCAGCGTCTAAGTATACTTGGTCCACCATATAATATTCTTGTTAATACCTCCATCTCATGATGGGTCTACAGTGGCTCAAAAACGTTATAACGGTGCAATAAATCTCCATGTCCTAGTGGAGGTGGAACGCAATTTTGTTGAAAGGCTAGTTGAACATTTGTAGCTTTAAAAAGTGCGGCGGCCGCGG
Organism: Schistocerca cancellata; assembly: GCF_023864275.1. Taxonomy (NCBI): domain Eukaryota; kingdom Metazoa; phylum Arthropoda; class Insecta; order Orthoptera; family Acrididae; genus Schistocerca; species Schistocerca cancellata. The sequence goes on along the minus strand of NC_064637.1, from coordinate 37,550,726 downwards.
TGGCCGAGCGGTTCCAAGCACTTCAGTTCGGAACCGCGCGGCTGCTACGGTCGCAGGTTCGAATCCTGCTTCGGGCATGGATGTGAGTGATGTCTTTAGTTTTAAGTAGTTCTAAGTCTAGAGGACTGATGACCTCAGATGTTAAGTCCCATAGTGCTCAGAACCATTTGAACCTTTAAAAAGTGCGTTAATTCTGTTGGAGTTTCTATCAAGGTGGACTGCTGATACGCATCTTATTTTCTGTGTAGGTGATGTCTGTCGAGTTAGGCATATCTCGTTATGTATTGTGTTTTGCTTTGGTTCGAAAATGGTTCAAATGGCTCTGAGCACTATGGGACTCGACACACCAACTATGTTTGTACATAAACGTTATGTACCTATATGATTTGGTTGTTTACATATTTGCCGACTGACGCCGCATTTGATGCAGCTGTGTTGCTCGCTTAAGTGTGCCGCGCGGAGGCGTCATGTCACGGATTGCGCGGCCGCTCCCGCCGGAGGTTCGAGTCCTACCTCGGACATGTGTGTGTGTGTGTGTGTGTGTGTGTGTGTGTGTGTGTGTGTGTGTGTGTGTTGTTCTTAGCGTAAGTTAGTTTAAGTAGTGTGCAAGTCTAGGGACCGACGACCTCAGCTGTGTGGTCCCTCAGGAATTCACACATTTTCCCTGTAGTGATGTGATGTTGTAACACCGAAAATGCAGGATGCATGACACCTGCTACCGATATATAATTTTTTCTGAATTCAATGTAAATATTTGTAATTTAAATGCTTTCTTTTAATAAATAACGACATTGCTTCACTGCATGTGTAAATGTAGATAGAAGTCTGTTGACATTTCATTGTATTTATCTGTGTCTTACTCTGAAACTTATAGGCTCTGGGAATAAGCCAAACTTATTGTTATTTGCATTGACTAGTAACGGTAATAGCAGTGCTTGTGCGTTGTAAAATCTTTGGGTAGGGAGTTGCTGTGCGAAGCGCGTGCGAAGAGAGGGAGGGAGACAGGTTCCAGCGCTTGTGTAAGTAGGCCATTTAGGTTTGTATGTTGGTAACGCCACGTAGCGCTCTATATGAAAATCACTGACTGTGTTGTGTGCTGTCTGTGGCTTGGTGGCATTGTTGGAATAGTCGCTATTGTAGTGTTGGGCAGTTGGATGTGAACAGCGCGTACCGTTGCGTAGTTGGAGGTGAGCCGCCAGCAGTGGTGGATGTGGGGAGTGAGATGGCGGAATTTTGAGAGCGGACGATCTGGATGTGTGTCCATCAGAGACAGTAAATTTGTGAGACTGGGTGTCATGAACTGATATATATATTATGACTTTTGAACACTACACTCCTGAAAATTGAAATAAGAACACCGTGAATTCATTGTCCCAGGAAGGGGAAACTTTATTGACACATTCCTGGGGTCAGATACATCACATGATCACACTGACAGAACCACAGGCACATAGACACAGGCAACAGAGCATGCACAATGTCAGCACTAGTACAGTGTATATCCACTTTTCACAGCAATGCAGGCTGCTATTCTCCCATGGAGACGATCGTAGAGATGCTGGATGTAGTCCTGTGGAACGGCTTGCCATGCCATTTCCACCTGGCGCCTCAGTTGGACCAGCGTTCGTGCTGGAGGTGCAGACCGCGTGAGACGACGCTTCATCCAGTCCCAAACATGCTCAATGGGGGACAGATCCGGAGATCTTGCTGGCCAGGGTAGTTGACTTACACCTTCTAGAGCACGTTGGGTGGCACGGGATACATGCGGACGTGCATTGTCCTGTTGGAACAGCAAGTTCCCTTGCCGGTCAAGGAATGGTAGAACGATGGGTTCGATGACGGTTTGGATGTACCGTGCACTATTCAGTGTCCCCTCGACGATCACCAGTGGTGTACGGCCAGTGTAGGAGATCGCTCCCCACACCATGATGCCGGGTGTTGGCCCTGTGTGCCTCGGTCGTATGCAGTCCTGATTGTGGCGCTCACCTGCACGGCGCCAAACACGCATACGACTATCATTGGCACCAAGGCAGAAGCGACTCTCATCGCTGATGACGACACGTCTCCATTCGTCCCTCCATTCACGCCTGTCGCGACACCACTGGAGGCGGGCTGCACGATGTTGGGGCGTGAGCGGAAGACGGCCTAACGGTGTGCGGGACCGTAGCCCAGTTTCATGGAGACGGTTGCGAATGGTCCTTGCCGATACCCCAGGAGCAACAGTGTCCCTAATTTGCTGGGAAGTGGCGGTGCAGTCCCCTACGGCACTGCGTAGGATCCTACGGTCTTGGCGTGCATCCGTGCGTCGCTGCGGTCCGGTCCCAGGTCGACGGGCACGTGCACCTTCCGCCGACCACTGGCGACAACATCGATGTACTGTGGAGACCTCATACCCCACGTGTTGAGCAATTCGGCGGTACGTCCACCCGGCCTCCCGCATGCCCACTATACGCCCTCGCTCAAAGTCCGTCAACTGCACATACGGTTCCCGTCCACGCTGTCGCGGCATGCTACCAGTGTTAAAGACTGCGATGGAGCTCCGTATGCCACGGCAAACTGGCTGACACTGACGGCGGCGGTGCACAAATGCTGCGCAGCTAGCGCCATTCGACGGCCAACACCGCGGTTCCTGGTGTGTCCGCTGTGCCGTGCGTGTGATCATTGCTTGTACAGCCCTCTCGCAGTGTCCGGAGCAAATATGGTGGGTCTGACACACCGGTCTCAATGTGTTCTTTTTTCCATTTCCAGGAGTGTATTAAGGTAAATACATTGCTTGTTCTCTATCAAAATCTTTCATTTGCTAACTATGCGTATCAATAGTTAGTCCCTTCAGTAGTTTGAATCTTTTATTTAGCTGGCAGTAGTGGCGCTCGCTGTATGAAAAATGTCTGAGTACATTCAGTTCTGCTCAGCTGTTTGAAAATCAAATAACGTGAGAGGTTTATCAGTACAGTAATTCATTAATTTTCCTAAGGGGACGTTTCACCTGTAGTGTGCAGAAGTGTGGCGTTAACGCTCTCGCAGTAGAGTGTACCATTTTCGGCGGCATCATGTACGCCCGCCGGCCATATGTCTAGAGCAGACAGTGGATGGGCGGAAGAGGCTGTATTAATAACGATTGCCCGTTCCTGTAATTAGCCGTAGCTCCACAAGATGCTACCGTCTTCAACAACAGCAGCAGTTGCACCAACACAGATTCGTCGGCGGCTCCGAGTTTCGTCGCACGCACAGCACTGAAGTAAGACTGTTCATTGGTGGAAAGTATTAACAGCTAACCCAGAGCACAGTTGAATGTGACTTGATTGATAAAATTTATTTAAATAATAATCAGTTAAACTCAGGGCGATTGTGTCCTCATTGCCCCCAGACATTGTTTCAGGATCCTTGTTCCTTTTTTATCCTTATATGCTAAGTGAGTGTCATAAGAAACAAATTGAATAGTTACAGCCAGTTTATCAATGAATAATTTTAAGAATTTTAGCCTCAGTCTACTTTCAATTAACTGTTGTACGACAGAGGCTTCGGTATATGACGAAAGTAAAGCAATTTCATTTTTCAAGTTTGCGAATCAATCAGTGGAAAAAATCCATATCTAAAGAAATGCACAAATTAAGAGTGCGGAAGTTTTATTTATTTTACATATAGCTTGGAGCACATGGCTGTTTGGTTTGGTACGTATTCTAGTATTTAATTTTGTTCACGTCAGTAATAAAGGCTCAGTTATTCAGATAATAATATGAAATCCAATATGCAAAATAAGTAACTGCAAAGTAAAAAGTGCTTGGTTTTTTTTTCTAAATTTCTTTGATGACGTCATGTTGAGGTAACTGAAAGTCATAGTTCACGTAACGAAGTTCTATACTAACATACAGTTTAAGTGCATATTTTCAAATCACTACTAGATTGCCTTTTTCAAAATTTAATGCCGAACATTACTTAAGAGTAACTTCTCAGTTTTCTTTATCATTACATACTCTCTTAAAATTAGTGTAAAAAAACGTGACAACCTTTAGTTGTCAAGTCAGTGTTTAATAATAGATGTTTTTTCTTTCCCATCATCTTGTAACTAATACGAATTATTTACAGACGAATGGAAAAACTGGTAGAAGCCGACCTCGGCGAAGATCAGTTTGGATTCCGCAGAAATGTTAGAACACGTGAGGCAATACTGACCCTACGACTTATCTTAGAAGAAAGATTAAGGAAAGGCAAACCTACGTTTCAGGCATTTGTAGACTTAGAGAAAGCTTTTGACAATGTTGACTGGAATACTCTCTTTCAAATTCTAAAGGTGGCAGGGGTAAAATACAGGGAGCGAAAGGCTATTTACAGTTTGTACAGAAACCAGATGGCAGTTATAAGAGTCGAGGGACACGAAAGGGAAGCAGTGGTTGGGAAGGGAGTGAGGCAGGGTTGTAGCCTCTCCCCGATGTTATTCAATCTGTATATTGAGCAAGCAGTAAAGGAAAGAAAGGAAAAATTTGGAGTAGGTATTAAAATCCAGGGAGAAGAAATAAAAACATTGAGGTTCGCCGATGACATTGTAATTCTGTCACAGACAGCAAAGGACTTGGAAGAGCAGTTGAACGGAATGGACAGTGTCTTGAAAGGAGGATATAAGATGAACATCAACAAAAGCAAAACGAGGATAATGGAATGTAGTCGAATTAAGTCGGGTGATGCTGGGGGAATTAGATTAGGAAATGAGACACTTAAAGTAGTAAAGGAGTTTTGCTATTTGGGGAGCAAAATAACTGATGACGGTCGAAGTAGAGAGGATATAAAATGTAGACTGGCAATGGCAAGGAAAGCGTTTCTAAAGAAGAGAAATTTGTTAACATCGAGTATAGATTTAAGTGCCAGGAAGTCGTTTCTGGAAGCATTTGTATGGAGTGTAGCCATGTATGGAAGTGAAATATGGACAATAAGTAGTTTGGATAACAAGAGAATAGAAGCTTTCGAGATGTGGTGCTACAGAAGAATGTTGAAAATTAGGTGGGTAGATCACGTAACTAATGAGGAGGTATTGAATAGGATTGGGAAGAAGAGAAGTTTGTGGCACAACTTGACTAGAAGAAGCGATCGGTTGGTAGGACATGTCCCGAGGTATCAAGGGATCACAAATTTAGCGTGGAGGGTAAAAATCGTAGAGGGAGACCAAGAGATGAATACACTAAGCAGATTCAGAAGGATGTAGGTTGCAGTAGGTACTGGGAAATGAAGGAGCTTGCACAGGATAGATTAGCATGGAGAGCTGCATCAAACCAGACTCAGGACTGAAGACCACAACAACAACAACATCATCATCGTGTACAGGAATTTGGATGTAAATGGTCCTAGTGAGCTGGCAACCGTTAATTATTTCCTTTTCGTTCATTAGTGTAACTTTTGAATTCATGACCATGTTACCCCTTTTCTGTCCAGTGTTATTCGTGAGTGAATGCACAAAATAACTTGCATCTTTTCTAAATTATAACTCCGTTCGGTTTAATCCCTTTTTATTTTATAAGTACACTTTTCCATCAGAAGGGTCGGTTGTACACTTTCCACCTACTTATCGGTATTACTTCTTCGGCAGAGATAGCCTTATCCAATTAGTAAAAATCCATTAGGCATACACGCAATCCACGCTCATATTTTATATCGCAAGCAGGATAGGGCGATTAGTAAAGGGGAGGCTACAATATCCGCAGAGAACGGCAAGCTCTGCTACGGTACATGACATGTGGTTCCTGCACGTCCGTTCCTCCATAACACTGAAGTGTGCACATCGCTAGTATGGCTCCACGAGTGGAGATATCCATAGAAAAATGTGCTGCAATTGTAGCACTTAGCCAGGCAGATTTATATATTCGCCAATTTGCGAAACAGTGTAGTGTGTCTATAGGGGGAGTGCAATACACCCTTCACCGCCAGAAGAAAACTGGTAGCAATAAGGACATATCACGACCTGTACTACCTCGTAAAACAATTAAAAGTGATGATAAATATATCAGAGTTACCAGTAAGAGAAACAGATTCAAAACAGCGCCCCAAATTCGTGCAGAATTGGTAGAAACGAACACGACAACAATATGTGTTGCAACAGTAAAAAAGAGACTGACTGAAGCCGGCTTGAAAGGATGTGTCACAGCAAGAAAACCCCTGCTAAGAGCCATAAATAAACAGAAGACACTTGAATGAGCTAGAGAACATCGTAATTGGACATCAGAACATCAGAAGAGTGGACGAAGGTGTTACGCACCGACGAATCGAAGTTCGAGATTTTTGGAACCAGAAGGAGAATATTTGTTCGCCCATTTGTAGGGGGGAGGGTAGCCCAGCAGTGTATTCCACGGTGGAGGTTCTATTATGGTTTGGGGATGTTTTGTGGAAGACAGAGTTGGCGACATGGTGAAAACAGAAGGATGTATGGATCAAAAGCAGTATCACCGCATACTTCAGTATCATGCAATACGAAGATGGCCATCCCAAAGCCTCGATTGTAATCCCATTGCCGGCCGGAGTGTCCGAGCGGTTCTAGGCGCTACAGTCTGGAACTGCGCGACCGCTGTGGTCGCAGGTTCGAATCCTGCCTCGGGCATCGATGTGTGTGATGTCCTTAGTTAGGTTTAAGTAGTTCTCAGTTCTACGGGACTGATGACCTCAGAAATTAAGCCCCATAGTCCTCAGAGCCATTTGAACCATTTTTTGTATTCCCATTGAAATTGTCTGGGATAAAATGGACAGACGTATCAAGGAAGTTGATATATCCATCAAGGAATGTCTCTGGAACATTATTAAGGATGTGTGGAATCATGTACTTCACGATAGCTAGAAAAACTGATTGACGGCATGCCTCGAGTTTGTCAGGCAGTCATGAAATCCAAAGGAGGATACTTTTACTAACGTAAAATATATGATTAAGATTGTATTACATATGTGGAGGTTAATATAATTACACAGGGTGATTCAAAAAGATAACCACAACTTTAAAAATGTGTATTTAATGAAAGAAACATAATATAACCTTCTGTTATACATCATTACAAAGAGTATTTAAAAAGGTTTTTTTTCACTCAAAAACAAGTTCAGAGATGTTCAATATGGCCCCCTCCAGACACTCGAGCAATATCAACCCGATACTCCAACTCGTTCCACACTCTCTGTAGCATATCAGACGTAACAGTTTGGTTAGCTGCTGTTATTTCTCGTTTCAAATCATCAATGGTGGCTGGGAGAGGTGGCCGAAACACCATATCCTTAACATACCCCGATAAGAAAAAATCGCAGGGGGTAAGATCAGGGCTTGTTGGAGGCTTTCTGTTGAGTGGTCGCCATCTTAGCATCAACTGACGCTGACGCCTAGTCAACAGCGCCTCAAGCGAACAAATGTACAACTAAATGAAACTTTATAGCTACCTTAATTCGCCGACAGATAGTGCTTAGCTCTGCCTTTTGTCGTTGCAGAGTTTTAAATTCCTAAAGTTGTGGTATTCTTTTTCAATCATCCTGTATTTTGTGAGAAATAACGTTTGGTTTGTGTTGTAAATCTGAAATACCAGTGTGTACTGAAATTAATCAGCGGTAGTGTATCAAAAATCTAAAAAAGCACCAGGCCGCGTAGCTACTCCTAAATAAATGGCCAATATGTTAAGACATCAGGCAATAACTTCCATGGTACTACAGAGAGCTGTACAGGGCGAAAAGACAGTGACTGGAAGATATGCAACAAATAAAGTCATAGGGTCCAAGTGCAACTCTAGTGCATTTCCCATGCAAACCTTTTGTTTAGTCGACACGTCCCACCTCGTAACATTCGTCGTGCATCGTGAATATTATCTACAGACTACTGACTTTATTCTCCAGATCTTTCTGTGGCAGCCTAAACGTTAAAGGCTGTCCGGAGCCGTCATAGTGCAGTAGGTGGGTGCCGAGATGCAGCTGCCGAGGCGCCGGCGTGTGGCTGCTCTCTCGTGTTGCGGCCTGCACAGCGGCAGGTGTGACACGGCGGAAGTCGTGCGTGTTGGGGTGGTGAGGGGGCGGGGGGGGCGGGGGGGCGGGAGTGTGGGGGAGGTATTTCTGGAGGCGGCGTGCGGCGGACCCCGCAGGTACGTACGAAACCCATCAGCCGGCGCCGCAGCTGGAGCTGGAACACGGGCTGCGCGGCTCGCTATAACTGGACGCAGCCGACGTAAGGCCGTCGGCACACGGACCGTGCATCCGAACGTTGAGCGTGCCGAGTTTCTGACGTCATAGCGTGAGATACTATTCTCGAATAGTATCTCACCTTGGCAACGATAATATCCTCAGAAAAACAGTTTTGGTTTCAGAAGGGTTGCTCTACTGAAAATGCCATTTACATGTCCACACACAAGATAATACAAGCAGTAAATAACAAAATAGCACCGGTAGGTATTTTCTGTGACCCATCCAAAGCATTTGATTGTGTGAATCATAGTATACTCCTAGTTTTATGGAATTGATGGTACAGCCAACCATTGGATCTTGTTATGTTTAACCAAAAGAATGCAGAAAGTTGTACTTAGCAGTAATTCAACCAACAGAATCTAGGGACATAACTGTGGCTGGGGAACGTATGGGGTTCCCCAAAGCTCAATCTTAGGCCCACTACTGTTTCTCATACATGTAAATCATTTACCGACTAATGTACAACAAGCAGAATTAGTTCTTTCTGAAGATGACACCAGTACTGTAATCACTCCCAGTATACCTACGGAAAGGGAAGAAATGGTGAACAAATTCTCGAAAGTATCATTGACTGGTCTTCTGCGAATGGTCTCACCCTGAATTTCACATCACATTCAGTTCTGCACCTCTTGCGGCACTGCACCAGTGTAGAGATGGGGGATCCGCTCCTGAACTGATACATAGAGTTGAATCTTTCAAAGGAGTGAACAATCAGTGATTCAGAAAAAAAGAACGGTAGCTCCAAACGTTTCCCACGGCAGAGAGAGAGAGAGAGAGAGAGAGAGAGAGACGAAGCATATCAGCGGCGCCTCTGCTGGTCAGAGCACAGTGCACGCCACACAACACAGCCGGCGCCGGCCTCTGCCCTGCTCCTACCTTGGCTGCCTGCATTGTGCAGTGCCCCATTAGATTTTGTGTTTCACATATGCCGTGCCGTCTCTGTGTGTCCTCTGCCGCGTGCAGTGTCTGGCGCAGCGTAACTTAGCATCGCACTCTGTCGGCGATCATTTCAGTCGCACGTCCTGCCCTCTGGGCAGTTGATGCGAGCAACAGGACAGAGAGCCTCCTAGCGGAGAACATAAGAACTACTTGCAACTACCTGCTCGCAAGAGAACTGACGATTTGTCTCAGAGCGGGTGACTGGTGGCCGTTCACCGCTGCCCCCACCCTCGGAACTCGCCCGCTCAACGCTCATCCCACCGTTCTCGACTCTAGCCAGAGCGTTGAGCAAACCAACTCAGGTGTCACTCTGGTCTCTGCGGTCTTAGTTCACTCGCAGTCATACAGCTCGCGGCTCGACCTACTCGACTCAGCGCCTCTGCATCGGAGTTCGTCTCTACTGGATATTGTTCTTCGTAGTAATGCCGCTATGTATATTACATTATTATGTTATGTATACATCATTTGTTTTTATTTTATTTTTATTTGGTTAAACTGATCAGATTAGGTTCCTGACGACTCCTCTTACTATAGGATTTTTATTATGGACACTCGAATTTACGCTTTAATTACGAGCGAACCGATAAACGTATCGCAAAATGTGATACACCAATATTTTCCTTGTTTTATTCTGCGTAAGGCTATATGCAGCACTTTAGTCTTACAGTCAAATTTATATTTTTTTTTTTCTTATTCTGGTACGGATTTTGCGATTTTAGGCGTCTTCGGAAGGATACATTCACTTTAAAAATATATGGCTTGCGATGTATTTGTACAAGGTTAATGAAATTTTAATACATTATAGCCAAATATATTGTTAATGTAAATCTCAAGTTACAACATTTTCCGATCACCCAAAAAACCACGATAGTGCAAAATAAATCAATAATAAAAAACTTTGTCATATCGTTGAAATTTCAATAAACAATACAAAATTCTTACTCATTATCTGTGTTACTTCAAAATAGGATCAAATAAGATCAAAATACAGGTATAGTACTGGAATAAACCAAGTTTAAAGGGCAATGTGCCATCCATTTATTTTCTATTGTGAATGAGTGGTGAGTCATGAAAAAGAGCTAGTTCATTTCAGGGAGTGAACAGTTCTGATCCGATCTCTGAAAAGAACAGTTTTGCCCATCTCTACACCAGTGATAAGTGTAACACATGGTAATGAAATAATACGTAGAGTGCAAACTTCAAAATTCTTAGATGTTGTGTCCACACTGCAGGGAATTTAAATTGGAAAAAACGCATTTTGGAACTCTCAAACAACTTAGTTCTGCCACATTTGCACTTAGAATCATAGCAAATTTTGCGGAGAGAGAAATCAGTAAGTTCACATATTTCACTTATTTTCATTCAGCAATTTCATAAGGAATAATGTTCTAGGTTAACTCAACATTAAGAAAGATGGTCTTCATTGCCATAAAACGTGCTGTAAGAATAGTATGTGGTGCTCTCCCGCGGTCATTTGTTTAAGGAGTTCTGACTACTGCTACAAAGTACATTTATTCCCTCATGACGTTTGTTGTAAATAATACACTACAGTTCAAAAGGAAAAATCACGTGCATAATTTTTCATTTATTAGAATGGCTAGGGCCCCCGTCGGGCACACCGTTCGCCGGGTGCCGGTCTTCCAATTTCACGCCATTTCGGTGACTCTCCCTGCCGAACTTATCGCTATCTCCTCTCCCTTTGGCTCCCACTACTAATGTCTTCACCTATCTCAGTTTCTCTTTCACTGCAAGTTTCTCTCTCCACCACTACTGTCTCCTCTGTCTTTCTATCTCTTTGCCGCTATCCCCTCTCTCTTCCACCCTCAATGTGCCTCTGACACTCTCCTTCAGCGCAAAAAGTGAGGGAGGTGGAATGGGGTTTCAGGTAACTGGTTCCCAACTTTCCTGTCAGTCTTTTCAACACGACCATATTCCCCTTTTTCTGCTCTGAAAGGAGCATTTTCCAGCCGGTTCCATTCTTTTCCTTGCTAAAGCACGGTGTAATGTAAAACGAATTGTGTAGGTCAGTTAAGTTTTGACAGTTTATTTATATATTTTAATACATTTACACACATTGACAGATATAAATGACAAATAAGCGCAAGTTGACTTTACAATTCTTCACAAAGAATTACAACATTTAGGGCTCCACCTACAGTATATAAAAAATGCGGTGGTTGATTTGCAAGTACAAAGAATTTCGTATGACAAAATAATTTTTGTAGGCTGCTTACGCCGCCAAATGGTACAATCGAATAATTTTGAAGACAAAGTAACCTTTACATTGGTGAAGTGGCCCATTAAGTTGTATCGGTGAAGAAATGGTGATTCAAAAGATACTTTGGTTACCTCAGAACCCCTGCGACGACCCTGTAACCATTGCTATATGTTCACTATGTCAGTTAAAACTACATTTGCGCCTCAGACCGGATATTACGTGCACGTTTTACGTGCGTAAGTACAGTAACGTTGAACCTCAATATCTCGGCAACGGATAAGGATATCAAGGAAAGTTCCAAATTCCCCCAAGAACATCATCTTAAGAACGTATAGAAAAAACTTCGACGATTTGCCAAGAAAAGAAATTATAGAAGTGGCTATACCCACAACTGCTAGTATCCAAAAATCATGATTTTTCGAGGCTTCATTAGGAACTGCCCATGAACAAGAGATACTCCTATAAGCCACCTAAGTCCTACCCTAGATATTTTCGAATGCAACCAATCGATTTACTCAATTTTCCTGACATGGAGGAAATGCATAATGTTTAAATTTTTATCCTGTACTGCAGGATAGCTACAGTACGCCCATTCTTCTGATAGGTGTACAAATGATAGCTAGGCCAGCTTTCCAAAACACTTGACCATTATCATGTGTAAGCAATACAACCTGAAGTATGACTACCTGAAAAAACCGATTTTCGCGCGCCGCTTTTTGGAACGCATTGGTAACATGCACTGTTGTGCGCGGACCGATTGTTAGGCAATGGAAGGTGTGGTGTCTCAAATCGATACCATCCTTGGGCATTATTTTATTTGTTTATTTATTTATTTCATTAACAGTACAGAGTAGCCCACCGGCTTGAAATGTAAGGTGGGTCGGATGCTTCTGAATCTAACAGCAAACACTTCTCATTGTTACACTCTTATTGGTATACAGTTGTTAATGATTTTTGTAAAGAAATATATAAAGAAAATAATATATAAAGATTCCTCTGAGGTTACTGCGAATTGAATGCTTAACAATTGTTAAACTGATTCCATATAATTTGTTATTACCTAGTTGCTGAGAATATAGTTTATACAATGCAAAAGTCAAAGAGAAACAAAAAAAGTTAATGTAATACAATGAGTGTGGTGAAAATAATTTGCATATGTATAGGGAAGTGATATGCTGTATTTGGATGTGTAATATAGTCTAGGTAGCATGTTGGTTAATGATGGTTTAGTTCAACATACACTCCTGGAAATGGAAAAAAGAACACATTGACACCGGTGTGTCAGACCCACCATACTTGCTCCGGACACTGCGAGAGGGCTGTACAAACAATGATCACACGCACGGCACAGCGGACACACCAGGAACCGCGGTGTTGGCCGTCGAATGGCGCTAGCTGCGCAGCATTTGTGCACCGCCGCCGTCAGTGTCAGCCAGTTTGCCGTGGCATACGGAGCTCCATCACAGTCTTTAACACTGGTAGCATGCCGCGACAGCGTTGACGTGAACCGTATGTGCAGTTGACGGACTTTGAGCGAGG